>NC_088983.1:65231939-65540272 GCF_963932015.1 Anas acuta
TTCACTTCTTAGTACTTTCACAAATGAATTCTTCCTTGCAATCATATTTACCACACTTAATTATTTTTCCTCTTTTTACATTCCATTTAACTTCATTTCATTACCAGTAAAATTTATGCAAGTCTATCTACTGCCAGCGTGTGGTGTGTTGTGGTGCTGTGAGAACCTGTGGCTGATTTGCTGTGTGTGGGAAGACCTCAGTGCTGAGATCTGGCAGGGCTGGGCTCATGTGTTGCAGCACCTGCTTTGATCTTTCTGTGATTAAAATATCACACCTAATGCTGCATGGACCTAGTAGTTTATCTTGCATGACAAGACTTTTGCTCTATAATGGGATTCAAAATGTTGTAAGAACACTATTATTACCAGCAAAAGCTAGTTATAATTCCTACTGAAATAAATTATCTATGTCTTGTTGAAGAAGTTCTCCCTTTTCTGGAGCATAGGCTTGGAGGCAAGGTGCTATTCAAGTCTTATTTAAGTCTTCAATGATCATTTTAAATGAGATTTCAGTGGTGTCTGGATGCTGCATATGTGAATTTCACCTGGGGAGTATTCATGACATGGATGCAAGACAACCTTACAGCTCTTCTGCTCGGGAGGTTTTCACTAATTATTTCTAGTGCACTTTTAATGTTACTTCTTGAAACGCAGTTCTCAACATTTACCTCTTTGAGCTCAGATCAAAACAGACTGCAGACTGCGCCTGCTCAGTTAATTGTTAGCTTATTCAACTACCACCTGCAGAGGGGAGATGCTGCGGGTTGTGCTTTCCAGCAGAGACCCCCTGAAGGACAGAGCGGAGCCTCCCCCTACCGCAGTGCTCTCCGGAGAGTCTGGACCCTGGCACGCCGGGATGAGCAGCCTGCTAAGCGGCTCCCCGAGCTCGGCCGCCACCCCGCGGCACACGGCGGGGCCGCCCCTCCCAAGCCCGGCAGCTGACTTTGTGCTTTCCTCTGGCGCTGAAAACCGAGCCGAGGACCCAGCGTCCCAAGCAGACTCGGGCAAACGGAAAAGTTCGCGGGGGGAAGAACGTCACGTCAGGAAGCGTTTTATTCCGCTGGTTGCGGAACAGCCCGTGCTTGCCGTGCCTGTCTGCGGGGTGCCAAGAAAGCCACCTGCGCCTCGTTGCCTGCGAGAACACCCGGGACAAACCCTGAGGAGAGCGCGGCGCGGCGCCCCCGCCAACGGCCCTCCGTAATGGTCGGCATCGCGCGCCACCAGGGGGCGGCAGAGACCGGGCGGGAGGGGCGCGACGCGAGGGGGAGCAGCGGAGGAAAGCGCGTCTGCAGGGAGGCAGCTCCCTCAGAGCTCCGCGGGAGCGCGGGGATAGAGCACTGACTGGTTTTAACCCATAATAAGCCGACAGGAAAGATAATATATCAAGAGAAGCTCAGCAGGAGTGTTGGTGTATTGAAGAGGAGGAGCTCTGTGCAGAGCACAGTAGTGTGGGAAGAAAGTGCCAGGTCAAACAGGGCAAGGAAGGAAGGGGGAAATCTTTCCCCCTGCTCCCTGTAGCTCTGTTGGGAAGTCAAAGGAGATCCCAGTACTTCACTCTGCACCTGAATCTTGGCCCAAGCAGTAGTGCAAATTAGAGGGAACACCAAAAGACTCACAGATTACTTCTGCACAGAACAGGGCAGTAATAGAGTCTGTGAAACAAGGAAAGCAGCAGGGGGCTCTTCAGTACAGGAGGGAGGACTGGTGGCTGCATTGCCACACATTATCATTAGACATAGGCTAGGGCAAATGCAAACAGGTCAAATAGGTCAAGCAAAAGCAGTTAAATAACAGTGCATACACACTGCTCAGCAAAAGACTGTAGTTTGAACTCCCAAGAAGTAGCAATGCTATTAGCAATCTCTTTTTCTCCTCCTCACCCACCCTTTTTTTTTTTTTTTCTCCTTTGTGGGCTCTTCACTTTTCTCTTACCAAAATCACGGAAACGGGGTCACAGCGTGGCTGAACAGATAGCAAACTGTTTACTGCCTGGCTCTTCCACATGCAACTCTTCTAAGCCCCATCACATTGCTCGTGTTACAGCCAGATTTCTGACTTCAGTTCCCCCTGCTGTATTGTGAGACAAGCCCAAAGTGGAGCATGCTGCTAAGTACAGGCAGATAAGGGAAGCAGAGGGAGTTTCTCAGAACAGAAAAGTAAGGCTAAATAGCAAACACTTGATTACAATTGCTCCCTGCTGTTATATCTCAAGATAGGTTTCCACTAGCTTAAGGAAACTAAAAGGGAATCAAACTTTACAGTGCTTTAAGATTGACTGTGGTCCTGCAAATTTATACTGCACAGAGCAAATGAGGTTCTGGTAAGTACTGAGTATGAGTAAAGTCTTATCTCAAAGCTAGGACTACCTGGAAAGTTCTCAGGCACTTCATCCCTAAAAACACACCAAATGAGCACAGAAGACCAGGGTTTCAGATACCAGCCTGGAATTATTTGGTTTGCAACAAATATCAGCTCAACAGACACTGACTTGAGACTTTGGAGAGCAAAGCAGCAGAGTCATCACAAAAGAAGGTATTCCATTCTTGCTCCAAGCATGACACACATTTCTTCCATTTACCTCCTCTAGTTTAAAAGCAGAGGGATGCAAGTATATTGTTTTTAAAGTGTACACAAGCACCATGCTATCCTCACACCTGAGATACTTTCGAAAACAAGGCACACATGATGGGTGTTCATACCAACAGCAGACGGCACTGAGTTGATGACAAAAATAGAAATCTAAAAAGAAAGAAAGAAAAAAAAAAGGCCTATTCTGGTGTGCTTGAAAACCCAGTATTACTAGCCAATGTGGCGGGAACAAGATATTTACTCTATCCACTATAGTTTTCAACACCTGTTTGGATGAGGAAGGGAAAGGAAGGAGAGCTGGTAAGCCATCGCTGAGCCAAAGTATCACTGCTAGAATCTTTTAAAAAAGTAGCAGTTTGTTTTACGATTTGTAATAGCTGGAATTTTGTCCATTTGCAGTAGATATTCAAGAAGGACATGGAGGTGCTCGAGCCAGTCCAGAGAAGGGCAACAAAGCTGGTGAAGGGCCTGGAGAACAAGTCTTACAAGGAGCAGCTGAAGGAGCTGGGATTGTTCAGCCTGGAGAAAAGGAGGCTCAGGGGCGACCTTATTGCACTCTACAGGTACCTTAAAGGAGGCACATACAAGAGCCTTTCTTTTCTTCTTCATTCTTTCTTTTCCCTTTTTAAAGAACAATATATATATATCTTTAGCAAGGAGAAACCTGTTCTGCTCCCAAGGCAAACTTTGAAAGAAAAATAACTGTTATACGCATATATCCTATTATTTGTTAACAGGTTTCACACAAGTAACTTGCTCAAATCACTTTGAAAACATTTCCTTTAATATAGGAACACAGGAGATAGATTAAAAGATAGATTAAAAGCTTGCAAGTCTCTTACTGAATGCCAGAGGCTCTGGAACACTGAACTCAGCATTTTGTAAAACAATCTCCCTTCAAAAGAATTTTCTACTGTACTGATTGGAAAGGAAAAGAGAGGAAGAAGCCAAGTAATGCTACTGATAATTCATAGAATCATAGAATCATAGAATATCCTGAGGGAATATCCTAAGGGAAAGGACCCTTAAGGATCATCAAGTCCAACTCTTGACACCGCACAGGTCTACCCAAAAGTTCAGACCATGTGACTAAGCGCACAGTCCAATCTCTTCTTAAATTCAGACAGGCTCGGTGCAGTGACCACTTCCCTGGGGAGCCTGTTCCAGTGTGCAACCACCCTCTCTGTGAAGAACCCCCTCCTGATGTCAAGCCTAAATTTCCCCTGCCTCAGCTTAACCCCGTTCCCGCGGGTCCTGTCACTGGTGTTAATGGAGAAAAGGTCTCCTGCCTCTTGACACCCCCTTACGAGGAAGTTGTAGACTGCGATGAGGTCTCCCCTCAGCCTCCTCTTCTCCAGGCTGAACAGGCCCAGTGCCCTCAGCCGTTCCTCGTACGTCTTCCCCTCCAGGCCTTTCACCATCTTCGTAGCCCTCCTCTGGACACTCTCCAACAGTTTCATGTCCTTTTTATACTGTGGTGCCCAGAACTGCACACAGTACTCGAGGTGAGGCCACACCAGTGCAGAGTAGAGCGGGACAATCACCTCCCTTGACCTACTAGCGATGCCGTGCTTGATGCACCCCAGGACACGGTTGGCCCTCCTGGCTGCCAGGGCACACTGCCGGCTCATATTCAACTTGCTGTCTACCACAACCCCCAGATCCCTCTCTTCTAGGCTGCTCTCCAGCGTCTCATCGCCCAGTCTGTACGTGCAGCCAGGGTTTCCCCGTCCCAGGTGCAGGACCCGGCACTTGCTCTTATTGAACTTCATGCAGTTGGTGATCGCCCATTTCTCCACCCTCATTCGAGTCCACAACTCCTCCAAGTTTGGTATCATCAGCAAACTTGCTCAAAATACCTTCTATTCCTACATCCAGATCGTTTATAAAAATATTGAAAAGTACCGGCCCTAAAATGGAGCCTTGAGGGACCCCACTGGTGACCACCCACCAGCCTGACGCAGCCCCATTTACCATAACCCTTTGGGCCCTGCCCGTTAGCCAATTGCTCACCCATCGTATGATGTTTTTATTTAGCCGTATGGTGGACATTTTGTCCAGTAGGATCCTATGGGAAACCATGTCAAAAGCCTTGCTGAAGTCCAAAAAAATCACATCAGCTGGTTTCCCTTGGTCCACCATACGGGTGATCTTATCATAAAAGGAAATCAGGTTAGTTAGGCAGGAGAAATCAGGTTAGTTAGGCAGGAAGTCAGTTCCATTAAACATCTGTATTCATCCTGCATCCTGCTCACGTCACTCTCTGCTCATCAAACAAACTCAGGGTTCAAACACAGCCAGCCACACCTGGCTGCCTGCTGGACAACTGCAGTGCATCAGCTATGGAAGATGCTACAGTATCATGGAAATAGGCCACCAAATGGTAACAAATCCCAAAGGAAGAGTTGCAGGAGTTACTGCCTCATCATCTGCTGGTCCTCAGCAGCTTGTCACAGCTAGCAGAGGTGCAGTGAGGGGACCAGTAGGCTCCCGGCTTCAGGGCACAAAGCTGACTCCAGTCTTCAAGAAGGGCAAGAAAGAGGATCTTGGAAAACTACAGGCCAGTCAGTCTCATCTCTGTCCCTGGAAAGGTGTTGGAACAGCTTGTTCTGGATGCCATCTCCAAGCAATTGGAAGAGAATAAGGTTATGAGGAGTAGTCAGCATGGATTCACCAAGGGGAAATCGTGCTTGACCAACCTCGTTGCCTTCTGTGATGGCATCACCAGTTGGGTAGATGTGGGGAGAGCAGCGGATGTCATCTACCTTGACCTCAGCAAGGCTTTCAATACTGTCTTCCATGACATCCTGCTAGCAAAGCTGAGAAAGTGTGGGATAGATGAGTGGACAGTAAGGTGGGTTGATAACTGGCTGACTGGCCAAGCTCAGATGGTGGTGATCAGAGGAGCAGAGTCTGGCTGGAGGCCTGTGACTAGCAGTGTTCCCCAGGGGTCGGTGCTGGATCTGGTCCTGTTCAACATCTTCATCGACAACCTTGATGAGGGAATAGTGTCCACCCCCAGCAAGTATGCCGATGACACAAAGCTGGGAGGCGTGACAAAGTAACGCGCTTGGTGGATGAGGGAAAGGCTGTGGATGTGGTCTACCTTGACTTCAGTAAGGCTTTCGACACCGTTTCCCACAGCATTCTCCTCAAGAAACTGGCTGTTCTTGGCTTGGACTGGCGTACGCTTCATTGGGTTAGAATCTAGCTGGGTAGTCAGGCCCAAAGAGTTGTGGTGAATGGAGTTAAATCCAGTTTGAGGCCGGTCACTAGCGGAGTCCCCCATGGCTCAGTCCTAAGCCCAGTTCTCTTTAATATCTTTATCAATGATTTAGATGAGGGGATCAAGTGCACCCTCAGTAAGTTTGTAGATGACACTAAGTTAGCTGCATGTGTCAATCTGCTCAAGGGTAGGAAGGCTCTGCAGGAAGATCTGGATAGGCTGGACCGATGGGCAGAGGCCAACTGTATGAAGTTCAACAAGGCCAAGTGCCGGGTCCTGCACCTGGGGCACAACAACCCCAAGCAGAGCTACAGGCTGGGAGATGTGTGATGAGAAAGCTGCCTGGCAGAGAAGGACCTGGGAGTATTGGTGGATAGTTGGCTGAATATGAGCCAGCAGTGTGCTCAGATAGCCAAGAAGGCCAACAGCATACTGGCTTGTATCAGAAACAGTGTGACCAGCAGGGCTAGGGAAATGATTGTCCCCCTGTACTCGGCTCTGGTGAGGCCGCACCTCGAGTACTGTGTTCAGTTTTGGGCCCCTCGCTACAAGAAGGACATGGAGGTGCTTGAGCGAGTCCAGAGAAGGGCGATGAAGCTGGTGAGGGGTATGGAGAACAAGCCTTACGAGGAGCAGCTGAGGGAGCCTGGAGAAGAGGAGGCTCAGGGGTGACCTTATCGCACCCTACAGGTACCTTAAAGGAGGCTGTAGCGAGGTGGAGGTTGGTCTATTCTCCCGCGTGCCTGGTGACAGGATGAAGGGGAATGGGCTAAAGTTGCACCAGGGGAGGTTTAGATTAGATATTAGGAAGAACTTCTTCACAGAAAGGGTTGTGAGGCATTGGAATAGGCTGCCCAGGGGAGTGGTGGAGTCACCATCCCTGGAAGTCTTTAAAAGACATTTAGATGTAGAGCTTAGTGATATGGTTTAGTGGAGGGCTGGTTAGTGTTAGGTCAGAGGTTGGACTAGATGATCTTGGAGGTCTCTTCCAACCTAGATGATTCTGTGATTCTGAGTGGCTGGCACGCCAGAAGGCTGTGCTGCCATTCAGTGAGACCTGCACAGGCTGGAGAGATGGGCAGGAAGAAACCAAATGAGGTTTAATGAGAACAAATGTAGAGTCCTGCACCTGGGAAGGAACAACTGCACGTATCAGTACAGGCTGGGGGGCAACCTGCTGGAGAGGAGCTGTGAGGAGAAAGACCTGGGGGTCCTGGTAGATGAGAGGTTGACTGTGAGCCAGCAGTGTGCCCTAGTGGCCAAGAGGGCCAGTGGGATCCTGGTGTGCATTAAAAGGAGCGTGGCCAGCAGGTCAAGGGAGGTGATCCTCCCTCTCTACTCTGCCCTGGTCAGGCCTCACCTGGAGTACTGGGTCCAGTTCTGGGCTCCCTGGCACGGAAAAGACAGGGATCTCCTGGAAAGAGTCTAGCGGAGTGCCACAAAGATGATACGGGGCCTGTAGCATCTTCCCTATGAGGAATGGCTGAGAGACCTGGGTCTGTTCATCCTGGAGAAAAGAAGACTGAGAGGGGATCTTATCAATGTTTATAAATACCTGAAGTGAGGTAGACAGAGGGATTTGACCAACTTCTTTTCAGTGGTTTGTGGGGACAGGACAAGGGGCAATGGCCACAAAACTGATCACAGGAAGTTCTGCACCAACATGCAAAAGAACTTCTTCATGGTGAGGGTGACAGAGCACTGGAACAGGCTTCCCAGGGAGGTTGTGGGGTCTCCTTCTCTGGAGATATTCAAGGCCTGTCTGGACGCCTACCTGGGCAGCCTGCTCTACAGAACCTGCTTTGGCAGGGGGTTGGACCCGATGATCTCTTGAGGTCCCTTCCAACCCCTACAATTCTGTGATTCTGTGACCCTCTGTGCCCCAGGCTGGGGCTGCCAGCTTAACACTCCCAGCTCAGGCAAGGCCCCCACTTAAAGGCTGGCTTTCAGAGATGCAAGTGAGACTTACAGTACAGAGCCAGTACATTTTTCAAACTTCCCTGGTCTGTTTCTGTACCATTTTTCTCCCTCTGTAAAATAAAACTTTAATTGCTCTCTTCCCCCACCATACCCTTAGCTAGTCACAGTCCTGCCAGGTATCCCTCTCTATGCGCCTATGCAGTCAGCAGCCTGCCAGCCCCCTGCCTCAGCTGTGACCTTTCTAGACCTCCACTTGGAGGCCTCCAATACACTATCTGGAAACCACAGGTAGTCCTGAGAATAAAGAAAGCTATCTGTAACAGAAAGTTTGGGGAAATTACTCAACCAATTCTGCATTCGAGTTTTATTCCAAACCTTAGTTCAAAATTTTTCATATAAATACGCTTATATAAAAGCCAAATCCTGGACTACATCCACCTATCATTAAAGTCACGGAGAGCTCTGTGGATAT
Organism: Anas acuta; assembly: GCF_963932015.1. Lineage (NCBI taxonomy): Eukaryota > Metazoa > Chordata > Aves > Anseriformes > Anatidae > Anas > Anas acuta. The sequence goes on from NC_088983.1 coordinate 65,240,147, forward strand.
CCAGACATTTCTACCACACCAAAGGGTGTGTTATACCAGGGCACCAAGCTGTAGGTGGGCTCTGCTTCTCAGGATGTAGCCTGGTGTATTCTAAGAACCTCACTGTCAAACATTTTGATCCAGGATTTCGGCGTCCTTTCAACTTTTAGCCAAAAGGCTACCACTAGCTGGGGCTGCAATATGAGTAAGCATGTACTCTAATAAGGGGAAAATGAGGGCTGAACTTCTAGGCTAGGAAGATTGAAGGACCGTGCCATATAGCTCTGAGCGTCTCTGAATCCCCCTGAAGGTTGTGGCAGCAACCCAAGATCTCTCTGGATCAAGCCATCACTCATTCAGAAGGTAATTCTCCAAGGACTTTCAATGAGGTCCTTTATTTCACCTCTGACACTGCTTCCATGCTACTAGTGTTAGAGTTTCTGCCAAATTTGTGAGGCTTCCCTTCCTGTTCTCTTTTCTCTGTTTCTCTCTCTTTTTTTAAAGAACCTTCAAAAATTTGAAGGCCCCCAACCTTCAAAAATTGTTTCATTTGCTTTGTTATTTTTATACAGCACCTTTCAAAGTCCAGAGTAAGAGTGGTTCTGTGGAGCTAGATCACGCATAGCCAAGAAGGCTGATAGGAGAATGGGTACCCCAAGCATGGACCAGTAAGCTACTTGGTGAGGCTGAGGCTGTCTACGATGAGTACATTGAATACTGGCAAGTTTCTTCAGAAAAACAGACCTCAGGGTGTCCAGTGATAAAACTCTGGAGAGATTCAGAGTGGAGAAAAGTCCCGTAACTACATCCTCAAAGGCTCTCCTTCCTTCCTCATGTCTATGTTAAGGAAAACCATCAGAAAGAATCACTGATGCTGCTACAAGCAAGGTAGAGATGAAGTGGAGGAGTAGAAGGCTGAAAAGAATAGATGATTTGTCATAACAAATGTGGGTTTAAATTCTGTAGATAAGAAGTTCTTCAGCTCAAATGGTATCAGTTTATACACTGTCCTCTGCTTAAAAACAAGTTGCCAACAAAGTTTTAGAGTTAAAAGCCCATTTTATCATCATAAATGAAATCAAGTTTTGTTTCCTTACTAAAACAAAGTATGTAGGAGTCAGAGGAAGAACAACAAGGAACTGTAGGGTGTCTGGAAACCAGAAAAGTGTCTGGACTAAATTCAAGTGTTTGGACTAAATTCAAGGCTGATGCAAGTCAGCATAGCTTTGAGGCCTTAACTGACTTTAAGCTACCAAAAATCTGATTTATGATGAATATCCCTAGTAGAAGCAACATATTAGCTTATTTTCAGCATATATATATATAAAACTGTATCATCATATGAACTAATTACTGATACATAGGTCCGAAGACCTCACTAGATGTAAAGTATATATGTTCCATTACAACAGCAGCCTTTTCAGTTGGAAGAAAGGCCTCCTGGAACTGCTTTTTTTTTTTTTTTTTTTTCCCACTGAATAGTCAGCTTTTGCCAACTGACTTTACAAGCACAAAGAAGAAGTGCATGCAAAGCATCCAGAGTTGTCAGCTGCCAGTAGAATTTACACCCAGCCCAGAAGCCCCATGAGACTCCCTGAGGATTGCTTATAAAGTAAAGGATAAAACTGGAGGCTCTTTTCAGCAACAAGAGAATTGCAATGCAGCAGCCCACTGAAGCACAAGGAGCTGATGATGGATGGAGTATCATTTTTTCCTGAGTGACAAGTAAATGAAGCAGATACAATCTCACTTTTTATACAGTTGTCAATTTGTAAACTAACCTGAAAATTCTTTTGTGTGAAAGGCACATCATTATACAGAGGTGCGAGCACACTAATAATCAGTCTTCTAATTTGTTGTGTGTAATGCCTGCAAAGGTTTGTGAGGATTTAGGCCTTCCAAAATCCTGGTTGCTACTATACCAGTAGGTGCTAGCTACAGTCCCTATTTCTGCCAGGATCATACACTATATTTTACTGTGCTGTGCCAATTTTTGTTTTTATTAATGTTTCTGTCACTTCCTTTAAAACAAAACTCCAGTAGCTGCCAGATCCTACAGATTTTCTTGATGTTCCTTTCAATTTTTCTTTTCTTATTTTCCTCACATTGCTTTCTCTGTTGTTTCTCCATTGCTTTCATTGTTATTTAATGCTTATGGCTTAGTTAGGGATCATGATATCTCACCAAGGTGAAGAAAAGGATAAAGCAAAACATTTTTTTTTATAGGAATACAATGAGTGCTAGACAATCCAGGTGTCTCCTACACTTTTTTTTTTTTTTCAGGCCTGTGCTGGGCCATCCTGATGGGACCAAGCATTTCCTCAAATCCCACCATGTTCGTGGGGCTCTCAGAAAAGCCACACATCACAGATCACCCTATCTCCCTGCTACACGCACCCAACTCCAGGGTTTTTTTCACATTAATTTAGCCCAGCTCCCTTTCTCACATCGCATATATCACTCAGTTTTCTCCATTAGCTTAAGTAAGGTTGCATCTCATTTTATTTTCTGTCCATGGAAGCCATCCAGGCAATATCTGCTCAAGGGAAAGAACAGCATCACTGAAATCATCTTGCTTTCTACGGTGACCTCTGGCCTCTGGACCTCATCCAGCTGCCACTGTTAATGTCAGAACGGGGTCAGGGTCCATGCAAATATACGTAGACTATATTCAGCTTTGTATTCTCTTTAAGTCTTTCTGCATTATTTTTTGTTGAAATGATTTGTAAAACCTCCTTATGTATTCATCTATGAATTTAACTTACTTACTTGAACTTCTCACAAAGGCTTGGCTCAAGCTAGGTTAGTATTATAATAATCTACCAGGAATACAGAAAAAAAATGTTTAACAATGTGTCAAGGAGTCAAATGTATTGTTGTAATAAGACAAAAGTTCAGAAGTAAGGCTTTGGAAATATGAAAATGCAGAAATGCAAAGGGTTAGAGAGATCACAACTAAACAGAATGAGGCTGGCGAATGTAATAATCTCTCGGTCTTAGTTCAGTAAGGATTTCATTATACTTGAGAAGGAAATTATACTTCTTACATAACGTTTCATAGCTACATACTTAAACCCTTACAACCCAAACATAGGCCTATACTGTTACAGCTGAAATTAACCTCTGACCCCACAAACAGGACAGAAAGATAGACTGCCTGCTAAGTCCACTTAGAGGAAATCAGATAATTTATTGTAATGCTGGAAACACTGAAAGTTCCATTTATTCCAACACTAAGCATCCCTGTGTCTTCATGCTAATCTACCAAAACATCTTACTGCAATAATACATCCTGATTTTACCATTTCTCACTTTAGGGTGGTTTCTGACACTTTTAACAAGCTCCCTGCAATTTATTTTGCTGGGGAAAAGAACATCACTTCATCTAAACTTAAGAGATTTCCTAATACAATAGACAGACAATGCCTCTGTACACAAAACTCTTGGTTCTTACAGATTTTGGAGTGAACGCACTTGTAGGGTGGTAGAATGAGACTACACACTGCATAGTCACAGACAGGGACATACGTCACTAACTGTTCTCCATCTCAGAAGATATATAATTAAATTCAAATCCTTTCTTTGTACCTGGAAGAACTGCTTTACAGAACTGTAGTGCGTACAGTATACCTGCAAGCACACACGATCCAGATATGTTTACCAAAACGCAATGCCAAGGTTGATCTGGGTCTCTTTCTTCACAGCAGTTATGTGATGGAACCGTATTACTCACATTGCCAGCATAAAGAGGGATGTTCACTTCACACCTAACCATTTCCAGCTATCAACACCCTAGGGCCAGCTCCCAGCAAAACTTCTCACAGTTTTGTCATTAATCCCAGCAGAGGGATTAATGAGAATTAATCACAGTTTCTCTGCCTGTTCTGCACAGAAAAAACAACAGAACTTTTCATTACCATTGCCCTGTTATGGCCAGAAAGCTCAGGTCTCTTCTGTGCATATAAACCCAGCCTGCAAAAGAGTTATCTTGTGCCCATAAAGGGAACTATGTCATCTGCATTTCTGAGGCCACAGTGCTTGCTTATTCGGAAAGAAGAGAAGGTATATTTGAATAATAAATAAATAAATTTGAATTTGGATATTCACAAGTTAGCAGCTAAAACATACTCATCAGGAATATTTTGGTCCTGAAGTAGTTAAAAGTCTTCTTGATAAAGCTCAGTAAGATAATATATGACCTAGTGCATCTGCTTTGAGCTTAATGGCCAAAACTGGAAAAAAAAGTTTCTGTGAGATCCTGAGACATTTTCTCAAGGGTTGCAAGAATCATTTAATGTAAAAGCAAAGACACTACAAGTGCTAAATAATTGAAATTGTCATATTTGCATTGAGAATGGCTGCCAAGGAAAAGAATGTCACTATACCTAATATCTGATTCATTTTTTGACCAACGAAGACCAAGTATTCAAGCTAAGACTAAGTTATAGCAGTACTAACCCATTCTCAAATACATTTAATTTTTTTTTGGAGAAGAAAAGTGTAACCATTATTTGAGTCAGGTTTTTTTCATATTTTCCCTCAAAGCATACTAGTGCAACTGGATTACTTAGAATCAAAATTTCTTATATCTATTATGCACACTAGAAGGAAAAAAAAAAATCTGCTCTGTTCAATTATTTCTTTTCTTTCTTTCTTTTTTTTTTTTTTAATGCTAAATAGCATTTAGCAAGAAAAGAAAATCTGAAACATAAGGTGTAAAAGGAGAGGGATTCCTTTCCATTCGAAGGGTTATAGGCACAAACAAACAAAAGCAGGTTTTTAAATATTTGGTTAAAAGATTAGAAGCTGAAAATATTTTCTTGGTTCTGATCTTTGCTGTCTCCCTAACCTGCCGTGTGACATTGGTTAAGCCTTCAAGGTAGGGATGGTCTCTTCCCATGCATTTACATTACATCTAGCACATCAAGACTTCCAGGCTGTACTGTAATATAAATATACGTCATCATAATTTTCTTTAATGGTAGTCTATACACATACCTGCATTTTCAAAGCACTGCAGAGGAACTTACCCATGCAGCCCCCACTGATTTCACTGGAAGACAGTTCCTCCTGATATACCTTTTTGTAGTTTGGGTGTGTGAGCATTAAAACAAACAAAACCCAAAGTTGGATAAAGTAGTCAAAGCAGTATAATCCAGCATCAGAGCTATTATTCAAACAGACCACACCACAGTCTTCCCAAATGGATCACACAAGCATGTATTATTAGTGTTGTGAAGCAAAGAGTTATTGCATGCTGTGTTTGTAAACTGTACTGGTTGCATACAGGGTATTCTGAAACAAGAAAGTACATATCAGATGCAAGAAACTGAAAGAAGTGTGTTAAAAAGTGTGTTGAGAGTTCATAGCATACAGAAACAGATGAGGAATTCATTACTCTTCAAAGTTACCTTTCTCAAGTGCCAGTTCCTTCAGTGGCTTCAAGAGAAAACCCCAAATAAACAAGCTTTCTGTCTTGTCTAAAGCTGTTCAGATACAAAATGAACAGCTTTCTTTCAGAAGAAAGTCTAAGTCTACACAGTGTTTTGACTAAAGTTTGAATATTCCTGCTAATAGAGGTAGTTGTTCGAGCACTTCATTCCATGCATGCTAACTAGGGATGATTTGGTTATTCACAATACAGTTTGGTTATCCAGCTTTATACTTTCAGGGAAAACGAGGTACAAAAGAAAAAAGCATCTGTGAGAGAGTGGCCTGTAAGTGCAGGTAGCCCTTTCCACTATTCATGTATCTGACAAAGTAGGAAAGCTGTAATATACTTTATTAACAGGCAAAGCATGCCCTTATTGGTTGAGACAAAAACGTTAGAAAGCAACAAGTATAAGGAACCAACAGGTAAACCTCGCAAAATAAGATTAAGAGGAACATACAAAGGGGAGCCGGGAAAGCAGTATTGCTGCTCAGGATCACAACAAAGAGTAACTTCACCAGACAGCGATGGCTCAACAGATTACCAGTTGCAGCCTGCCTTTACTCATTTCACTTAGATTGTGTTCTTTTGAACTGTAACCTCAGGAAAAACGAGTAAATTGTCCTGAGAGTGATCTAAAAAGTAAAAGCAGCTTCAATGTGGAATAAAAAAAATAAAAATACCCCGAATCCGAATCTGTACACTTTCCTCCATCTAAACACTTTTGAAAGAAGTGAATTCTGTGTCTCAAATACAGATTTCTAAGACTCCCCCCTCTTTCTTGCTATATAAAATAAGGAAGCAGGAAATGCATTTTAATCTATTTATTATAGGTTCCAGCTATTGAAGAGAATCATTTTACTTATTGAAAATATCAGGGCTACAATTTCTTTCTGTCAGCTCAACTTCAAAAGACATCCCCCAAAACAAACAAACAACAAAAACCAGCAAATAAACCATTGGACTCCTCACTATCCAACCCTATAATGGGAAATGCTGTTCTTATCACAAAAGACTCGGTAACGTAGTTGCACACCTCAAAGAAAAGGAAGCAAGAGAAAGAACTCCATGTGAAATACCAGAATATAGCTTATTTCCCATCACTCTGCCTTGTAATTCTTCTGCAGCAGGTAATAATAAACCTGAGCTTAGACTTTTCAATACAGCCTGAAAAGTTAAGCTCAGAAATCTCCTTTTGTGAGGTCAGGTGGCTACTAAGTGTATAATCAACTTTAAATTTTTGTAATTAATAAAACAAATCAAAAAAAAATGCATGCCATGCAGCAATGTTCTGGACAGCATTCTGTCACAGGAGGTTGTGCTTCAGATGCAGAGACTGCTGACAGCTGTGCATTGATACAGCAGTACACAAAGCCTCTGGGTTACAGGAGATCATATTTATTACCGTTTACGGTTTAAACTCTGTGATATGTTTGTTTCAGAAATTACAGGAGACCTACGTATTTTTTATCATTCTTCTGTTTGGGGGCGTGGGTGTTTGAACATCTGTCCGTCCCTGCCGTTTGATGTTGGGATGACATCACCTCTTCATACCCTACGCTCTCAAGGCTTGCACACATCGTCAACTGCAGGAGGGGTTTGACTTTGCCAGGTGGGAGACGTCTGAAGAAGCCTGTACTCCACTGCCTTTGCGATGCAGAATATATTGTCTGCTGAGCTTGCACTTCCATGTTATCGGTCTGTAGTTGTGGAACTAATGCGGAACTTCCTCATCTGCCTTTCTTATAGAATAATTAAAAGAAGGAGAGGAGGAGAGGAAGGAGGCAGAGCACTAGACAGTCTAGTTTAGTGACTAATGTCACCAGAGTGAAGAAACCCCATGTGCTTTGTGACATTGCTACTGCCTTGCTATATATCCTTAGGTGAGGCACTTGACTCCTCTATACCACAGCATTCTTATCTGCAAAAATGAGGTAACAATGCTACCTTCCTCTGTAGGATCCTTTGAGATCCCTGGAGGCAAAGGGCTGCCTGTGCTCAGTTGCCTTTTGGGATTCAGCCCAGCAGGGCCCAAACCTTGCTTCAGATTGGTGCTTAAGTGCTTAAGGTGCTTATGTGCTTAAGGTCTCAAAACTTTTGAAGCTTTGGTGGTATTTTCCTGAGTCTGCAGACAGACTAAAACAAAATTCCTAAGGGTTAAACTTGAGATCTAACAATGCAAATTTCTGATGCCAACCTTTTAACCAAGGATTATATAAATACTCATCTGATAGGCTTATCCTACCGAAGTCAAGTGTTTGCCTCCTTAATCTCACTGCCTCCAACCAAATTGCCAGCACCTTTATTCTGTCTCTGGCAGTGCTGCCTCGGGAGCTCTACCAGGAAGGCAGAGACAGTTTTCTGTACACAGAGATGTGGTCAGGGGAAGATGGAGCAATCACCTTCCAATTCCATCATACAAAGCCAGGCTTGGATGCTGGATAGATACAGGCAGTCAGACAAGTTGGAGCAGCTTGACCTGTGCGAAGAATACGATATTTCTTCACATCACACCCTGCTCTTCCTGTATTGTTCTGTGCCAGAACTAAGTAGGTACAGACATTCCCATAGGAAATACATGTAAAATGAGATCAAAATGAAATGGGAAAGGCAAGGAATCACTGGTAAAGGGATCAGACAATTTCTCACTGCCTAGTTAACCCTTTCTCTTGTGGAACCTGACTGCAGCACACAACGAAGGATGGTCTGTCCTTACAAGTAAGTTTCTGCCAGCCTGATGAGAGCAGCAAGGCTTTTCTTTTCCTATGCTCCTGGGACCTTTTCATCTCGAGCCTTTCAGAGGCTGTCATACGGTCCCATCAGACACCCCCTTCCTGTTCAACACCCTACCATCTTGGGGCAGTGTGAGCTCCTGGTTTTGTCCCAAAGTGGTTATGACCCTCTCTGTCAACCTGGAATGAATTATGCTTTTCAGCACAATACGTGCACAGAACAAAAAGACTGCACACCTTAGGAATAACCGTCCAGCAGCAAACACTTCCTTCTACACAAAGCAAGTGTCTAGCACCTCTGACACATTGTGAAAGCAAAACGACTAGCTCCTGAAATCAGCAGCGACATACATGTACTTTACCATCAGACAGGAAAATGTAACATTACTGTGAGGTGACCAGGGTCAGGAAGCAAAATTCAGCCTAGTTCTGACACCCCTATCTTGCATGCCCTCATTGCAACATGCAGTGGCCATGGAATTGTTTAACCTGGAATAATACAGGAAAGGAATGTCAGCAGCTGGTACATGATCCTTGTGATCTTCAGCTCCAGGAATGCAGGAATCCGGTGGTCTCTCAGCCCACTTCCTCACTGGGTAGGAGTCTGCATGGCAAAAACCATCACTGTAAATAGCTACGTTGAGCAGCCAGAGCAGAGGGCAGGCTCTTCCCCAGGACTGTGTCTTCCAGGCAAGTACGGGAGCACAGCAGCCGCCCATGTTGAGCCGTGCACTAGAGGAGAAAGCAGGGCGTCAGGCTGCAGGATTGTTAACTCACTATTTCAATCTGCTGAATTACAGCAGTTAGGTTGGAATGCCACCGCCCTGTCCTGTTCCACTGACGCGAGCACAGGCTGCATCCATCCACATGAGAATCATCCCCATGCGACACCGATTTTAGTGGCTGTGAAAACCTCCCAAAAAGCTATGGATCAACCTTCAAGTTAGAGAGTTTTCCCCCTTTACTCGTTATAATACTTTCTGGCCACACAGAAAAGAAGCACAGGTCCGCGAATCCCTGCGCTGCATCACAACACGAAAACCCGTGCCACAGCCCTGCCTTTTATTCCCACTTCGTACGTCTCCTCATGTTAATCCACACTCGGAGACCGATCCTGTTCCCATCAAAGTACGCAGAAAACTCCCATTAAAATCTGGCTCGGCTAGTATTTTAATAACCCTCAGACATTCCCGTCCTTCGCATATTTCATCTGCGAAGCGCTTCGCAAACCCGACTTTCCTAATTACAGGCGGCCGATTCACTAAAACTGGAAATTCCTCGCCGGTTCTGCCTTTAGCTTTGAAGCTGCGGGACTCGCTCTGTCCCTCGGCATTCTGGAAGATCCCTCGACGCCGCTCGTTTGCAAGAGGCAGGGCAGGGGGGAGCGGAGCGGAGCGGGCGGCGGCGCCGCGCCTCCCAGCTCCCAGCCGGCGGATCGCGGCGCGGAGCGACGGGGCGGTGCTGCCCGCGGGCCGGCGGCCGCCGCCGGGGCGGGAGCCGCGGGGGGCGCCCACGTGGGGGCAGAGGAAAACCCGGCGGCGGCGGCGCTGGGCCCCGCCAGAGCGCGGGCGGCGGCGGCCAGACGGGCTCCGCGCCGGACTCCGCTTCGCTCCGCGCCGGCCCCTCCCGGCGGCACGCGGCGCGGCGCGGGGCAGGAAGGGGTGGAGCGGCCGGCAGAGCGCTCGGCGGGGAGGCAGGAGGGCAGCGCCGGAGCCGGGCGGGCGGCGAGAGAGGTGGCCCGGCCATGCTGAGGCCGGCCGGCGCCGCAGCTCCCCGGAGCGCCCGCATCGAGCGGCAGCCTGGCCGGTCCCGCTGAGCCCGCGGCCCCGGCCGGCCGCTCGCGGCCGCTCCCGATGGAGCCCGAGGAGCGGAAGATCTCGGTGTGGATCTGCCAGGAGGAGAAGCTGATCTCCGGGCTCTCCCGGCGGACCACCTGCTCGGACGTGGTGCGGGTGCTGCTGGAGGACTGCCACCACCGGCGGCAGCGCCCGGCGCCGCCCGAGCCCGGCGGCGGAATGCTGTCGGGGCCGCCGCACTCGTACTGCATCGTGGAGAAGTGGCGAGGCTTCGAGCGGATACTGCCCAACAAGACGAAGATCCTGCGGCTCTGGGTGGCGTGGGGGGACGAGCAGGAGAACGTGCGCTTCGTGTTGGTGCGCAGCGAAGCCTCGCTGCCCAACGCGGGGCCGCGCAGCGCCGAGGCGCGGGTGGTGCTCAGCAAGGAGCGCCCCGGCCACGGCTTGGGGGCGGCCCGCGGCAGCCTGGCGCTCACGCAGGAGCGGCAGCGGCGGGCAGTGCGGAAAGCCTTCCGCAAGCTGGCCAAGATCAACAAGAAGCGGCAGCAGCCGTTGGCCCGGGAAGCCTCGGCGGCGGAGAGGATGGAGACGCTGGTGCACCTGGTGCTCTCGCAGGACCACACCATCCGCCAGCAGATCCAGCGGCTGCGCGAGCTGGACCGGGAGATCGACAAGTACGAGGCCAAGATCCACCTGGACCGCATGAAGCGGCACGGCGTCAACTACGTGCAGGACACCTACCTGGTGGGCGCCGGCGGAGGGGAGCCCGAGCCCGAGCCCGAGCCGAGCCGGGAGGCGCCTCCCGAGGAGGACTACGCCAGGAAGTGCGAGGCGGTGCTGCAGCTGCAGGAGCAGCGGGCGCAGCAGGAGGAGCTGCTCGAGCACCTGGCCGCCGAGATCCAGCAGGAGCTCAACGAGCGCTGGATGAAGCGGCGGCGGGAGGGGCTGGAGCTGGCCGCGGGGCCCGGCCTGGCCGAGACGGACTGCGACACCACCGAGCTGAGCGGTGGCGGCGAGGGCGAGCTGCAGCTGGAGCACGAGCGGGTCAGGACGCAGCTGAGCACCAGCCTCTACATCGGCCTCAAGCTCAGCACGGACCTGGAGGCCGTCAAGACCGACCTGGACTACACGCAGCGGGCGTGGGAGGACAGGGAGCGGGAGCTGCAGCGCCTGCTGGAGACGCTGGGCACCCTGGACGTGGCGGAGGCGGCGGCGGAGCCGCGCGGGGCGGTCGGAGGGCGGCGGGCGGCGACGGGCGGCTGGCTGGAGCAGGCGCGGGCGCTGCACAAGGACGGCGCCGACAACGACGAGGACTCGGACACGGGGCTGAGCTCCATGCACAGCCAGGACTCGGACTCGCTGCCCGTCTGCGAGTCCCTCGTCTAGCGCCCGCCGCCGGGCCGGGGATGCGGGGCGGCCGCCGCCCGTCGGCTGCGCGGCTGCCCGGCCCGGCCGCGGCCAAGCCCCCGTCTCCGGGGCGGCCCCGAACCACGCCCGGCCCCGCGCAGCGGGCCCCCGGCATCCGAAAGCTGCTGATCGTCTGCGAGCCAGCGGGGGAGAGAGGTGTCCCTGCTGCTGAGGTGCCAACGCCGAGCACCAGGGAACGCGCTGCAGTTCCTTCTGGCAACGAAAAGGGGTGATCAATCACTTCTCCCAAAAGGGCAAACTAAGGCAAAACGGAGATGAACGTGCCGTCTGAACCAGCTCTGCGGAGTGCTTTTCCCTATGCATAGATAGGAGTGCTTTGTTTAAAGGCGTACTAAGAAATCTATTAGTATCAGCGTTCCTTTGACAGTCTGTGAAAGCAATTAGCAGAGCCTGTACGTACACAGCCTTCGACTACGTTTTTTTCATGAGGCTAGCTGATACTTGGCTGAGCTTGGCTGTAGGTAAACAAAGTACAGAATCAGCTTGAGCTACCATTTTTAATAATATAGTTTGTATCAGGCCAAGAGATTACAATGATAAAAGCATGACTCAAGCCCTAGCTGCACTGAAGCTTAATCTTTTCAGTTATTCTAATAAAAAAAAAAGGGCATCAGCTGTAACATGCATTTCACTTAACTGCCAAATCTTCTTCTGCAGCTTAACTCTTACTGAAAGTACATGATCTGCTCTTACAATAAGAGAGATTAGGATTGTTGTATTTCTGAATAATTACAAAGATGGTTTAAGCAGTGAGAGACCAGAGAATGTTTACTCAGTCCTGGCTGACGGTGTGAACTTGTTAAAACTTCTGAGATTATTATTTATGTAAGGCTATTTATGAAATTTTTCATTTAATGATAAGAAAGTATGAAAAGGGATACATCAACAGACCAATTATTTACTTTGTACAAAAACCTTGCAGCTGCCTCTCCCGAAGCCTGGGTCCCACTCCCCAGCGGTGTGCTCACTGGTAGGATTCTGCAGGACAGTGAGGAACAGGCTGTGGCCAGGCAGCTGAAAAGCCATAGGAGAAATATTGTCTGGGGATCTGCTGAGGCTGTAAAACTCCCCATGTGCTATCGTTCTTGAAAAGTGTTATTCCACTGAATGGGCTTCAGTTATAAAAAAACGGTGATTTATTTTAAACACTGATTATATAATTGTTTTGCATATTTTAGCCAAATTTGAAAAATATTTAAGAACCTATTTTTAGACCTAATAAAATTCTTTATAAGACTAAATGGCTGTTCCCAATTTAGTGCAATTAAAAATAATATATCAGGTCTGGGATTTTGCTTCCTGTTATCTTGTGGTGTCATTTATCGTTCTCTGGAGTGAGAAGAAAGATAAAGCAAGCCAGACTTCCCCAGGACGTTTCATGACAGCGCAGTCCCCTCGCTTCCTGGTGGCACTTAGTGCTCCCTTAGGTCCAAGCACCAGAGCATGCATTGCTCACATCTAACCATTGCAGGTGCAGTGTAGTAGCATTTATAACTGTTGGCACATGTGCATTAGGAATTTCACCTTACTCTGCAAAAAACATGGCAGTAAAGCTGAAGAATAAGTTGTGGGGGTGGGGAGTCACACTGTCGCACCGCATTATTTTAACCAGCATGGCTGTAATGGGTGGGTGATGCAAGTATCTGTTGATAGCTTCTGCAGTGACTGATGTAGGCAATAAACCTGAAATTGTTTTACGTAAGTTATCCTATTAGCCACACCAAGCAAATAAAAAGCAAGAACATTATAGAAATAAGCTGCAACAGGCCATACGTCATTATGCTATTGGTATAGGCATCAGGTATTTTGTGAAACAGAAGGTGAAGGAAGCCAGGAAATTCAAAATTGCAAAGCGAAGTCTGCCTACTCATCCTCAGCTAGGAAAAGCCTTAACCAGGACAAAATCACTTTTGTTCTAGCTTGCTGAGGGACGTGCTGGTAGGGTGCCTTGTAGTGCTTGCTCTCAGCCGCTCAGCACCCCAGAGATGATGGGGTGGCTCACAACCCTGCTGATCTGCTGGCCTCTGCCCTGTGAGGGCAGGACTGAGAACACTGCAGCTGGCACTGTATGCTGAAGGATCTGATGGGGGCTGTGGAGATTTCTTACAAGCACGTATTCAAACGTGCTCCTATGCTGTGCACTTGGAGTTGGGTATATTTACTTGATACTTGAACAGAGTTACAATACAAGTGCAATGGGATCGGGTTTTGTCCTTGCACCCAGATTGAATTCAAACATCTTCACAAATTCCTCTCTCTCCAACCATTATTAAAACATTAGTACAGAAGAGGAAATCGCTGTTTGCATTGGACCAGGTAAGTCTTCCTTCCCATCTTTAACGAATAGAGACAAGTCACAGAATGCTTGGCTCTGACAGGGAATTTGGCCCCAGGGTTTAGCCTGGCTCTTAGCCAAGGGTTAAGAGAGCTGATTCCGAATTGCAGGTAGAAGGGCTGGATTTTATCTCCTTTCCTGCTATGAGAGAATGGAAGAGAGAGAGAACAGGAGAAAAAACTTGACCAACACCATGACAGAAATCTACCTCCTGGAACTGCTGAGAGAGAGGTGAAAGCTCTGGGACCAACACCTGTTTTTTATTTTATGTACCATTCCCCAGACGACCATTTTCTGAATGGAATAAAAAAGACTAACAGCATTATGAACTATTTAATGTAGGTCAGCATATAGCACTGCATTGTGCTATTTATTTGATACCCCAAAGCAAGAGTCAAGGACTAAGGGCAGCAGGCGTTCCTCAGATGCAGTACCTACAGAAATCAAAGGGAGGATTTTTTTGGAAGACACAATCAGAGCAGAATCAAGCCTTAAGTTTCACGCACCCTTTAAACAAGTATAATCAAGCACTGCAACCCAAGTCCTTTCTGTTTGCTGCCCCTGGCCATGTTTTTCTGTCTGCTCATGGCACTTTGGTTTGCTCCTACACAAGGTTTGTGGGACCAGCTGGTGAACCAGATCAGAAAAAAGCTGATAGGCTTTAACTCAGGTGAGACCTCTGATGCAGCTCAATGTACAGTCACACAACAGCTTGAACCAGTGACAAGGTATAATAATAAAAAATGAGAAATAGAAGGCACCTGGAAAGGTGAAATTGGCTCTTTCATTGGCAATATGCATCATCCTATGCTAATTTACATGTTGGCAAAAGCTTGGTTCTGATTGCATATATTTCCCCACTCACAGCCTGAAGAGAAAACTTCCAGTGGAAGACTATGGCTGGAGCTGAAGCTCACCTATATTAAACCTGAAGTGACCCAACTAGTCCAGCTTTTATCCTTGATATTGTTTCAGAAATCCACTGGCAAGCAATATGAAGACTCTATGTCAAATTTGATGTATTTCTATCCCTTAACACATGAGAGAGATCTGCCAATTTGAATAACCACTTTGTAGGGATATCATTTGATGCCTTAAATGATTGCGTGTGGTGGTGGGGGATATATTTACTGTAATGAACACTACTGAAAGGCAAAATGAATGACCTGCTAATTATTGCCATTCATTTATGCAGTACACAGCCAGACAAATTGGAGTTCAGTTGACTTACAGTGACAGATCCTTTTCCAAGAGTCTTAGTTTCAGACAAGATATGAAAGAAGGAGGGAAGCAAGTAAGTGGGCATGACAGAAGGAAATGTTATCAAGCTTTATTACTGACTGCTTGTGTGAAACTTATCTTCCAGGTTTACTTTAAAAATATGCTCTGTGTCTAAGTCTTGACAGACATGCACACCGAACTTTCTTTCCCTCAACCCCAGTGAATTCTACACTAGTTTGGGCTTTCATTTGCACTGAGTTGGTCTGGAGTTCAATACATGAAAAGAGCAGCACAGGCCATCAAATGAAATAACAGGTCTGGTGAGCTCTGCTGCTTACCAAGTTGAAATACAAGCCATTGCGGATTGTTGGAAGCAGATGTCCTTTGAAGTCACTTGATATTATTGCTCCTGAGCTGGCATACAAAGTTCAAAGAAATGAGCACGGCAAAGTGCAGGGTGTCTACACAGATGTTACTTCTTTTATACAAATTCACATTGCTAAATGAACTTGGAAGCTTAACAAAAAAGGAAAATTTAATAAGCTCAAAGCAAAATTGGACTCCATATGCAAATTAGCCAAATATCTTCAAGCACAATTGTCAAATAGTATTTTTTTAAAATATTACTTGCATAATTAAATACTTTACTTGTGTAAAAGCATCAGAGCAGAGCCTTTCATGCAGGGCAGATTCTCACACCCCTTCACACATTGAATAACACCACTGAGTTTGCTGCCCATTTTTTAGCATATAGTATTAACTCAATCAAGACATTAGAACATGCTCTTAAAATATAAATTCTGCAGGCTTCATACATTGCCTACATGTCCATTTGTTTATGTTTTAAGCTTTTCTTATTTGCGAAGTTTTTTCTGAAGTCCCCCTCCTCACTGTTTTGAAAATGATCCATGAACCCACTGCTGGTCCCCCAAAAATATAATTTCCCTCCCAATAACATGTTTCCTCCTTCCTGTCAACCTACTACTCCTCTACTCATTATTTACTCTGAATTTCATGTATAGTCTCAGCCAAATTGGTGTGAGTCTACAGATTAGCATTAGGATCCTGCTTGGTAAGAAACATGAAGAAAAAGTTTTTTCCATATCATGGCAAAAATTCATTGTTTTGTGCAGCACTTGGCAATCTCAGATGTTTTTTACAGCTCTTTATGTAATGGCATGTCATACAGTTTAAGGACATGCTCTCACCATTTGTTTTTTGCCACTGTTGCTTGCTGCCATTTAAAAAAGTATTATTTTTTAAACGTGTCTCCAAATTACCTTCCGATACCTCCTAATTTGAGAGGCAAGCAGTTCTCACAGGAGGAGGGGGCACATCTCAAACCACATCCAGGGGGAAAGCTATTGCAGAGCACTGAGGTAAGGAGACAGTTTCTATTCCCAGCTCTAAGAATAACTTGAAGAACAAGTGGTATCTTCTTTCCCTTGGAGCACAAGCATTTGATGAAGATATTTACCATGTAATTGCATGCCATCTGGCAGAACGAGGCCTCATCCAATTGTGGCCTTTTAGGTACTGTTGTAATGAAAACGTTAAACAAATTTCTCTCTTTTGTGCTTCAGCTTCCCAAACACTGAAGTGTGTGTGCTTCCCTGTTAAAATGGTTTTAAAGCATCTTTCCCATTTAACAGCTCAGTGAAACCACTGCAGTGTGGCCGCAGAACACATCTCTGCTAAGTCAGTCTTGGAATTTTATAGAGTTTACTGAAGGACAGAAAAAAAAAATCACCTGTGACTCATAGAAGGAGCTCTTACATATCTGTAACATGCTATCATCGGCTTACTAGCACCATGCTTAACATGGCTTAATTACATGATTATTTAGTCTATTATCTCTAAAAGAAATACTTTTCATCAGTCAAATTATGCTCATAAGCAGGTCTTTGGAAAATGTGTTAAAAGCCTTTAGGAAAAAAATATTTAATCCCTGCTTCAATTCTTCAATTTAATGTAATCCCCCTTCTTTTAATCTCTTACAGTTTCTTTCTTTCTTTCTTTCTTTTTTTTTTTTTAATGTAATCAGGCTATTAGTTTATGCATTTAATAATCAGAGTAGCCTAATAAATTAGAGTTTTGTTTTGTTTTGTTTTTTCCTGTTGTTTTGTTTTGCTTTCCCCACTTTTCACTGAATCTCTGCTTGATAGATATTTCTTAAAAACAGACAAAAAGTGACTTTGGAAATGGAGAGACAGAGAGACATTAATTACCTGTTGAAAACACTGGTCCTTGTTCCGATGTGAAATAGAATAACCTGATCATCCAATCATTTTGAATTCATTTTTACATATTTACTGACTTCAGGGTGTGGATTTTTAAAAACAATATCCCCTGCCCTCTACCTGTCAGGAATAGGCTTAGGTAAGAAGATGGCATTCTGTCTCAGAAGGATTTACAAACCAGTCAGGTTTAAATAGCATATACCTTCCTTCTTTCTCTTCTGGTATGGAAGGAAATACTTTCCTGCCTCTGCACAGTCTAAATGAATTGGGAATGAAAGGGAACAAGAGAATGGAGAATGAAACCATGCCATGAGAGAAGGGAGCTGAGCAAACAGCTGAACGGAATGAATAAGAAAGGACAAAAACCAGCAAGAAGCCTGGACAATAGGAAAGTAGCAGACAGCAGGAATTAACTTCTGCATTGTAGCAAGAAGATAAAACTCAGAGTCTGCAGTAACTGCCACACATGTGTGCTTCAAACTGCTTCACTACAGCAAACAAACAACAACCTGGGAAGAATGGGAACCAATGTCACAGTATCTTCATGGCTTAGCAGTACTGTAGCCAGGTAAACAGGAAAATCTTCTGAATTTCCTGAGGTTCTGTTAACTCAGCTATAAAGTCCTGTGGCTGCAGAGTTTGCAGTAGCATAGTGTGTTGAATATTTAAGGAGGAAATGTTATTCTCAAGCTGCTTTTTTCTTTCACTTTTAACTCATACTTTGTAAACCTGGAGGAAAGAGTGTTTCCCTAGATGATACGTTTATATCATCAAGGTTTCTCCTTAATGCACTCTTTCCCTAGAATATCAAGCCTGATACACTGTTTATCATCTGGATGCAGCTGCCATGTTGCTTTAAGTGTTTACCTACTTGTTTTTCCAAAAGCAGTGACGCAAAGTAGATAGGGTATTGAGTTTAATTTAATATTCAAGTTTAAGGTAAAAGCAGATCAAAATTTATTATTCCAGCTTACATAAACCGACTTGCAAAGCACATGCAATGGTATTTCTAAATATGTTTTTGTGGTGCAATTGTCTGAAGTAACTAGGAAAATAAAACTAACATTCACATTTTAAAGAAAATGTACAGCATTGAAGAGGCTTTCAGGGTAGGGTGTAGCTGCATTACCTGAGTGTTCCCCAGGCTTCCAACCTTAGATGCTATCATGCTGAGGGAACCTGGTGTGCTAGCTCTAAGGACCAGTACAGAGCACAGAGTGGATGGAGACACCACGGCTAGGCTCTGTACCAGGTGGGGACTTGATTGTTCTTGTGCACACCGAGACTAATAAGCTGCACTTTTTGCTACTCTGAGACAAGGACCTGTCATGTTTTGATATATGCTGTACCCTAATGTACTTTTGCTCATTATAATATCGTTATAATACCAAAACACACCTCCATCCCAAAAACTACCCGCCTCCAAGGTGCGACCACCCCTCACTGAGCATGCGCTCTAAATTTCTCAGAGCCTATTACTTTAAACGGAGACAGGAGAACTTTTAACCAATCATAACTAAGATATGCTTGACTAGAGTCACTCAAGCTCTACCTAAAAGTTAGAAAATAATATAAATTGGCCTAAGAGAGAGGGGATGTTAGGGAAGATACCACCATCAGGGGAGATACCATCCCAAGGAAATACAACATCCTGAGGACCTCCTGACTCCTGGGACTCCTGGGTTAATTTCCAGGCTAAGCATCTGTGTCAGCTGTGTATTTCATACGTGTTAGCTTGTTTTTGCAGACAGTCACTATTGCTGGCAATGCAAAGAACCTCAGTACCTGTTGCTGTAATAAATTGCACTTGATGGCATTGTTCCTAGTTGTGATAGTTCTCATTAAACATGACTAGAGTAACGCTGGTTATATGTTATTGGTGAATCCATGACCATGGTAGTTCAGTGCTCTGAATCCAACCAGACCCCTAACGGTTAATGCGTTATTGGTGAATCTGTGATTGTGATAGTTCAGTACCCTGAATCCGACTGGGCCCATAATGGTTAATTGGCTATACCCCTTAACACAACAGTTTTACAAACATATTTACATTTCAGTTGCTTAAAGTCTCGTCAAGTGTCACAGAAGCGAGTCACATGGAGTTCAATTATTCCAGTTAACAAACACAATTACCATGTTTTGACAATATTAATTGGACCTGTACTTACACTCCTTTCTTAATTTCACCTTCATAACCACCTCCATAATTACCAACTCCTATGGCTATAGTATGCCTAAAGGAATAGTTTACCTTTACAGAACACATATTTCACTTCTCTCTCACTGCTCCCTTTCCTCCAACATTCCTCCCTACAAAATTTCCAGGCCTTTTTCTTTTCCTCTAGTCTTTAGCAATTGGGTTTCATCTTTCCAAGTACCAATGGTGAAAGATACCAGAATTCATCTGCCACACACTTTTAATTCAAGGCTCATAGCTGCTAAGTCACAGTCATTCCAGTTGAACTTCTTTCACACCAGTGTTTTTGGATTTCTTTTATTTATAAAACTGAAGAAGAGGTATTTTTCCTAGTTCAAAGACAAGCAACCAGACAACCAGCTTACGTGAAAGGTCACAAGCTCCACTGTTTGGACCAGGATATAGGAATCTCTTTATGAAAGGAGAGAAGTTTGAGACCCTGAAGACAAACCCATTTAACCCAGGGATTAATTTGTGCAACATTTTCAGCTAGAGCTAAATAACATCATTCTTACTGGCATTTGTATAGCAATAGGACCACATGAGATAGAATCCTTTTACACTAGCTGTTTTTAAAAGACACAGGACAAAGCAGTCCCTGCTTTGAAGAGATCACAGTGCAGCCAGATGTCCCTTGAGATAATGGCATAGGAGCTGCTGTGACTTGACTTGGGTGTGTGGTAAGTTAGTATCAGAGACAGGAACTGATGCCGACTCTCTGAAATCCCAATCCACTTTTCTCTATGCTAAACCCACACTTCCAGCCTGTAATGTGGTACAGACAAAAGGCAATTTATAAATTCATCTCCACCCCTTACTGCCACAGGAGATGTATTCCAGGTAACGTGGAGACTTACTCAAGCTACTGAAGAAATAAGGGAGGTCAAAGAGTATTAGGAAAGCATTGTACTAGACTACTGCATTTCATAACCATGTTTCATAAAAAGTCTCAAGCCTACTATTTTGTACTCCAAGAATTTATGGTTTGGGGAAGATTCTTGATTCATCTGAATGTTAGTGGCATAAATAGCTGCTATGTATTACAAATGTGTTTCATTCTCCATCTTCTGAATATCTGTACTTCTTTCTGCAACAAGGAGAATCACACATACTGCAAAGATCTATCCATGGACAAATTTTCCAGCTCCTCAACTTTGTTAGCAAAATATACTTAACAAACCTGTAGTTTTGGGACTCTTAATAAAAAAAAAAAAATGTTTGTAATTCACTCAGGGCCTCAGCTCTAACACCTGCTTTTCTATCTATGTGCTACTGTCATGCATTCTTGTTGCACACTACCACGTACTTGAGCAAAGTCAGAGAATACTCTCAGATCTGTTGATCATGAAGGTCCAAGCTTTGCTGTTACTTCAAGTGACACCAACAAATTTTCAGTAGCTCCATGGAAACAGAAACTGAATTTTGGCCTTACATCTGAGATACCTATCAGGATATCTGATCATTGGGATATTCATACTGTTCACCAGAATGGCCAAATCAATGCACTAAAACATACCTCATAATGAACCATGAAATTCATTTTCACATGATATACAGTGGAGAAAAGAGCTAGTTGGGAAAGTTCACACAAGACTGCCATATTTCAAATTACCAATCCAGCAAAAGCAAAACACTTCACAAAGAGCAGCACTGACAAACGTGAGTGGGTATCACTCAGAAGCCTGCCTGGCTTGTTCTCTGATGAACTCTCCTCCTATTGCTGTTCTGTTTGGGTTGTGTCTGCCAACATGAAAAGTTTCTCCCTTTCCATCACCCATTCATGGCAAATTCAGCTGAAGAGGAATATCAGAATAAGTATTGATGGCTATGGGACCTAAGACACAATTATTTCCTTCAAACTATTGCCAGGCCAAACATTTGTACTGAGCTCACGTCTGAGGTTCTCAACTTCAGTAAAAAAAAAAAAAAAAAAAAAAAAAAAAAAATAAGCACAGTAAGCACAGTATTTTTAAGTGACTGAAGGACACTGCTATGGAGATCTGTATTTCCACAACAGGTTTTGTTACACGAATATTTTGTATGAAGGTTGCATCTTGCACTAGGTGCAAAAGGAGCAACTCCAAGCATTTTATCATAGATCTTTTGATCTGTCTAGATGAAAGCCCTAGTTATTACATAACATCAATGAATGTTATGGCTAGTTCTGTTGTCTAGGAACCCACAGTGATTAGTACTCTATAAGTTCCAGTTTGGTCCCTCACTAAAACCTGGTATGTGGGAAGGTAGTCATGATACACAGTATGTAATTAATCTGACAATTCTTTATTCAAGTATCTAATGAACAGAGCAACATCTAAGACAAGACTGGAAAGTACCAAATCCAGTGTTTAAGTGTGTGAGTATTTTAGATACTGAATTATGAACCTTAATAAGAACAAGCCTTTAACAGTTATTTACTAGATGGAAAAATGCAAATAATGGAAGTCATGAGAAAATGGTGCAAGTAGAACTTGCTTTCAACACTTTATATGGCTTTATATTTAGAATATGGCATGCACATGAGCTTTTCCTATTGCTTTGTGTTTTTCATTGTTTCTTAAGGCAGAGACACTGGCTAAAACAGATGAGTCTTGCAATTTTATTTAAATTGAAAATACGATAAATGTATATGAACGTTAACTGATCATTATCACTGATTTAACTATACCAGTTATTCATGATGTAGTCAAATTATTGAACAAAATAACTAAAATCTGGCTCGGTCATGAAAATATGAGATCTTATGATGTTTTATCTCGTTTTAAAGTTAACCAGTACTTCTCTAGAAAAAGTGAAGAAATTCTTTACAGTTGACATACACTTCAAACCGAAGAAAGAAGCTTCAAAAACATCTCACAATTCCTGGCAAATTATTTCCATTACTGTAGTGTTTGCAGAAATTCAGAACTCATTTTCATAAGCTACTCAATTAAATGTAAGGTGACTACCGTTCTTTTTTTCTTCCTGGTCCCATATTTCAAGTATGAAAATAATTTAGACATTAGCAGATAAAAAGTATGTCAATGAAGGACAAGTACAAATTCAAATTACTAAGGAGAAAAATTAAATTAATTTCAGTGTGGAATGTTTGTAAGCAGTGTGTAATCAGTCTTTAGCTTAAATGACTCTTAATTAAATAATCCATTATTATCTTCACTGGAAAAATCAAACCTAAACATGTGCAAGTGCAGAAGTGAAATGATTCCAGCTGCATTCAGCATTCAAAAATAAATATGTTTTAGTACATTAACATTGACCAAAAGTGTATTTTTGCCCCCCCTCCCCCCCATTTATTTATTTTTTTAAATCCTCAAGGGTATGAAATGCAGCTGAACAATCTATTACATGTTTCGCTAGGAGTAATAAAGGTCAAATTCCAGCACAACGTAGAAATTTCCATGACATCCATGAGTGCCATACATTCATATCTGAGTGCAGTCTATCCATAAACAAATATAAGCACACAACAAGACATTCTCCAATATTATTTGAGAAGTCTGTTGCTCATTCGTTACTTGGGCACACCCTTGTCCAATTTTCTTTTCAACAAAGAGCATTACTCTTTATACCCCCCACTCTGAAGCAATTACTCATTTCAAAAAAAAATAATAGAACAGTAGTCCCCAAGTGACTGCATTCAAACATCTTTCCTGATGCTAAGAAAACATCACGCCATTTTGAGTATCATGCCTAAGCTTGGCCCTATTTCTGAAAAAGGATTAGCACAAGCCAACCAGTCTGGCAGGACTGACAGTCACTGACTTCAAATCAAACATCATCTCCACCCCAAAGTATGCCCCCAGGGCCTTTCTTTGCAAGATTTGCTGAGGGGAGAGAAGGTATGGATCAGACACCAAAAACAACCTCTCCATTTGGGAACCGAAGTCTCACTTTCAGAAAAGGTACAGGTTTAAGTGTGGTCAACCTCCAGTGAGACTTGTCCTCCAAAAGCTTGTTGCTTTTGAAAATCACATACGAAAACAGTCCAAAATCACTCAAACTTTTTGAAAATTGTAATCCTAATATGTAATTCAAATACTATGCCTTTGATACTTAAAGCTGTAAGTCAATAAGAAGGGAAGCATGTTGTTCTAGATGGGGAGAAAATTTTTGCATAGAGAGTTTTTCCAGTTTCATATAGTTAAACCTGTCTGAAGGTACGACTGGCAGCTTTTTCATGACTGTGAGAAAAGGCTCATCCATGCAAAGAACGAACTTGAAAGGTAATCTGACTTTGGATAATCATGCCATGTAGTATGCCGTTTTTTCCTCTACCATCATTCTTGTCCTGCCTTTCTTACACTGCATAAAAAGGAGAAGGAGAGAGGCATACACAGATCCTTAAGTAGCATTACACTGATAGTTTCAAGATGGTTATGGAGTAAAATCACATGAAAACAAATGTTTATAGAAAGACTCAATAATAATCTTATACTGATAAAGCAATGGGGGGGGGGGGGAATCCACTTAAATCTGCATATAGTAAGGCATTGATATAAACCTCCATTTTTTTCTATCATTTGGCAAAGGGCAAGAGAAGGATCTCAGTCATTATTGTTGTGTAGACTTCTAGCCAAAACCGATTGCTACAAACATAAAAAAAACCTTCTTAGCCCAGTAAGTGTTTCACAGAAAAAAAAAAAAAAAAAAAAAAAAAAAAAAAAAAAAAAAACAGCCAAAATTTTATGTAAGTTAAAAGAGGCAAGGCCATATCACCCCATGTTCCTATATATAAGTCTAGTCAAATTTGTATATACAGAAAATTCATACATACTCATCTTCAGCATGAACTGCAAACATTTATAGCCTGGAAACAAACATTCAGGGAGTGTCCAGACTAGCCTTTGTAAACAGCAAACAATTAAGGCGAAACTATACTGCAGACATGCCTGGATCCAGACAGCATTTCTTTCCCTCTGGCTGAGCGAATGGAGGCTGAGTGCAGAAATAACCTTTTTCTGGAAAGCAAGCTGAAGACCTATTACTCCAAAGAAAACCAGTGAGGCAAGAAATGGGTTTGAATAAAAAACAAGACCTGTGGCAAAGCAGACAAAGCCAGTAGCTGTGGCATTTGTTGCTCTTTTCCTATGGAACTTTGAGCCTGCATTCAGGGAAAGAAACACAGAAGGAACACTACAGAATAGGACTTGCAGCAGCAGTGTTAATGTGCTTCAAAATATTCATTCCTTATTAGGCAACTAATCAGCTAATTGTTCCAGTGCTTGAGAACAGTTGTGTCTTTTCCAACAGAGAGCAGCTGGCAACTAGTGCCCAGCACGGCTTGCCCAAGGACTCTGTCTCCTCCCCTCCCAGCACAGAGCAGCTGAATGGGCCAACCATTTCATCACAGGAATGTGATGAAATGACAGTGACAGTTACCCTGCTCATCTTATTTCAGGAGACAAGCCAAAATAAGACAAAGAGAAGCTGCACAGAAATTACTTGTTCTGCTTCTGAGTGTGGCTTTTTGTGCAGCTGTGCAGAGTGATGCAACTGAAGCGCTCTGTCCACTGCTTTATAAGGTGCTCTTTGGTGTCAGACACTGGAGCCATGAGGCACCAAACATTCATGTCACATCCATGGGAACATATCTTCTTAAAAGAGCTCACATGCACCACCTAGTCCAGGAAAATCCTGAATAGTGCAGTTTTAAGAACAGATCTCATGAACCTGTTGGCAGAGAGAGCAAGCTGAAAAGAAGAGCTGGGTAAGTATTAGCAGTATAGTTCTGTAAAGTTTGTTTTGCCTCTCAGTTGAGAACAAAAGTTTCCATTGTGTCAACTACTACATTTCCTTAAGCAGTTTACAACACATCTTACTTCAAAGCTTGTTTGAAATCCCCTGAATTTTAACAGAATAAGATGACTAGCTAAGTGTTAAATTTCAAATACAAGTGTCTTTAAAGGAAGGAATTAAACCTTGAAATTAAAAAAGGCACAGAACAATCACCTGTTAAAGAAAAATCATTTCCAAAGACATCTATCAGAAGACTCTTCAGCTACCATATTTCTATGACATTCTAGGTCATTGAAGCAATACTTATATTTTCCATTTGCAGATTTTGCGAGTAATCGTTCTAGATATAAGTTGAATGTTTTTTTTTTTTTTTTTTTTTTTTTTTCTTTCTTGCATATGCAGTGTCTTGGCAAGGGCTCTTGTTAGGCAAACAAAATCTATATAAATCACCCACTGTGAGGCAGGCAACTGAGTTGTGTTTTACGTGTCATGAGAATTACTATGAGATAAAATCTATACTTAACAAGTCAATCTGCTCACCCAGTACCCATGCCAGCAGTGATAACATCTGCTGCCTTCACGTGGCTGCAACTTACCCACACAACTGTATTCATCTGCTTTCTCCCTCTGTGCTGCTTATACCGTTTCTCTCTTTGCCCCCTGCTTTTTCAGACCTCAGAACAAGGCACCAGCCTTGGCACAAGACATCACACCTCATGCTCAGCCTGTTCTGGGCACCAGTGACCCCATGGAAGAAGGGAAGGGGGCCAGCCACCAGCTCCTGGGCAGGCGAGCAGTAGGAGGGGGAACTCCTTTGGGTGAAACACTAGGCTTCTTCAGGAATGCAATGCCTTTGAACAGCACAGTGCAAGCACCATAAGCAACAAGTGGGACCAGCATTTGTTCTTCCAAATTGGGACGCTCCCTAGAAGATTTCTAATATAAGGGAGTTATGTTAATTGTTTTTCTAGGTGCGTTTTAGTTCCACACTCTGCTGCTTTTAAACCCAGCACAACACTGCAGAACTGAGCAACTTGCCAGGCACTGAACTGAGCTACCCCACCCAAAGCAGGCCTGTCTGAAACTTAGTCTCAAAACTTCATTCCTACAAGGGCTATGAAAGAAAGAAAGAAACCACTGGAAACCATCAGGATGACAGGTCTGGGTGAGCAAGACAAATATTTCCCAAATACACCACCTTGGGAAAAGCAAAACTTAAGATTCTTATTGAATATTCTAATGATTCCAGATGTTCAAATTACGGTATTAGCAAAAAAAAATAAAAAATAAAAAATCCCCCTCTAGTACTGCAAAATTGTGATTCTTTCATATGATGAACAATGGATTACTGTAACATATGATACCAAGGTGACACTGAAAACAATAATGAAGATTCACCTCAAAAACAAATAAACAAAAAGAACTCAATAGCAAAGTCACTAGCTCTACTCTAAGTCAATCACTTGGATACATACATATATATAAAGTAGAACTTGCGATCCAGAAGAGCAAGCTCTAATTCTAATTCGGTTTGATTGTGCACAGTACGTTATAATTAGATATTTCTGTTATATAAACTAAAGTGACCGGTGGTGAGATATATTCTGGAGTCTGCAACTAGCTTCCTTCCTTCATCTTTCAGCCTGGAGAAGAGAAGGCTAAGGGGGGACCTCATCGCAGTCTACAAATTCCTCACAAGGCTGAATGGAGAGGTAGGTGACATATTCTCTGTAAACACCAGTGATAGGACCCACGGGAATGGTGTCAAGCTGAGGCAGGGGAAGTTTAGGCTGGACATCAGGAAGAGGTTCTTCACTGAGAGGGTGGCCACACACTGGAACAGGCTCCCCAGTGAAGTAGTCACTGCACCAAGCCTGTCTGAATTTAAGAAGAGATTGGTCTGTGCCCTTAGTCCCATGGTCTAAACTTTTGAGCAGACCTGTGTGGTGCCAGGATTTGGACTTGATGATCCTTATGGGTTCCTTCCAACTCAGAATATTCTATGATTCTATGATCTAATAGAGCTTGAACTGGTATCTTTGGGGCATACTGTTTTGCAACGTATGAAAAGCAGAGCTGAAAAAAACAGCTGGATGCGCAAGCTGGTTGCACAGGTTTACATCTTTTCAGAGTATTCCAGCCTAATCCAATTTAGCAATTAATTTCAAGATGTTTTTACATCCTTTTTCCCCACATGGGAGTATCAACAAGCTCAGTTCTGAGAAAAGAAAAGCCTCTCTTTTCCTCCACTGTTTTCTATAAAAACAAACCCTGCCTTTCCCCTCCCTGAGCATCCGAAACAGTCTTTGACCATTAGCTGAGATGTGCACAACAGTAAACTTGCATACTAACTATTTTAGTTGCTCTACACCAGACACATTTGATCTTATGATCAAAATGTATTTTCATCTTGAACATTTGCATCTGTGCTGTACACCTACAAGCTTTGGTCATGAATATAGGCTGTGCTCATAGGGCTATGCAAAACACCACTGAGCTTTAAACCATAGTTCCTAGAAGGATGAGAGAAGTAACTACGAGAAAAGCTCAAGGTCTGACAACTTTTATTAAGCAATTTATTGCATTACTCTGCACCCCTACAACCTCAGGGAAAATGCTGGGATACATGTTCATATGCCCAGTGTGAATTAGATGCAACCTGTATGAAAAATATGGGGCTCTTGCCAATACAAATCAGAGTATTCTGTAATTAACTGTTAACTTCTGATTTCAAGAGGATGGTTGCAAAGAAAGAAAAGCCCTTTTCCTAATTATGCATTTCTTTTGTATATTTAATACTTTCAATATGAACAAAAATAGAACTTAGTTAGGGTATCATTAAGATTAGATGTCCAAACTACTTTTCCATTTACTCGTTAAAAAGCTGCAATCTGAAAATTGTCAGGACAGGGGAAAGTTCAAATAAATTAGTTTGTGTAGAAATTACGTCTCCAGATAAAAAGCTTAGTAAATGTGTAATATCAGCCAGAACAGCTGTAACATTATGTATGGTTTAGCAAACCATACTGGCATCAATTTTCATCTGGTGTCCAATCCAAAGAAATATGTATTAAGAATGCATTGACTTTGTGATCAGAACAAAGTCCTAGATGCTGTTTCTTTCTCATACTGGCATTAATTAGCCTTAGATTGTAGGGTTCCACTTGAAAAATAAGAAACACAGTAATCAAACCCACATCCATATATGCATAAATATGGCAACAGTCAAAAGACTTTGCATGAATGCTTACCAAGAAGTGTTTAATCTTATGAGATCTCAGAGAAGAAACAATAAGTTCCATTTGTTTTACATCCTTTCCAGTGCAAGAAGATGTTTCAAAGACCCCCTCGGTATTGTGCTGCTAGTGATTAGCTTTTTTCCAACATGTATCTGCCCAGATGCGACACTACATTCCCTCATGGAAGCTCTTAGCCACAGGCTAGTAGCCCTTGCTCAGGCCAATTTTAACCTTTGCCTTCGTTACACATCGTCATCCTGCAGCAAGAAATGGGTTCACAAGGCAGCTTCTGGTACTCACTGAAGGAATGGGATAAGGGAAAGGTCAGGATGCTTTTATGATGACCTTGTGTGAGCACAGCTTCAGCACGAAGGGTGGGGATCAGTGCCAACCAAGAGTGGCCCCATAGCACAAAGATAAAGTAGCTGCAGAAGGAGGTGGGAGAAGTGGGTTTGGATCCCCTTAGGCAAAGGTGGAACCTAAACCTGGGTAACCTGCTTTCTGGATGAGACTTCAAAGCTGGGACTACTCGCTTCCCACTCACACACCCTGAGGTGTGGTTTTACACACACCCCTCGCACAGCGCTTCTTAATGGCTTTCTGGAGGGGTGCGCGCCCTGACTGAGCAGTTGCCTGGCTGCTTCTTGCACTGAGCCCCAGCTGGCCCCATGCACTATGCAGGGAGCTTCCTTCGGGACTCTGTAACTCCCTTCTCACTTCAGTGGCTCTTTCTCTGTGCCTCAGTTCCCCATTGCTGAGAGGAAATAGCACTTCATTAACTCATTGCGGTGAAGATGAAACACATTAAAAACTAAGCTGACAGATGACAAATACAGAAAACATTTGTAAGACTAACAGCCTGAAGAGGGACACAAGCCCCGAGCACCTCCTGTGACCCTCTGAACCACATCCTGGCTCCATGCAGAGGTATGCCCACACATTAAAGGGGGAGTCTTGGAGCTTCTCAGAGGGCCCTGAGCCCACATTTAATTGCATTAAGGCTTATATAGCTCCTGTAGGGGGAAAAGAAAAGCATCTCAGGTTACGTTGAGGTTGCTGGGAGCATCTCCAAGGGCACTGAATTGCACAGGATAATTATTCTCTGTCAATAAGCTTTGCTGAATATAAAATTAAGATGGTTAATTAGCATAAGTTCAGTGCTACATTAGACAACCTATTCAAGCAATATGACTACAATGAAGAAGCTCACAAACTGCTTAGAAGAAAGTGTTCTGCTTAAAACAGAAAAGCTTTTGTTTAGAATATATGATGATCAGTTTCTCCAATTAGTTCTGTTTGGAAAAAATTCTGGTGAAGTACTGCTAATGGATTCATTGCTTATTTTTTAGCTCAGCTTAGTAGCATTAATACAATATATGTTATTTTGTGACATTAAAAATTGAAGTTTTTAAAGCTTCTGAATACTTTAGAAATATATTTCACTTACTGAGTTTTTATGTTACTGACGGTATAACTTATCTAACATTCATTGGAACTAATATGATCCCGCTTAACTCAATGGAAAAAAAAAAAGATATTGCTTTCAATATAAAAAGACCCCAAAAAATCACATTTTGAATAACACAAGGTAAATCCCATTCTCCGTTTAACTAATTTCTTACAGTAGCTTCAGTACCCTTCCTTTCAAATATTTGTATTCTAGAAGTTAGAAGTTTTTTTGATATGATTTATATATTTATTTATTGTTAATGCTCACAAACAAATACATGAACAAACTGAAAAGATTTGTTAGTCCCTCCTAAAATGCAGGGTCAGTATATAAACTTTCTATCAAGCTCCTTTCTTGCTACATTTAAAAGATTAGTGACGAAGAAGAAAAAAAATTGAATTGCAATAGCTTAGTGTATTCCACAAGTTAACAAAAGAAAGAGGATTGATTCCTTTGCTCCCACCCCAGGAACAGACATTTTATTGTTCCTCTGTTTGGTGACTGTCCACAACTTGTCTGAATAACTTTCATTTGATAATGGCCAGGTACTGTAATCTTACCATCTGACATGGCAGAAGAACAAGATGATTCTGAATAGAGGAGCAGTGGAAAGTATTTAAAACAGACAACCAGCCTTTCAGTTACTACAATAATACTGGTACAGAGACACAGAAATGTCTTGCACAGGACAGTAAGTTGACATTCAATTCCTAGAACAATCTGTGTAACAAAGGAGCAGTATAATGAAGATCAACTTCCAGTATTTAGCATTCAAAAACTGAGCACTACAAGCTCATTTGAAAACCTTACTCCTGGAAATGGTTGATAAATGTTAACGGATGTAAATTTATTTTAAAAAACCCTCAGCTCCCTTTTAAAGCTTATGAAACTAGGAGAGCGAGATAATTCTCATCTAGAAATCACTGGTTTGTCATAGCGTTTGAATTTTATCTTGCTTTCAAACTGCTTTAATTAATTATATCATTGAGCATTAACTACAAAGCCTTTTATGTATTACATGTCCAGACTTAATATACCCGCTCTTCCAATACACAGCAAGTTGTATGCACAGGCTTCAAAATACAAAGGAAATGTTTCAAAACACCCCTAAGCACCCAGTTCCCTTTCAGAAGGAGAGAACTCATATCCACGTAGAGGTAGGCAGCTGTTTCTATGCAGAGATCATACTGTGTTGCACACCTCCTGGTCTCCGCAAGCCTTGCAAGATATAACCATGTAACCAAAATGTTAGGGGAAAAGAAAGGTGCAGAATGTCCTGAAGGGACAAGACCAAAGCATTGCTCTTCTCTGACCCTGAAGGATGTATTTATGTTCATTTACAACATTACTGTGCAGATGCTTATTTGTCATGCCTCAAAAATCATTGACACAACCTCTGACACTGAAGTGCAGTATATTAAGTCAATTCGTGTCCAACCACTCTCAAATGACGTCTTGTTTATAATCATATTTCTCACCTATTTAAGATGCCTGCAGGGAAAAGAAACCTTATAAAAACAGAGGATACAAGAAGTTAATGGGGTGCAGTCACCGTAGTTTCTCAAACGATCAGGGAGCTGTTAATAGGGAGAGCAGAATGAAGAACAAGGGAGAGAGTCTGCTGAGGTAATGAAAGACCAGACAGTGTCCCAGATTCCTTGCTGAATCCATAGATTTCCCCGAATTAGTCAGTCTTTCTATGCTTATAGAAGAATGACAACAACAATTTCTTCTCTGTAATGAATAAATCCCTGCTCACACAGGAAATGAACATCTTCCCACCAAATCATTCCAATGCCAAGTAAAAAACAAACAAAACAAAACACACACACACAAAACTGTCTTCAGGTGTTTACATTTGCAGGATTAACAGGTACAAAATCAATGTTCCCCCAATTAAAACACTCTATACTAACGGAAAGACATCCCAGCAAACAGAAAATGAACTTCACTAGAGTAATATACTTTCCTCTATAAAAACAAACAAACAAACCCACAAAGCACATTGCATGTAAGCTGACAGCATAGTACAATAGCAAAAAATAAAAATAAAAATAAAAAAAATCAAACTGTGTGATTTGAGAGAAAAGCTGTAAAACAAGTCTCTGACACATCAAGGTAGGGAGAGGGAAAAGAAAGTTTCAAAGTTTGAGAAAGAACGTATTACACAGGGGTACACTCTCAGAGAAGAGAATACATACACACACACTCCTAAGGCATGTTAGTTTCCAGCTGTCAAAAAGAAATAATGAAGGCAGCTCACCAGAACTCAGAGAAACATTCAATAAGAGCATCCCCAAATTTCAGCGTAAGACTTCCAAAATCTTGCAAGATTAATTCATTCAGTGATGTAGTCTCTCCCCATGAAATGTTGAGGGCACCAGGAGAAAGAATGCAACCCTACACCCTTCAATGGAAACACATTTTAATGTTAGAGCATCCAGCCAAAAGTATAAAATTATTTTTGTACTGATATCTTCCATTTCTTTATCAATGACCCGGATGAGGGGATTAAGTGCACCCTCAGTAAATTTGCAGATTACACAAGGTAGGTGTGAGTGTTGATCTGCTCAGGGTAGGAGGGCTCTGAATAGGATTTGGGTAGGCTGGACTGATGTGCTGAGGCCACCTGTACGAGGTTCAACAAGGCCAAGTGCTGGGTCCTGTGCTTGGGATACAACCACCTCGTGCAGTGCAATAGGCTGAGGGAAGAGTTGCTGTAAAGCTGCCTGACAGAAAGGGACCTGGGGATGTTGATCCCTAGGTGGCTCAATATGAGCCAGCAGTGTGCTCAGGTGGCCACAAAGGCAAGCAGCATCCTGGCTTGTATCAGGAATAGTGTGGCCAGCAGGACTAGGAAAGTGGTCATCCCTCTGTACTCAACGCTAATGAGACACTCGAATACTGTGTTCAGTTTTGGGCTCCTCACTACAAGAGGGACACCCAGACGCTAGGACATGTCCAAGGAAGGGAAATGAAGCTGGTGTCTAGAGAACAAGTCTCATGAGGAGCAGCTGAGGGAACTGAGGTGTGTTTTTTTTTTTTTGTGTGTGTTTTTTTTGTTTGTTTGTTTGTTTTTGGTGTTTTTTTTTTTTTTAAGCCTGGATAAAAGAAGGCTTGGTGAGACCTTATCACACCCTACAATTACCTTAAGGGAGGCTATAGTGAGGTGGGGATCTAACTCTTCTCCCAAGCACCAAGTGTTAAGATGAGGAAATAGCTTTAAATTGCACCTAGGGAAGTTTAGGTTAGATATTTGGAAAAATTTCTTCATGGAAAGGGTTGTGAAATAGGGGAACAGGCTGCCCAGGGTAGTAGTTGAGTCATCAGCCTTGGAGGTCTCTAAAAATGTGTAGACGTAGAGCTGAGTGAGAGGGTTTAATGGTGAACTGGGTTAACGGTTGCATCTTAGAGATCTTTTCCAATCTAAATGCTGTGCAATACATGGACACTAAAAAAGGTGATAGATAACATTTTGGCTTTGAATTCCCTCAGATTCTGGAAAGAAGCAGAAGACAAGTGGCTGTAACTGTAGTACAAGAAATTGGATAAAACAAAAGGAATGAATAATAGAAAGTATGCAAAATAAAGAAAAAGCCTTTTATATGTAAAATATGAATGCACATTCTGAACCATTAGTTCTTGATTTTGTGAAGTCTGATAAAAACACTGTACTTGAAAAACTAGACAAGAAGCATTTTCACACTGACACAGATCTATATGAAATTTCTTGCTAAGAAATTATTTGGTCTTCAGGGAGAAACCAGTTACTTTTAACCCTTCCGGCATAGCAAAATGTACAGCATAACTGTCCAATGAAAGGAGTCTTTATAAGACTACAGTATGCATATTGTTCTTCTGCTGCCCTAATTATTGTAAAACATCCATTTTACACTAAGTGGCTTTAGCCATACCAGGAGCATGACACTAATGGATTTGATGGTGGCAAGAATCATGCAGATAACATCTGCTTCAGCTATTCCATTACAATAAACGTCCCAAATTCTTGACTAGGGTTAAATGGAAATAGTGATGGAAATGTCACAGTTGGAGATGTCATGAAGGTCACAACTATGTGAAATGAAATAGGAAATCATGTAATTAGGTCATGAGTCATTTTGATTGCTGTGAGACATTTTCATAGACTGTTCCCAAGCACTTAACTCAAATACTCAGAACGAGTATTTCCTATATAAACTAATATCCTTTGGGGGTCAACAACTGTAAAGAAGATTAATAAAGCCTTCATTTGTTTAATGATCTGCTCCTTAGAAACAATAATAAAACCAAAAGCAGTGGCTCATTTTGATATTTTAATCTTAGTGGTTCGGTATGAAATAAAACTTACGAAGGTGAAAGAACATGGAAAAAGGCAATAAGCAAGAACAAAGAAACATGTAATCACCTCAAGAACTAAAAGATATGAAAGATTTTTCATTGCTAGTTTTCTGGAAATTTTCTACATGTTTTGCTAAATGCAGCATCCTTTTAGGTTTCACATGAGTACAAGTGACAGTAAGCATAATCAAGGAGCTGAAAAAAATCATATACAGCTGGTAACAAAAATAAGCCTGAAAATGCCTGATTTTAGCAAACTATTAATGGACAGGGGATGTTCCTGCTGAATGATTTGTATTTAGATGATTCTGATATTTTAATATTGCTTAATAGAGCATTAAATGACACTAAAAGAGAGATTCACCAAAAGTTCAATGTGAAACAGGAAACTGAATTTCAGACAGTAAAAACATTAATTTATTCATCCTTCATAATAACAACTATTTTTACACATTAAAAAAATCTTCTTTAGTATAAGTAAGAGAAACTAGGAGCTATGTGTTATCTTCACACCAACTTCACTAACAGACCGAGTGTTCGTTAACACAATGAACATTTGAAGTTCAGTATTTTGCTAAAAATTATATATTTGTATGTGGCTCTGAAGCTACGAGTTTACCACACTGTTTACTGCAGCTGGTGCACCATTGTTTAACCATTTGTACATGGGATGGACATACAAACGTGAGTGAAAACCCTCCACTGTCAAGCTGTCTGTGAATAACTGATGAGAATGAACAGCACATTTGTTGCAGACCATTGAGGATTTAATACACAGTAGCATGAAGTACTTGTTGATTCTACATAAGGGAGGTCATAATGTGTCATCCACCAGCAAACAATAGTTCAAACTAAACAATAAAACCAACAACCACCATACTTCAGACTCTAATCAATGTTTCTGTAGCAGAATATTTCTGCTTGACATCCACAGCTAACTAGCAGGTTTGTTTCACATTGTGTAACTCTGGGAATCAAGAACAGAAGAGAAGCTGTTGCAAAATCTCTGCATGCAGATCAATAATGAATTAGCACAGAGATTTTCTTAGTTATTAGAAAGGATGACTGGCAACAACCTGCCTAACTTGTCAGTAGGAAGGGATGAAAACAAAAAGCAACTCTGCCACAAATATTAGAAGTCATATACAGTAAAAAATAAATAAATAAAGGAATAATAAAATAAATCAGTAGGTACTATTTATAGTACCTTTACATCCTTTTGTGATGTAAACTATGGAAGAGAATGTTTGAAACTCAATACATTAATGTTAAAACCAGTCATTTTGACTGACACATCAGAATGAAGATAACTCAGACCTTGTACAGGTTTTTCATACTCTATAGAGTTTTCTTGGCAATACTGCAAAGAGCAGTATGAAAGTAAGTGTATTCCTAAATACATCTCCAGGTAGCAAGGGCTTAGAGCCCTACCACTGAAGCAAGAGC
Organism: Anas acuta; assembly: GCF_963932015.1. NCBI lineage: Eukaryota > Metazoa > Chordata > Aves > Anseriformes > Anatidae > Anas > Anas acuta. Next base: position 65,275,715 of record NC_088983.1, read on the forward strand.
TCAAGAAATGAGCTGAGCTTCATAAGAGCAGAATTTTGCAGTGAAAACTGTAGATTCCCCTCCCCCACACACTGTATCTATTTGCAGCCTGCCTTCTGTCCAGCACTAACCAACTCATACTAAGCTGTGAAGGTAACCCCCCACCTCCCACCCCACCTCTGGTCAACTCTTGCCTGTGGAGAAGCAACCACAGATGCAGCAGCATCTGCTCTAGCGCTTCATCCGGAAGAAAGATGGCATCAATAACACAGCTGGCTGGAAGACAGGGGATTTGTTTCCAATTTATTCCTTTATGTGTTCATGTGGCTCGTAGCCTAACACTACCATTCACATTTCAGAATATATTATGGTACATTAGTCACATGGATATGATACATAATATATGTATGGTACATAACATCACATGGATATACTATTCAAAGATGCTCCTCGGTATCTCAGGTCCTGTTCACAGGTGAACATCAAATTCCTGCCCAAAGGTCAGTAAAGTAACACTCAGCAGTGGTGAGGCCGCACCTGAAATACTGGGTCCAGTTCTGGGTTTCCCAGTACAAGAGAGACACAGAGCTACTAGAGACAGCCCAATGAAGTGCCATGAGAGTTAGGGGAGTGGAGCATCACTTGTGAAGAACAGCTGAGACAGCTGGGACTGTTCAGCCTGGAGAAAGGGTGGGGCTCAGGACAGTGGGGAATCTTATCTATGTATATAAATACCTGAGGGAGGGAGCAAAGATGATAGTCAGGCTCTTTTCGATGGTGCCCAGTGACAGGGCAAGAGGCAATGGGCAGAGAGTGAAACACAGGAGGTTCCCTTTGAACGTCAGGAAGCACTTTATTGCAGGGGTGACAGAGCACTGCCATGGGTTGCCCAGAGAGGTTGTGGGGTCTCCCTCCTTGGAAATAGGGGTTGCCATGACTATGCCAATTTTTGCTGATAAAAGATGCTTTGATACTACATCACATTTGTACTGTCAGGCATAAGCAACAGTCCTAGACTGAGTTTCACAATAGATATTGATCTAGTATTAGACGATTAAAATATCATCTTGAGAACACCCCTCAGTCTTCCCTACCCTTTTGTACTTCATCCAGTTTAGACAACAAGACAAGCATTTTCACTTTCTTGCTCTTATCTACTGGATTAAAACTCCGGGTACAAAGTGCTAGTATCTGCAAGGTGTTTTTATGTACACACCAAAACATCTCTGGCTTCATTAAAAAAATTGAAAACACTAAGATAGTAAGAAAAAGTAAAACAAAAAATAATAAATATGCAAAATAGTTTAAATACTAAGGTCTAAAATACACTTTTAAGATATGTAGACAATATTTAAATCAACTGAGATAGATTTAGTGATGCCAAAGCCAAGTTTGCACCAGGTAGTATCCAACACTCACAGGTGCACATGCATGCACAGCTCTTTGTGGAGAGGTGGCAATCACTTTTCCCAGCCTGACATTTCAGGTGCTTCACTTCTCCACCTTCCTCCTGGCTCCTCAGGCCTCCAGATCTCTCTCTCCCTAGGGGTGGCAGACATTCTAGCACAGTACAGGCACAATGGCAGGAGGGGACACCTTTGTTTGCCCGTCCTTGAAAAATTGTGAAGCTACAAAAGATCATTAGAGACGTTCCAAGGTGGCTTTCACACATTCTTCTGTCTTCTATTTCCTTAAAAGTCATGTAATAAGATAATGAAACCTGTACATTCAGAGGGGCAGAGGCCTTATAACATTATTTTGTAAGTGGGGAGCTAATGCTTAAATGGAGGGCACATAGCAATGTCCCACTGTGTAACCAGCTGCAAAGCCTTCCTTTTCTTCTGAAAGAGGTTTTAAAGTGTCACACACTTCTGCCTCCAGCATGTTTTACAGAATCACAGAATCATCTAGGTTGAAGAAGACCTCCAAGATTACCTAGTCCTACCTCTGACTTAATACTAACAAGTCCTCCACTAAACCATATCATTAAGCTCTACATCTTACCATCTTTTAAAGGCCTCCAGGGATAGTGACTCAACCACATCCCTGGGCAGCCTATTCCAATGCCTAATGCCTGTTTTAAGGCAACAGCCCTCTGTACACGGTAATTCCTCTCCAGTTTAATTACTCTTTCTTTTTAATAAATACTTAAAGCAACTTTGAACAGTCATCATTTATTATCCCAACTTTACTGCTGGCAGCTCCTTAGAAATCAAGGCATTGAAGAAACTCCTATCCATAAAACTTGTGGTGCTAACTAGATCAGTTACAGTTTCTGTAAGCAGCATCCTCCAACATTACAAATCTTTGAGAAATACAGCTCAGCAGTAATACATGATCTATAAAAGTATCTGTGGTCATTCATGAGAAAAATACAGGCTTTGCTCTTTGTCTAAGTGCTCAAACATCATTTTTTCCTCCATTACTTTTGAAGATTCAACCACCATCTTCAACTTGATCTATTAAAGTAATTAATCCTTAGAGTTCAAGTACACTTTATGCTTATTTCCCTTTTAAGGATGATCTTCACAGCCTTCGAAGTCAATCCAGCCAGACTGACGAGGCCTCCAACACAGTAAAGACATCCAGTCAGACTTGAGGACATCCAAATCAACTCTGGAGACATCTCCAAGTGTTTCTGGGACACTTAAATGATACTACATTCATATATTTCATAATCTGAACTTTCAGACAGCTATTTAAAATAAAAGCTTAGATTCAGTTTGGTCCTGCAAACCTATCTTTAATAGCATATGCCAGAATCATACCAAAAATTTGTTCCCTTTTTATAAAAGGAAAATTACACTGTAAAAACATGCATAAGGCTTTAGTCAAAAGGAAAACACTATCTGCTTAACTCTAAAATGGAAAGGGAAATAAATAGTTAAAAAATAGGATCTCTGCTAAGTTTTTTCTGTAGTGTTCTACCAGCTTATTTGTTCAGTAATGTAACCCTTATTTGACATCACTGACTCAAGGAAAAGATGCTAGGAGGAACCAACAACTTAAAATTAACATTTAGATGTCTAGATATTAAGATGTTTCTGGTAACAGGGTTAAGGAAACGGTTGTTCTCTTGGAGGCAAAGCACCCCCTCCTTGAATTGCAAAAAACATTTTTCATGGCTTCCATTTAAAGCATAAGACTGTATGGTGTAAATGACTTGAGTATATGAGGGATCCCCACCCATCACAGAAAAAGAGAAGATGGAAATGGTATGATTTCAGCTAACAGAGTGCTTAACTTCCAATGGTCCTTGAAGTTCAAGATTCAGACACTGTGGAATCATAGCAAACAAATACAGTTAATTATTAATCTGCAGTTTGTTAGGCTACTTTGGATTGCTATATACAAAGCAGCAGCGTGGCTGAATAAGCGCAGTTTGATTTCCCTCTTTCCCCATTGAACTTTGACACCTCTGATAAATTTCAGTACTTGTGGCTTGCTCTGTTGCTGAAGCTTGCATTACCTTTCTAGGAGTACATTATGCTTCCTAGAGCACAGAGTATTATTCTGGAAATCTTAATGAAATATAAATCCTTGCCAGTTGCATCTGGAAATCTCTTGCTCCTTTGAAATAGGAAACTTGCATGCATCTTAGATTTTTGTTGCTACAATATTAATTAAAACGGTTGTTACTGGGTGTGAGGAAGCAATCTCAAATCTTTAGTATTGCATTCAGTTTTGGCTATAAAGCCAGAGAAGCTGAGGTCTGCTAAAGGTATTTTAGCTAGTTTCAAAGCCATCTTGTCAATACACAAGCATTACACCTGGAGTATCATCATACAGAAGAATACTAGTCATTTACATTTCTTTTCTCTATTCCTTCAGCTCAGCCTTACCTTCACTGAAAATGAGGGCTGACAAAGAGGTGATGGAACAAGAAGCATCTCTAATAGGACCTGAGGCTACATAGCTCCACACAAATACTTAAACCTAGAATCCGAGTCCCTTGAGTTAGTCATATTGATTGAGTGCAGAAATAAAAGATGAAAATCTCAAGATGTGGCTTAATACAATATGAATGCCTGCTGTGATCCAAATGCAGTAGAAGGCTGTAGGGACCACAGCCATCACCCAGACACCGCAACTTGGGGATGCACTGGGGCAGCCACAGTTTCCTCCTACTGTGACACCAGTCACCCTGCCATGAGCTGCACCTTAACGTACAGGTGCTACCAGCTCTTGAGGGGGCTCTGTGAAGTGTAGCTTTTGATTCAGCATTTGAGAGCTTCTAGGTTGATTTTTCAGTTTCCTCCCCATCCCACAAGCTTATGAAATACAAGCTTTCATATTCAAGCCTTGTTTAGGAACTACCATACCAAACAGCCTAAAGACCCAAGCAGAAAGGAGATCAACATATCAGAGTAAGAAAAGATGAGATTCTTATGGAATAATAAATATGGAATTCTTATGGCCACTTTGCAGCATGGGCCTCAGCAACTCCAGTCTTCCACCAATTCAGCAATCTTCCTGAAAAGCCTGCCAATATTTCATTTTCTTTCAGTTATCTACTTTTCAAAGTGATATACTTTTCCAGTTGTACTTTACCTTTATAGACCTTTACCAATGTTGAAATAAAACATCCTGGCAAGAAAGGCAATGTTCGAAGTCTGGAGATGTCATCACAGACTATCAAATAAAATACCCCAGGGCTCCAAGAAAAATCGAATACCTTCCCACTCAGAAGAAAACAAGAGTTTTATCCCCCTCCCCCCATACCAACTTCATTAATTAACAAAGTATATGCATTATTTACATGTAAACAATTGGTGCAAGAGCAACTTCAGCTTCAGGCAACATGGGAAGATTCAGGCAACATGGGAAGGGTGGAGCACCACCACCCCTTCACATGGGCTACTCCAGAAGTCACCAGTTTAGAAGCATTCAGCATACACTCTGCCAGCATGCAGTGGAATATACATGTGCCAGAATGCTCAGAGAAGGAATCCTTGTATGTCAAGAAAACTGCAACCAAATTGTAACACACTAGAGAGGAAGCCGTATCTTGTATTCTCTCGATCATCTCAGGATATGAAGGAATGCAGGGTTGAACCTGCCTGTGTAGTGTAGAAGAGCAGAACTTGTACAGTGCATTATATTATCAGATGTGCAGTAAATTACTTAGAACAAAATTCCTTAAACTGTTAATCAACTACTATCTTTCTCTGCCTCAAAAGGTAAACCCTGGATATATACTATCTGAACAGGAAGAACACCACAGCCTTAGATTAGTTGAAAAGTTAAGTAAGCTCTGACCCTCTTATTTGTCCACTTGCCCTGCATCACAATCATATTCTAGATTATTTCCTAAACATGATAACACATTAAATATTTGCATGCATAATAATTTGTTGGCTGCATCATGTACCTGTTCTATACACTCACTGCAGCATACCACACTAAGTAAATAGCAGCAATGAAACTCACTGGCATCAGGAAGAAAAGCCCAAAGACAAGCTAACATGAGCTAGCACTCAATTGCTTGCAATTGTGCTGTCCTCTAAAACATAATTAGACAATAGTAAGAACCAGATTCCTATACAGTTTCGAATAATTTCATAGAATCATAGAATATCCTGAGTTGGAAGGGACCCTTAAGGATCATCAAGTCCAACTCTTGACACCGCACAGGTCTACCCAAAAGTTCAGACCATGTGACTAAGTGCACAGTCCAATCTCTTCTTAAATTCAGACAGGCTCGGTGCAGTGACCACTTCCCTGGGGAGCCTGTTCCAGTGTGCAACCACCCTCTCTGTGAAGAACCCCCCTCCTGATGTCAAGCCTAAATTTCCCCTGCCTCAGCTTAATACCTATAGAGCTTACAAATGGCAAAACCATGACTAATAAAACTAGGTCTGAAGAATAAAAAATTTCTCATTCATAATTTCTATCAGATGTCAAACCCCATTCTAAAACGTATTTAAAAAGATTCAGACATAGTTAGGGTAGCTTGCGCAGTCAAATTGAAAATTTTGCAAGGGAGGAACGAAGTTGTTTTATATTCACTTAAAAAATATATATGCGTCAAACTGAGGCTATTGGTTTTAATATTAGAACAGAAGCCCTGGGAACCTAGCCCTCAGTTATGATCAGAGGGTAAGTGTTGTACATGGCCATTAGCAAACCACCTGAGTTCCTGAGTTCTCTGCCTCATTTTGCTTGTATTTAAAACAGGAGCAATTAGAGCATTTCTGAGAGATACTGCAAAATGCACTTAATGATGCTTAATTTAATTAATGAATTAATCAAGATTCACTTAATGAAGCATAACAGATAGTTAAATAACTTTCTGGTACTTGAAAATCTCTGCTGTTATGAGGTAATGTTATTCTAATTGTTAATGATAATTTCTCTTCCAGTTTGTTTTAAAATACCAAAAAACTATTCAGCCAAGTCCAGTACTATTGTTGAAAATCAGCACTACTTCTGCAGTGTTGACTTTCTGATATATTACCTGGGTAGTTGTTAAAACTGTACTACATGTGTGTTGTGCCCCGGAACAGATACTCTAATATGATTTAATATCGTATTTGAATTACACCTGCTTGGAATTTCAAGCTAGCTTTTAGCACTGAAAAAAATAGTAATTGTAAAGAACTTTGGGCACTGGTGGTGAATCTTCCAAAACAGCTTCCAAAACTAGCCATGTTTTGTTGGAGAAGTATGTTATTCTAACACCCCCAAAATTGAAAGCATGGAGATGTTACATACAACTTCCAAGTTACACTGTTACTGTCAAGACTATAAGCAGGTTGAAAGAAAGCCCAAAGCTGAGATAAGGGCATAGAAGTTTCAGAAGCAGAGATTTTGGTACAGAGCTCTGCGAAGCCCCACCTCTCATAAAGGCTGTTCCTCATACAACAGTCACTAGTAGCACGCGATCCTCTCTCAGTGTAAGATCAGCTCCCTGAGGTTGTAAACTATTATTTCACTAGTCTAGCTTTGATTTGTGCTGCCTCAGACTTGCTCAAAGGTATTTCTTTCATCCAGCTTCTCTGCATGTGCTTATTCACATGTCTAAGACTTTGTTTGGACAGGTCATCTCTAAAACCCATGACCATTCTGCTCTGATTCTGTATTAATAAGTAAAATCAATAATCAATCAGTAGAATACTTACTTTGGAAGTTACATTTCCTTATTCAGAAGTTTTTGCCAGCCAAGTGGGAAAAAAAGAAAACTTACTCAAAAACCACATCTGTTAACTTTTGTTGTCTCCCGTCCCTCCCCCCATTAGAAATGAACCACCCAGGGAAATGACAGAAGGCTCCTGTGGTTTGCACCCTTTGCCTCAATCAGCTATGAGAAGTTTTTTCAATTTTCTTCTGCTTAGCTTTTCTTTGGCCTTCCATACTGGAAATTGCAGCTACTGCTGCACCATCCTGGGTATGATCTCAGGATCCCACGGCCCTGCTCCGCCCACACAGCTCTACAGCAGCCTGTAGTCTAATGGGAGAACATATTAAATCTGATCATATGCAACAAGAGTCCTAAGCCCAGGTTTTTGACCCCACAAAAACGTGCCTTTCTATTAAGAGGCCACTGATGGCTCAGAGACATAGGAAATCACAGCTGTGAGGGTTCCTCCTACCACTGCCATTTAGGTATGTGCCTGAGACTGCAGGTACCACTGCAAGCAAGAACACGTGAGCACTGCCAATGCACTGATCAACACACTACCAAATTCATACTAGTCCCAGAATTAAAGGAATAGGAACATGAAGGGGAGAAACCACAAAAACATTAGGAGGTGCTTTTATCTACTAATTTTTGGGCAGCAACAGGAAAGTCTTGGGCTAAATATTTCTTCCTGTATCAGGGTTCAATCTGCAAATTTTGTTTATCTTTAACACCCAGTGGACACAGATAATGACATCTTGGATCAAAAGGCAACTTTAGTAGATCTGCATAGGCATGGAGTGAATAAAGTTGCAAAACCTGATGACAGAAAAGATGAAATTTGATGTTTTTAATATCCATTTACATTTATAACATCTAACATATAAAAGGGACCAAAAACACCCCATAAATCTTCAAAGCCGACAGCATAATTGAAAAGGAAAATAGTCCAGTCATCTAAAGATATTCTGCAACTGTAATTGCTTGAATCATGCTTAAGTTAAGTTTTATTTCTTTAAGGACTGTATGCTACTTGCATTTCTACTTCTGCTAAAGGCAGGAGTTTCTGGCCTTATCTAACTGTCCACTACAGTTTCAGTTAGCAAAATTAAAGCTGACCATACTGGTACAAGTATTTAATTTTTATAGCTCAACCCAAGCTTCTAATTAATTATATAAACCCTAGGAAATGGTGTAATCCTAAGCTTCCTAACAATTTGAACAGACATGACATAACACAACGAAATATTACCTTGTGTAACCTGTATGGAAGCATTCCAAAGGTCTGCTTTCTTTAGGTCATATCCTTTTTTTCAAAAAAGGAAAAAGCTTGATATGCATCAGCAAGCTTGCAGGTAATTGTTATGAGACAAGCAGTTAAAACAATAACTGTAAAATATTCTAATCATACCATGGATTATATAGAAGGTTGGGAGAGTACAATGGAGATCCAATGACAAACTGGTTCATGCAACTCCACCTAAAAGCATGACACACAACTAGAGAAGAATTTTCCACTTGTTGTCAAACAATTTCTTAGACTTTCATTGGCCCAATACAGAGCTCTAGAGATATAGTTCAGCTATCATTTAATTAGTTCTTCACATCTGGACCTTTCTTCTATTCTTACTCTACAGAGCTCTAATCAATAAAGTCAACCAAGAAAATCAAACTCTAGTCTAAAAGAGATGTTGAAAGCTTCCTATAGAAAGCAGCTCTTTGACATTTTCCAGGGTGATCTAGATGATCCAGAAGGCACAAAATAACAACTTAAAGCTATTTGACTATACTTGCTCAAAAACAGAAATATAGACTTGAGATGACAAAGAATTTCCTTTCCATTTCCATAGAATTAGATACAAAAATATCCCCTCCTCGAAATGCAGTAATATTTAGTTATTCAGAATATATTTCACTGTATTAACAAGAATCTCTACTTTAGACTTAATTTTCATTCAATTCCATCCTCTCCCAAACAAACATCACGCACTACCAAAACTGTGATCATCAGTAGACTTGAGCCATGAAAGAGCCCCTTAGTAAGTTCTCACATTCAATAGAACTTATTAATGAACCTGTACACAGTGACCTCAGAACTCAGCCTTGTATTAAATACATCCAGCTTGTAAGATGCAAAGTCAATACATTTACAGGCTGTTCAAAGTGTGCAGTTAATCCACTCCTCAAAAGATTCTCAGACAATATTGCAGAATGGAAACATCAAAATATTAGTGCCTTCTGGCAACATAGTTCTCTTTTTTTTTTTTTTTTTAATTCCACTAAAAATCACAAGTCACTGGGCTAAACAAGCACAATGGATAATACAGCTGAAAAGAATTTCTTTTTTGCACACAGATGAATGACATACAGAATCACAGAAAACAGGATTGAAAGAGACTTGAGCATTTTGATTGTGGTGCACCCAGCTTTCCTTTCAGGCACAGTCAACTTTCACATAAATAATGAATATCTAATAGGTTCCTGAAGGTCTCCCGTAGAAGCTTCACAACCCAGCATTCATTCCAATACCTCACTACTCCTGGCATTAGGAAAAGCTTTGTAATGAAGGTTAACCAAGAGCTCCCCTCCTACTGTTTTAGCCCCTTAGACCTAATAAACACCAAGTAATTAATAATTTATTTCTTCAAAACTTCTGCATAAGCGTGGAGGTTGATTGCATCTCCCCTCCGCATTTTCTTCACTCAAACACAGTCTCCTTTATCTTTCAAAGGTCACATTTTATTTTTTATGCTGTATTCTAAACATTCTTTCCCAAAATTCACTGCTCAAAGCAAATCACAGTGGTTCAGATGAAACTAAGAGCCATGGATGGAGTGGATTACTTTACATCTGCTACAAAGGATACACCAACTTAACCATCCCCATTTGTATTTTATTTTTTAGAAGAAAAAAAAAATCACATTGACCACCATTTGTATCCACCAGAAGCCTTAGCAACATTTTTAAACAATTTTTTTCCCCTAAAGAATAACTATAAATAACTATCCCTGTTATCTATGTCAGGCAAGAAGAGCTTATAAAACACTTACCTCTTTCAGTATTTGCTTTTTGAGGCATCCCCACTCTCATCCTCCTCTTGTCCTCTTCTGCAACTCTTGAGTGTCAACAGAATGACTGCCCCTGAAATGATAAAGCAAAAACAGAAAACACTTTTATTCTCATTCACATATCCCTACTTTTAATCAACATGCTGCCTACAGCACCCTGTAATCTTGCCCACACTTTGTCGGTTCATCTTACAGCTTTAAGCTCCTCAAGGCAAAGCAGTGGAGTATCTTGTTTTCTTACAATCATGTACTATGGCTCCTATAGTGGCTTGACCACTAATTGAAGCTGTAGCTTCCTGTTGTCATGGAAGTAATGTAGTACAATCCATCTACATCCAAGTTGCTTTCATTTGCTACACATGGTACAAACACAACTATTACAAGTTGTAAGCCCATACAGAAGCTAGTTCCTATGAATTTGAAACAAATGCTTTGGAGCACAATTTTATAAGGAATCAGCAATTTCTTGTTAATTAAGTAAACTGAAGCAGAAATAGAGAATATGTATTGCACTTTAAAAAAAATCTGCACTGCACCAGCAACACTTCTTCCATGCACAAATCATTTCTATCTAGCACAGATCAAATACATTTTATCCACTACACCAATAGAATGACTTCACTCTCCTCTTACGCCCTAATCTAAATATTTAAGTGACTATTTGGTTAAGTGTATTTTTATCCTTTATCAGAATAATACATGGAGGGGAAAAAAAAAGACCGCCTACTTAGATTTTTATTTTTTTTGGAGACCCAAACCCCCTCCATTTCCTAGTAGGCTTGTTGCATCATGTAGAACTACCCTCCCTTAAATGAGGCCTCAAGCTTGACTCATCATCTTGGCAATGTTTTCAGGTGCAGAAAGAGAGTCTTGCAATTCAAATCTGAGCACAAAGCCTTAGAAGAACATTTCCTGCATGTTTGTTGTTTTTTTTTTCCCCCTGTCAGTCCATGCTTTTGACAAACATACGTTCTGATTTATTTGTTAGCACTCCCAAGGTGATAAGCAAAATGGTAGAAAGTTATCACACATAATTAGTACAAATATTTTGCCTAAAGCATAAAAGAAAAATCTGCAAAATTTGTCACTCATACCACACCTTAGAGCTTGTGACAACAATGAATTAGATTTAGACTTGCTTTGTAAAAAACAAGTTGTGAGATGACAAAAAATACTCAGCATTATCATCTATATAGCTCATAATAATAACAACACTACAATATACTGATGTGATTTCTTTTTTTGAGCTGTAAATTAAACACTACTCCAGCCTTTGAAAAGTCAAAAGCACCTTCTATTGACACAGCTAGAGAATACAGTATCTTTCACTTCATAGCAGCACTTAGTAAAGCTTTTCAGTGTAGGTGAATAATTATGCATGTGGATCTCTCCTCCAAGAATCTCAGGCAAATCAAATGTCTGTTTCTCAGCCCATTCTGAAATCAGCATTTTAGCCCGCTTGAATAGGTAAAATAAGCTCCAGAGGTTTAGTGGTTTGCCCAAGATCACGCAGAGCTGATGGCAGCACTGGCGCATACTCAGTGTTCTTGGAGTACTTGTACCCTCCTGTTCTAACCACAGGACCACACACCCATATCACCCCATAAACCTGCTGCAGTCAGAAAACACGATTTTAATAAAAACATTTTCAGAATAAGCTCATGTCTCCCCATTTGAAGAATAAATACCACAGCCCAGAACAGCTGCAGAACTCCATTAAATTTTTTGCTGTCAGATTAAGAGTTGTGACTACAATTTTTAGGCTCTTTGCATTATTGCTAAAGATGAAATAACTGGAAATCAATTTTTCCATTCAGATATTTAACTACCTACTACATTTGAACATGCAGGCAATAATGGAGACACCAGAGCAAATGAGCTGCTGGGGGTGGTGGGGATGCAGAACTATTTTACCCGAGTTACTTCATACAGCTTTGATTTCAGTGTTTCTGCTCCAGCATTTTTGAATTTATTTTGCCTTTCACTTACATGGGTGTTTCACAATCAGCAGTGGAATAAAAAACTACAAAGTTTTATTTTTAAATTAGAACTTATTTTAAAATCAAATACACGTGCAGGGAATAGTCAGAATACTGACAGTATCCTCTATTTAAGATCTTAGGCTAGGTTCTTTTTTTTTTTTTTTTTGTGAACAGAGTGGAAACAGTATTTCTTCATAGAATACTTGAGTTATGATTTCACTGAAAGGATAGAGGCCATCAGAGGCCCTGAAATCTTATTACATATGCCTTCATGAAATTGCAAAATATTATGTTTTTAGTAATCTTTAGGGTCATTCTTTCCCCTGTCTAAAGGCCTAAACTAGGCATCATTTAAATCCTACTTAAGACATTAAAACAGTATTTAAGTTGGATTTTAGCGACCAATAGGACTTATGTGGGTCTTTTAAACCAGGCTAAATTTAATCTCTAGTTCCCAGCAGCATATCAGAACAAGCCCACCACATTTTTTCTACACTTTCCCTCTGAGTACAGAAATATAAAATGTACAGGGAGTGAAAGCATCTGTTATTTCCACAGCTATTACTTCACTGTCCAGACAACTAGTTTATCTGGTTATTTCCAGTCTGTTCCAACACATTCATCAAATAAAGGAAAGAAAGCCATAAAACATAAGAAACCCAGCCTCAAACTGCAGCACCCTAGCAGGGCATTTTCTTAATGGAAGATGTAATATCAACAATTAAGGAAAACAAATAATTAAACCTCTAATATAATCTGTACTCTTTAAAATTGGCTTCATGTGCAAAGAAAGGTAGGAGCACTCTTGACAGCATGGTTGTCACATTTGTTTACCCAGGCCGTCTGCTTCTGGTATCTATTAATTATTTTCTGTAAAGTAAAGGTTACCAGGGACCAACAAGAACCTTACTGGGCCAGGTTTGTACACAACCAGTAGTAAATGCACTCTATAATAAGTGTTTTAGTTAACTGAACAATGAAACGTGGTCATGAGTTTCTATCTTAACGTAATACTTAGCTGCCCTTCCTTGTCGTTTTGCTGTTTGTACATTAGAAAACAAAGAGCAAAACAGATAGAAATTACATGCAAGTTGTATCTGCTCAACAGTATGGGGAACAGGGAACCTAACTTTCACATAACGAATTGAGAATAAGTTTAGCTTGTGTATGTAAAGCAATCTGTTCTTGGATATTCTTGCACCAGCCGAGGGTCAGCTTTGTTTATAACATGACCACCCACCCTCGCTATAGGCTAAATCTTACATAAACAAACCCAGACAGTAGGATTAAAGGATAAACATAACTAATGCTTAAATCCAGAGTTTATGATGAATGAAGAAGATCCAGAGCACAAAACACCACAGTAAAACAAAACAGCAAAAAAAGCACCATGCACATACCATTACTTCCCAGCCTGTCCAAAACATGTTTTGTTTTAAAAACTGACCTAAGTTTAATTCAGCTGATTTCTTAACTTGCTTTAGTTTTTTTCCCTTATTAGGAACACATTATCAAAATAAAGCTATAGAGAGAAATAATGCTAATAGTAAATGAACACCTATGAGAACCTGCAACTCTATAGCTTCTTCATTCAAGACCGTGCAAGGAAAATCATTCTGATATTTGATGAGAACAGTGAAATGACCACTGTCACTGCAAGGCACACGGCAAATGTAGGCTTCCCCCCCCCCCCCAATTCAAATATAGAAGATATTTCAGATTGTATTGCAGCATTCAGTTTAGGAAAAAACACCTTACCAAGTAGGAATACTAAACAAAGTCAAAATAGTGAAACCTAGAAAAGTATGAAAAAGAAGAAGAGTATGATGTGAGCAACACAATTTTGATTACTTCCAAACTATTATGGTTGGTGTTGTCATGAAAAAGGATATTAAAGAACACGTTACATCTTGCTTTCAGAAATTAAATAACCTAAATCAGAGTCATTCAGGATTTTAAAAAGATTTCAGTATTTTTATAAAAATTATTAACATATCCGAGTACAAATGACAGACAAGATTAGCATTTGTAGTGACAGAATTACATTTGACCATCATGTTAGTTATCTTATTATCAAATGTTTGTTTGCTTATGTTGATGAAAATCACTTTTGTCACTGCAAAATCTACTCTCAAGTTCCCACTTCTCAAAGTAGTGTGAACTGCTCCAAGACAGCACTTAAGTCACAGAACTGCCAAGTTTCACAAGAAAAATCATGTAATTCTTTATCCACTTTCCAAAATAAAGGATGGGGTACAACTTTGTCAATTATCAATTTATGGAGCTCATTTTCTCTTAGACTGACAAACACCAGGAAGCATAATATGAATGTCTACACAGATATAATTTACTATTTGAGAAAATAGTACGGAAAAATAGTTTTGTTTAACAAAACTAACTAGCCTATTTGTGACTTCCATGGTAAAAGATGGTGAATCAACCTCATCAAAAAACAAAAAAAAACATACAACACACATACTGGAAGAGTGGATTAAAAACTTCCCATGAAATTTTGGGAAAAAGTCAAAGCCCCAGCATGAGGAAGAGGTCCTGGTTCTAAGAGCTCTGTGACAACTTCTGAAAGTTTGGAAAAAAAGATCTGCACATTCAAATTTTTTCTACTTTCCCTTCCAGGGTAAGTATTGAACTAAAGCAATTTTTAACTGACTAAAAAGTCAGTGCCTATTTCAGATATGATGTATTAAATCTGGAAAAGCATTTTTAATAAATTAACAGAAAAGAAAAAAGAATGCAGTAATAGAATAGTGCCTCTTCATTTGCCTGTCTGAAGTCAATTTAAAGTGTTGCATATGCAGGCTGAGATTAGGCTTTTTTTCCTCCCTTAAATTCCTTTTGATATTGATTTTCGTGCAAAGAAATTGGGAGCAGGGTTTTTTCATAACTCTTCTGAACACACTGACGTTCAGAATGCATTAGCATGTCAGAAAGATTTAGTGATGAGGAGTTCCTTCAGAAAAACTATGACCTAAATAAAGTGATAGTGAGGACTGTAGCCAACAGATAGCTGTAGTTGTAGTCACTTACACAGCAGTGTTCACTTACACATTTCAGGTGTCTAGGGCCACATCAGAAACCTTGTATGTTTTTATTATTAAGTTCAGCTTTCTCAGTAGTCAGGGGTGTAAAATGCTTGCTTTCTTTTCTACACTAATGACCCTTTAACAGCCACATACAGATACTAAGTGTGGGAGCAGGAAGAAAAGAGCAATAAATAATTTTAATTAAATTCATTTAGTCACAAGTGTGAAATTATGTCAGTATTCAATTTCTCACAGACAACTGTCATATGTATGAACAATCCCAGAACTAAGAAGCTAAAACATTTACTTTCCCTCTTCTAATTTTCTTTCCCTTTAACAACCTTTCAGACAAGGTCTCCCCACACTTACACAAGAGCTATCTGGATCTGCTTTCCTTCAAACAAGTTTCTACTGGCAAAGCTTTCACAGGTGAGCAACTTCTTCAAGGCCTGCAAGGAGTTGGAAGCCTTTCTGAACGGCCTTATGACTCCATAGAGGCCTTGTATTGTATCACAGGTGTAGCCTCCATTGTGTGCACAAATAAGTTTCCTATTACTGTATCCATAAACAACACCATTAAAAAAAAAAAAGTCAACATTCTTTGCAAAAAGATTGAGACATTTGCAACCACCCCTGTTAATGTTTGGCTTGCACACAGTAACCAGTTCAAATGCAAAATTAACATTGGCATATTGCTGGAACCAGCGAGCTTTCAGCATACTGACATCTTATGAGAAATGCAGAGCAATTTAAGTATGAGATCAAACCAAACAATTATTCCAAAGAGAAATGAATCACCAAAAACCTCAAAGTAGGAAGAAAATTAGAGCAACACTTTTTCATAAGAGCAAGTAATTGAGGGAAGTTTTAATAATGTTGCCAACTTCTACAGCAAGAAATGCTAATACCTACTAAAAGAGCACACTCTTGATAAATAGCTATGTTGAAGCAGCAAAGATATTTGCCAAAAGACAAAAGTGATCTGAAAAAAGAGGATGAATGTGACTGCCAAGAAAAATGAGATATACTATTGAAGAATAACCAAGTTTAAAGTGTTTTTTTTTTTTTTTCCTTAAGTACAGATGGAGGCATACAAGTTTGTTTCCTAACAAAAAGCTGGCTAATTAAAAAAATTACCTAAGTCCAATAGAAGCTACAGGTAATGACAGGAAATTGTAGCTGGTCATTCATGCCATAACAGAAATGCACATTAAAACTGTTAGCCCAAAACAATGACTATCCACCTTATTGAAATATCCTGCAACAAAGGCTATGAAATACCACATGTAGACATCCTTACTGGTGCCAATATTGTATGATACCATCTACAGACCAAGGAGGTTGCATGCTACATTTTCACTGACTGCTTGATTGAATGCATGCTCTGGAGTAAAAGGCACAAGGTTTCTCATCCCAACAGCAGGGCTCCTCTGCTAGCACTGCAGAGAATTAAAGGTAAAAGAACTGCTCCCACACTCTGTCGTTCTGTGCTGATTGTAAAGCATGGTTTTCCTGCTTGCTCAAAGTTTCTACAGCTCTCAGCTATGCTATTTACACCATGTCAGCTGTGAAGTAATCGCTGCCTCAAAGGAATCAGAAAGGTTAGTAACCCATTTCACATCAAGTACTGAGCAACCAATGCAAACAGGATCATGTCAAGGCTTCTCTGCGGCTGGAGCAAGCCTCCGTGAGAACAAGGGACTGGGACCAGCTGCTCTTCTGGCAGGAACAGGAAGAGGAAAGGGAATTGAGAACAACATTGAGCAAAACAAATTGTTACCCAGATGGCAAGTGTTGGGCAGCAAGCATTACTTTTGGGGTGGCTCTGCCTCCAGATGGGTCATTTTAAGAAAGGCACTGGGTAACTTAAGAATGCATTAATATCAGCATCAAAGGATTTTACAGCACTTTTTATCATATGCCTGCCAACTGCTAGACAATGGACCTTAAAAATTTTTCCTTCACTGTGTCAAAAATAGAAAAAGCAAAACATAACCCACAAACCATACTATTTTTAAATAGTACTAACATTACTTACTATATTAGTGTGACCTTGCCCAGGGGTCAGTATATAATGACTGCAAAGTAACGTAACGGAAGTAAACAAAAGCTATGCACAAAGCAAGACTTAACTACAGTGACTAAAACCACTAAGCTGCATAACTAAAATGTTGACAAAGAACTGCATTCCACTAACACTTCCCCCCCCCCCCCCCCCCCCATCACTCTTCTTCAGGAAGAAAGATTTCTTCTAATCAAAGAGCTTTCAGTAGTAAGTCTCTGACTGTCATGGTACACTAAGGCTTTTTATATTTATTTCATAATGTCAGTAGCATTCCAACATAAACATGAAATGCAATAAATGGTAAGCATCGCTTCACAAAACACACAAACTAATCATTGTTCCTGCAGTTGTTTTACTGCCAAAAAAAAACAAACACACACAAATAAAAACAAATAACACATTTTCAAAGAGTATAAGTGAGTTAGATGATCATAGGGCTCCCTAACGAAGTTTACAGGGAAATTCCACATATGACATATCCAGTTATTCAAGAAGACAATTCCCACTTACAATTTTCAGTTTCAAGACTTAGATCCCTCCTCTCCTAATTAGCTTAAAGACTAGTATTTTGCAACATTGAAATGTTTACATATATTATCCAAAAGGCAACAGAACACAAGTGTTAAGTACAACAAATATACTTTTTTGTATACCCTAGATGAGTTTCACATCTCTTTCAAGCTTATTTTATTCCAGGTTCCCATACAAAGGCAGTCAGAGAAAAACTATAGGAAATCTACTACCACCTCTAAGGCTAGCTCATTGAAAAGTTATTAATCAGCTGATGCAGAAACTCTGATCTTGCATAGTATGTGATTTTCAGTGCCTGGTTCAAAGGTACATAATGCAGAAATTTCAAATTCTCATTGCCAACAGCATGTGTGGTAGAGCCTCAGCCTTACCTGAAAAACCTCAGCAGCAGGAAGGACTCAAGTGAAGAGACCTAACCTAGCATCCACTGCATTTAAAAGGTTTCCATAGCTGCACCAGTCTTGGAATCAGATTTGCATTCCTTCACACATATATCAAATATATGTCAACCAAGTAAGCTGACTTCGTAAAGCAGAAAATTATACATACATACTTCAGCATAAGATGTTCCATACAATATTGTGGTTTGCCCAAAGGTATAGGCAAAGCCTTGCAAAATAACCTTGCTGCGTTACCAGACATGCTGCACTTACTGTAGGAATGGGTTACTGTCTCTGAAAAGTTTTAATAGCTTATACATGGTTATAAACAGAGAGCTGTGAGATGCATGAGACTTAGAAGTGAGAGCCCACTAACAAACTCTGAAATAGTATTTAGAGTAGAAAACATCACAGAATAACAAGATAAAATGGGTGCAGAGCAGATATAAAAATGGATGCTGTTAGCTACCAGAGCACACTAGTCCCTGCATAAACAAGAGAAAACAATACCTGTAACTAATGAAGGTTGTTGTTAGTTACCAAAGGAACTACTCAGACATAGTACACCTCTGAGTATCACCACAAGAGTATGTTAGAATACTCTAGGAAATATTGGACAAATCAGGATTTACTCAGTTTTCAGCTGAGTACAATCTGTGTATATATGGTAGTCCCTGAACATGAAGGACAAAAAATAGTCCCAGCTCTGAAAAGAAACCAGTTCCAGCATACACAGGTGATGAATACAGTGAAACAATTCAGTCCCTATGTTTCACAGTAGTCTTTCATGTGGCTAGACTCCAATATTGCAGACAACATTCACAAAACAAATTTCATGACGCTATCTAAACTGCTCATGGAGAAAGTGCTAATTGACACAGCCCAAATGTGCATCTATACCACGGCACTTTGTCCCAAGACGAGTGTTTTACATGCACCGAAGGATGGTGCCAGCATTTAGTATTACAATCTTAGCACAAACTAGTGAAAATGTTAATCTTCTCTGATAGAGTACAGAAACTGTCAAGTTTCCAAAATCATAGAAAATTGCTGTTGCTGTCCATTTATCTTTTGAGGCCAGAACGCATCATTTCTCATATTATTCCCAAAAGGTATTATCCTTGGCACATGACCATACTAGATTGGAAGTTTCCCAACATACTAGATTGTATCATCACAATTTGTCATTGAGCAATAATTGTCTGCATACAAATATCTGGATAGACTCCAATAAAAACTGTAAACTGCTACACTACAAACATTTTAATCTTGCAGACTGATGCGGAATAGTCCTAGGCCTATCTTCAGTGCACACATTGCAGACAGTTTTCCTGCTAGCATGTCATATTTATCACTACTGTGTGTGTGTGTGGGGGGGGGGGGGGGGGGGGGGGGGGGGGCACAAAACACAGTTAGGAGCTCCTTACCTTACCTATACAGAATTGTTAGAAGAAAATATAACAGGAAGACTAAATTTTCATTGTCTTACTCCTAAGTATTCTGCAAATCTACAGCTGTTAAATTTCTCCTAGTATTCTCTTCAGAAGAAGATTTTTCCAATCTGAATTTAAGAAGTTTTTCTTTACAGCTGTAATCTTTTCTGATCAGAATATATCAGTAGAAAAGTCTATTTTTAAGTCTGAAGACACTGAAGAAAATGAATTGGCTCAGTCATCTGACCAGACTTATTGGTAGAGCCCAAGATTCCAAGATTGTAACTTCAGTGTCAAAGTATAAAAACGCTCACAGTAACATTTAGCTAATAACCTAGTTCAGATCATCTCAACATATTTCCATCTTGAATGTCAACCATGACAGATTATTATTTACGGAACATTAAAACAATTTAAAACTCCACAACCATATGATCATGAAGGAAAAACATTTTTAGATTATATAGAATTTTTACATTGATTGCTTTGCTTATAACGTATCTTAATGATGATACAAAGATGTAAGACTGCTGTATGATTGGCTTCATTTGAAGCCACGACAGCTGGTAATTTTTTTTTTTACCTGTGACCTGAATGTTAGCTCACTGGGGAGCCTTCTCTACAATGGCTTTTAAATGAGAACATCAGCTTCACAGGCACTAAGGAATAACAACAACAAAGATGAGTTGAGGTGTGTTCTGCTGCACCTGGAACTGAGTAATATTAATATAGACTAAATTTAATTTTGCAACCTAAATTCAGGGTGGCAAAATTCAGTGTCACACTACCAGCAGTATGAAGCAGAGCTTCACATGAACAGAAATTGAAGAGATGTTGAAAAGAAGACTCCCAACAGAAATTGGTCAGAAAGAATAATAGTAGGAAGGTTGGTGGAAGCTCCATAGGGCAGGGAAGAAGGAAAAAGCGTCCTCTTCCTCTAGACTATTGTTTTGTGGGATTAAATCAAGATTAAACTAAGGGGGTGGGGGTAGTGAATGAAACTATTAAATGCTTTCCTGATATATTCACTTTCTTTTTTAAATAGCACTTAAGTATTATTTTTATTCCTCAGATAAAAGTTAGGTTTCAGATTCTTTTTAATAGTCAAACTAATTGATAGTAATCACTTTAAGAATTCTTAAAGTGTATCTTTGAATTGTGTTTTTTGGGTATGTTTTTTTTCCCCTTGTCATATTCATCACACATCAGCTCACATGGAAGCCCACAGCCTTCCAAAAAAGGAAGCAGGAACTCCGCAAAATCCAACCTCTTCAATCAAGAGCTTACTAATATGAAGTACGTGTTACCTTGTTCCCTAACACATACAAAAGCCACTTTCTTCTCCCAAGAAAAAGCAAAAGTTCCAAGCAATCAATATTCCACACTAGCATTCATTCACCCCTCGCTGCACCCTCTCCAAGCCATGCAAATACCCCTGGCAGTGCCAAACACCAAAATGGCTGCATGACAGATGGCACGTCTGGCAGTTTACATGTCCCTTAGAAAGGCAGGCAACATCTCACGAGGAACAACGTTTTGTGTTTGGGGAGTACTTTTTTTTTTATGGACTTCTTTTCATATAAAACCATATTTGTGTTTACTTTGGTAGAGTGAAGCATAAGCTCTAAAATGCTTGCTTCACACCCCCCACCCCCTTTATTTATTTATTTTTTTAAATGAAAAAAAGTACATGTCTCCAGAGGCAAAAAGCCAAAAAAAAAAAAAAAAGAATGATTGCTAACTGTGCCACATTGTCATGCCTTCACATGCTTCTCAATATTTTCAGTTTAACTAGCAGTTCTCTAACCTGTATTTTACATTCAGGCTCTCCTGTGCCAAGTCAAAAGAAGAGGCAGTTACACAAACCCATCATTCAGTATTGAAAAAAAAAAAAAAAAAAAACAGCATTTTTAGTATGGATCATTTGAAAAAATCTGAACTAATTCCTAAGCAGATGTGAAAATGAAGATACTTTTTTATGGGAGCGATGTGTTGGGAAGTCACAAGAACCATATATATCTAAGTACTTCATTTACTTAAAATCTAGACTCCTGAGTCACGTAGAGCAAACTTTATAAAATATTTTGCCCCTATTTCACAAGTTCACAAGTGAACAGTCACAGGAGCAATAAAAAAAAAAAAAGTAGAAAAGTGACTTTCTTACCACTTTAGCTTAAAGGGCAGCAGAGGTATTCTGAACAAAAATCTACACAGTAACACTCAATGTTTTGTCATGGTCAGATTCTGGAAGTGTTCCAGAATTCCCTTCACAATCTTTTTCTCCATTAATTTGCATTTCTTGCTTTAAAACAAACATCTTGCCCTGAAGAGAATCTAACAGCTTTCATGGTATAGCTTCAATATTTTGTTTGAGGGCAAATCATTTAAGAGAAGATAATCTCTTATGGTATCGCTTAATTTAGCTCTACCTAGCTAATCTAATTACCTAAACTGTTTCTAATGAAGATAGGCCCCTCCAAAGGGCAAAGTGTCCAGGCAAAGAGAATACTAAACATGGTAATTGCCCTACACTGTGGCACAGCAGGCCTCAAAGATTGGAAAGCTCCCAAAGCTGTCAGAAGACACTGCCTACCTGCTGACAAAATATGCCTTCATAATTAGATGAAGGGACTTGCCAGCCAGCTGATGGCAGGTGAGACTGTACTGTGTGACCCTCTGAGATAATCTTAGGGACAGTATGAGGTGCCCAGAGATGGTCATGCACAGGTTAGTGCAAAAAACGTGATCTTGCTAAAATGCTACAGCTAGGAAGTCCCCTACAGATACCTAAAACTTGTAACTCCCCCACCAAGGGCTATGCAGTAATCTTACTGTAATGGGTTCTTATTACTCATACTGTCATTATGAAAGGAATTTAATGAGTGACAGGACACCCCCTACCCAAAAAGTTTTATCCCAGGAGGGAAATGGGAAGGGAGACAAACAACGAAAGACCATTCTCTAGCTACCTACAGTTCACAGGGCAAACTATCAGCTACCATTACAGCAAACCTGTATTTGTAAACAATTAGGAAGAATCAAATAAGAAAGCAGCTATCTTAAATGTTATGAGGAAATTATAATCTGCTTGCTGTGCTGGAAATTTCCTTTTCTATGTGTTAAGGCTATTGGAAGTGTCCTCTGTTGATACACTGAAACAAATACAAGGAAGCATCATGCTGAATGAGGCAAAGCAAGAATAAAGCTAACATATTCCTCAAAAAGAGGCACTTTGCATGAAGCCTTAGACTGAAGTCTTCTTGTGGGTTCACAGGCATCATGTCATGATTTCACCAACAGAATCATCTTCTGGCATTGTCAGTGTCTTTGTAAGTGCTCATTAAGTAGGCTTTATCAATGGATTAAAAAAGAGTTCAGCTGCCAAGAAGAGCAAAATAAATTTCAGATCAAAGTATAATCAAAAGGTATAGGAGGTGACTAAGTACCTTCTGTCAGCATGTTGTTCTATGACACAGAAGTGGTATGCATATAAAAAACAAAGTGCAGAAGATACACTTCTCCCATTTTTCTTTTTTCTTTCAAGTAATATGATCGGCTAGTGTCAGAATTGAGCACGTGCCAGACAAATTAAACCAGCCGGGGGCTAATCCGAGAAACAGGCCAAGTTTTGCAGAAATTTCTTTAAAAGAAAAATACATTCATGAATTGGCATTCTTTGTCTCATTAAATAGTGATGCGGACTTTTTTTTTTTTAAAAAAAAGTTTCGGTTTTGGCTTGTGCTGAATGAATTGCTATTCCACTCTAAGTCAGTCATTTTCATTACTACAAATAGCCAAGTTGTTCTTCTGTATTTAAACCAGCAAAAGACGAGCATTTTACTCTTTTTCCAAAATAAATAACATGAAAAAATCAGTGCAGAATTTCAGAAGGTGATATCAATCAACACATGAACAGTTGACAAAAAAAGAGTCCTGGAGTTGCACGAAGCTTTTAATTCATCTTATCTCAAACAAAAATACTTTAGACAGTTATGAGTGTTTCTCATTTTGAGTGTGAATTTGGGTCTTGCCACAAGCATGAACTGTGTGCTCCTTCTCTTACATAAGAGCATCCACTTGCAAATAAATGTACAGGGAGATTTTTCCTATGGCATGATTCCCAACAATAATAGCCCTTACATTCCACATTGCACCATCAGCTCTCCAGGCTGGGCAGGACTCCAATGTGATTCCAGCTCTGAAAGACCTCACCCATTATCCTAGAGGGGAGCATACCACGAGTCTCCATTTGAAGCTCTGAACACATGTCGACCTTCAGCCCTGTCCCAAGCCAAGCTCCCGCCCTTGTTTTCTAGGAGGAACAGGGCTTTGATGGAAGTCCTGCTCAAAAGACCTTGCTTCCCTAGTCCTAAACCCACAATGAAATACAGAATGGTGAGTCTAACTCCACAAATACACTGAGCAGCAGACCTGATCAAAGCTCAGCCCTCATCCTAACTTCTCTGGCTGAGCAGAGGAATATCATCTCTGAAGAATCTCAGATCCCTACCCTCCCAGAAGTGTCGAATTCCTGACTTCATTACAGTTTGCTCTTGTGTCTGCTTGACTGCACACATTAGCATACATACCCAGAGGCAACAATTCAATGCAACTACATTGGTTTTGTTAACACTTTCCAGGAGTACAGCCTAATTGTTGATCTGGATGTGCAACCTACCTGCATTACAAGTCAGCATAAGACATGAAGCATGCATCAGCTCCTCCTTTCCCATTCTGCTTCACAAGCACAGACAGCTGGGTCCTGACCCCAACAGCCTTGGCATACTCTGAGCAGAAATATTTTGAAGAACAAACAGACCAGATTCTAAAGCATGTCATAGCATATATCTAAAGATAAGTCTAGACTCAAGCAATAGTAATAAAAACTTATAAGCTTTACCCAAAAATCACACTTGAAAGAGATGCTCAAACAAGAAAACTAAGTCATGACAAAATTTTAAACTCCAAATGACAACCTACAAAAAAAGTGAAAACAGCAATAACAGATCATACTTTAAAATAAAATTCTTTGTTTCTCCAAGATTTTTTAGCCTAAGCTCTTGGCTATCTAGTTCCTTTTACAAGGATTTTTTTGAACCTATTACCCTCTGTCCTTTTGTGCAAGATGAATCTCTTCTTCTCCACCTTCCTCTTCATCTTGACAAAAAAAGCTTCAAAGTTAATGTCTCATTTTGTTGGTGTTCTTGTTACATGATTTGTTAAGAACATAGTTTGATGACATAGAACCCTTCAATGTATGTGGTTGTGGTGACCACACCTCCATCTCTATTCCTATCTCCCACATCCTCCCGCATTACCTAAAGTTAAATGCCTAACCCATTCCCCTTCCAATGTACTAAGGTACAACGTGCCTAATGTAATGATACATCTGTGGCTGTCTGGTGAAGAGATGTTTAAAACATTTTCATGGACTGCTACAGTACTTTATGTTACAAAGGGTGAGCAGCAGTCATTCTAGAAACTTGCCATCGTGCCCCCAATATTAAGGTCATCTTCAGTTCTACACCAAGATCGTGAAGTCATAATAATAGAGTACACACACTACCTTTTCTTAATTTTCTACTGGCATTAGAAGCTCTTGGTATCAGTCAGAAGCAAACATAGTTTCTTCAAGGTGCTTGAAAGAAGTTTCTACACAAGGATAAGTTTGTGTCAAAAAACACAAAAAGCAACACACCTGGAGTTTGCATGGGAATATAAAATTGGAAAACTTTGTCTAGTTAGAGAAGCTGTCAGGATTCAGTTCCATATGCTTATGAGACTGCTGTTTCTTAATAGTTTCACTTTCTGCTTTTGTTAGAAGACAGTAAAGAGAATGGAGACAGTAGAAGGCATTTCATTGTTTTAAGACAGAAAGCAATCATAGAAGAGTTGAAGACCCTTTTACAAATACTTGCAAAGACTGAACAGTATATTCCCATCAAAATACAAAGCCATAACAGGGAACATCAGGGGAAACTTTCTGCTCCAAGTGTGAAAATCTATGTAATTTTCAACTGAAACTAGTCAACTGAAAACTATGGCCTTCTGTGTTTAACCTGTCATTTACACTGGTTGATGTAATAACATGCAATGATTATCTCAGTGAGCTTTTTGATGGGGGAAAAAAAAAAAACAACTTATTGTAGTTTTATTTCCAAGAAAAAGAAAATCAGAAATTGGTATTAAGTTTACTAATACACTTACTGGCAAACTTACAAGATTTACTCTATAATGAGCAGAAGAGCAACTTTTGACATAACCCCTCCCCAAAAAGTTCCTTAAAAAAAAAAAAAAAATATTTTTCAAGATAGAATAAAACCATAAAAAAGCAATTAAGTTTTTCCAGATTTGCTGTTGTTCTACTTAAAGAGTTTTCCAATTTTTGCTAATCAGGTTTCCTAGAACTCCTGGCCCTGGTAACAGATATAGCAAGCCAAGTAATTTATATTTCTTAGGGTCTGTATTAATCTAAGATGATCTATGATATTTTTCACTTCATACTGATCAAGGCTACTGATCTTCTACAAAAGATCAAGATCTAAAAGTTGAGATTGCAATGTCAAAAAAGCAGCTTTCATATCCATAAATTAACTGCCACTCTTACAAATCAACTATCTACCCCATTCATAAGCACTTTAAACTGGTCCCTCCTCAGGCAGGGAGGATATTTTAAACTTCAAAGTTAATCCTCTCTTGATCTGGATTAATTGCTCTAAGAGCTTGTAAGTCTTTGAGTGCTCTTGGCCAGCTGTTACAACCTATCTGTTACCTTTATTTATTCCTTTAATTTAAAAAGGTATTCCTGTCATGAACTAACCCCTCCCCTACTAAAACACACATCATCGGCTGTAAGTTTTCCCTACCACATAGCAGCCTACGTTGTGGTTGCATGCTTTGCACGTGTATTGCTCAGCAACAAGTAGGTGTTTGCTTACAGTCATTAAGGGGGACACATCGCACCAGAGCTGCTGTAAACTGAGGTCTGTATATATGCGAACCAAGAATTATTAGAAGGAAAGAAGTCTAACTAACACAAAATAAATACCAATCTCAAGAAGACTGTAAAGATCATTGCCTGCTAGGATGTCCCTGAGCATTGCCCAGTGTTTTAATAGAGATTATGACTTCTCCCATCTCTGGCCTCTAAGTGGTACAAGTAATTGAATCAAAAAAGCAGCATTAAAGCCCCCAGGTGAAGTAAGAAAGAAAAAGATACTGTGGTTGTCTTCAGTCACACTCAAGTCCCTCCTGAGTAACAGAAGTATCAACAACATCCAACGGAAGCCAACTTCTTGTTCAATACAGAACACACCATACTTTTCTCAAGCCCTTTTGAAAAAATACTACCTATAGGGTAGCAGAGGTGTCAGCAAGTTGTGCAACTGACATAAACAGTTGCGGAGCAACTGCATTGTTACTTGATCACTACTGCTGTTAACACCTTGTGTGTGCTCAATAGCTACAAGCCAGCTGGCCAAAATATGACCAACAAAAGAATCAAACCAAGATCAGGAGCAGGACTCTGCTTCCTGTAGTCACTACCTTCTTTCAAAAACTATCCTAGTTAAAAACCTTAAAGCATACAGTGGGATGTCCAACTCTCTTAACTGTATTAGGAGAGGCTTCTACAAAGGAGTAGCAGCACTTTCACCATGTAAATGATATAACACTCCCTTAAAAATAAATAAACAATATCCATAAGAACAATTTCTAAGCATTTTCTTCCATTTATAACCTTGTGCATTTTTTGAGGTTGGCCAAAAACTGAAGAAATTTCATTGTTAGTTCACCTTCCTTTGCTTCACTGGAGAACAGTATTTTATCTGCCTACCTCAGCATGCTATCACACCTTTGGCAGTTTGGCCCAGTTTTTCGTATCTTGGACACATATCTATTGTACAACATGAAGTGAATAAAAAAAGGTAAGGAAGCAGACATGTCACTAATTGTTTCACAAAACCACTACCTGGAGACACTTCAATATGCTAGCAGATAGAGTTTGCTTGGACAAAAGTTCACAAGAGAAGAAATTTCTGGTATTTGTATCCTTATACTAAAATCTACTGTCTATAATAGAGTCACGCCCTAATATGCTTCACATTCAAGAAAATAATGCATTAGCAGTAGCTAATGAAAGAGAGATTGCAATCTTTAATGATTCACCTACAGAATCACAGGATTTCTACATTGGAAGATACCTCAAGATCATTGAGTCCAACCTCTGACCTAACACTAACCAGCCCTCCACTAAACCATATCACTAAGCTCTAAATCTAAACGTCTTTTAAAGACCTCCAGAGATGGTGACTCCACCACTTCCCTGGGAAGACCATTCCAATGCCTCACAACCCTTTCTGTGAAGAAGTTCTTCCTAATATCTAATCTAAACCTCCCCTGGTGAAACTTTAGCCCATTCCCCTTCATCCTGTCACCAGGCACGCGGGAGAATAGACCAACCTCCACCTCGCTACAGCCTCCTTTAAGGTACCTGTAGGGTGCGATAAGGCCACCCCTGAGCCTCCTCTTCTCCAGGCTCCCTCAGCTGCTCCTCGTAAGGCTTGTTCTCCATACCCCTCACCAGCTTCGTCGCCCTTCTCTGGACTCGCTCAAGCATCTCGATGTCCTTCTTGTAGTGAGGGGCCCAAAACTGAACACAGTACTCGAGGTGCGGCCTCACCAGAGCCGAGTACAGGGGGACAATCACTTCCCTAGCCCTGCTGGCCACACTGCTTCTTATACAAGCCAGGATGCTGTTGGCCTTTTTGGCTATCTGAGCACACTGCTGGCTCATATTCAGCCAACTATCAACCAATACTCCCAGGTCCTTCTCCGCCAGGCAGCATAACATTTCTCAGCAGAAACTCTCTCAAATTAGCCAGTCCATGTTCAACAAGGATTAAATGATCTGCTTTCAATACCAAGATTCAGTATAGATGTTTCTGCATTCATTTTTTAATAAATAATACACCTAATTCGTATTTGTATGCCACCTCACATCTTCCACCATGAACTAAAAGGCAGATTAATTTTATTATCTAAAAACTACACTTAAAATCTAGGGTAGCAAATAGATTAAAGATAATAATAGTGCTTCTATCAGAGTATTTCAGAAGCTTTGCAGGCACAAATAGTCATTTTTTGACCAACAGCCACTAACAATACAGAAGACCACAGTTCCCTCAGAGCCCTGTGGCCTTCTGAGTTGTCACATGCCTTCGTAAAAAAAAAAAAAAAAAAGTCCTAGAATCTATTATGTTGTTTAAACAAATATCAGAAAGCATATCAACTTTTTGCTTAAGAAGTACTTACTAGGTATAACAACTTTAAATGAGAATTGTTTCACTTGAGAGAACTTCTAACTTCCAACTATCAAAATAAAAACCAAATGTACAAAGAAAAGACTGCAAATAATAGCTTATGAATCAATATTATTGGCAAGGAACATTTTAAACCAAAATACTTAGCTTCAATATAGATATAAAACAAAGCCAGCAGATTTTATTTAATAAAGAAATCCCAGATGCCTTAGTATGAAGTCACTTGTGATTATTCTTTAAAGACCATTACCTATGCACATATATTTACATCACCAGAAAGCCTTATAACTCAGATAGCTTTTTTGATCTTGCAAATGTCAAACTTCAGGGCTATTTGTTGTACCACCCTACAATTATAATTTATTTGAGGTTTTCATATTACCTATCAGTTATGCAACAGAATACCAATCATAATTATGTTCTCAGCAATATTATCTAGATACTGTGTTGCTCTAAGTCCCGCTTTCATTGTCTGTAAAACCACAATTCTTCCAAAAGATCTGTAACATCATTTGCCAGCTTCTTTAACCGGAAAACAAATGTACCAGATTCAAGTATTTTCTTGCTTCCTACTTACACTAAAGCCATGGAACATTGTTACAAAGTCTGCATGGCTTTAACTTAGTTAAGAAATTGACACTGCTTGAACTATAAAAATATAAAAGATTTCATGTTAAAATTCAAGCAGACAATTTTATTCTAAGAGAAGTCAGAAAAAAAGAGAACTTTATTTGTTTGGACTGTCAGTACTCTTATTTGGTCTGCAAGTAGGATTTCACATATTCCCATTTCAGAATACTTTAGCAATTCTGATTCAGCACTACACTGAATGTCAGTCCATAAATCAGAAGACACTGTCCGAAAATAAGCCCAGTAGAGCGGAATGCCCCGTGTTCCTGGAAGCACTGACACCCTGAGGACAGCCTTTCACTACAGAGTTACACTAGGCTCCTCCTATTTGACTGCTGCTCTTTCTCACCCAAAAAATTAAAAATAAAATAAAATAAAAATCTTTCTTTCATATTTAAAATGACTGTAAGCTTAAGGCTAAACATTGTTGTTACTTAACCTCCATATAATTTCCCCAACAAATTCACAAGGAGACAAATTTGCCCCACAATTCACTGTGAAAGAACCATGAAGGAGCTTTGATTTTTTTTCCTCCTGTACAAAAAGAAGAAGAGCTGCATTTCCAGAAGTACCAGTGATAAACACAGGATCACAACTGATGATACAATAATTTAAACAAGTGGCTGCAATGTGATGATTAAGGCACAGGATTAAACTACCCTGGCAATTAATTCTGAAAGGTGCAGCTCCACGTCTCCTTCCTGGTAGAGAAGCCAGTTTAAGTCACCCTTGTGTCTCCCACACATTTTGCAATACAATATTCAACTGAAGTTCTCTACTCACCCCCTCCCAGAGCTGCATGGCCTGCACTTGCTTGCAAAGGTAATGCACTGCTACAGCTGTCAAGGTAGCTTCATTAAACAGGTCCAAAACTGATTGGGGAAAATGAAAAGCAATGCATTTATGAGAATAGTTTCTGACTGGCTCTATCTCAAATTGAAAGACTGCAGTGTAAACATACCTTCAGATACTGACAGCAACAGTAATGCAAAATATCCATCCCATTTTTGCAAGCTTTTCACTATTGAAAATTCAGACAAAGCACTAAAGAAAAATAAGGAGCAACAACTTTATAAAAATGAACAACACAGTGGATAACAGAAGTCTTCATATGGGAAAGTTTCCTCCCTCCAGCCTCAGAATTGACTGAAACCCATTGATCAACACTGACAGCTGTAAAGGAAAAGACCTCTGTTCGTGACCCTGTGATCCAGAACCTACACTGTCTTCTGTAGGTGATGTGCTCAATTCTTTAATCCATTCACTGAGCACTTCTCTTATTCTCCCAGGAATTATTTGTAAACCAAAAAGAATGTTGGAGTTAAAGAGTCAATAGATTACATGGACACAAAAAGCTACATTTCAAAATGTGAGTTGGCTGTGATGTGATAAATTCAAGCACAGGGATTTCTGCAAAGACAGTCCAGACAATAGCTTTGGTAATTATTAATTGTGCCTTTCATGTGGAAGTGAACTCTGAAAACTAAACAGCAATTTAAATGTAAAAATTAAGTATTCCACTATAGATAAGATCTTACTAGAGGGGGGGTTGGTTGATTCCTCACTATATTTTTTTTCCTCTGTTTAACTGAGCCAGCCAAAATGCTCTTGGTGTTTCCACTATCAAGTATTATAAATATATACCACTCTGTTATCAGCACAGCAGTGCTCCCAGAACAAATCACACCACTAATCATCTTAGTTATGCCAGGAAATCTTCCCACTGTAGACAATTACAAAGAGCAGAAATCCTATTCATGTTGAAATGCATTTCATACGTGGTTGTCCTGTGCAGCACAGTATATACCTACCTGCAAAGCAGTGTCAAAGAAGATAGCGCTAAAACTACATCTGCATTAACACAGTACTCTGCCCAAAATAATTAGCCCTGCTGAAGCCATCTCCCTCTACAGGACATTCAGTAGGAAACACTTTCCAGAAAAGGGATGTAAGTAAGGGAATTAACAGGGTTTAAAACTCCTGCTATGAAATAGGTATCATTTACAAAGAAAGTCAGCAAGGATGAG
Source organism: Anas acuta (assembly GCF_963932015.1). Taxonomy (NCBI): domain Eukaryota; kingdom Metazoa; phylum Chordata; class Aves; order Anseriformes; family Anatidae; genus Anas; species Anas acuta. The sequence goes on from NC_088983.1 coordinate 65,307,291, forward strand.
AAAAGAAATAGTATTCTTTCTTGATACAGAATATTTCCTTTACAGTAAAGGGAGACTTAAATTACTACACGGAAGCTTTTAACAATAAGTCACTGCGGGTTTTTTGCCTTAATAAATTTATATTGGAATAATAGTATTAGCACTACAACTTCAAAAACAAACAAACAAACAACAACAACAGCCCACACATTTCTAAAGAATGTCCATGGAGATTTAATTTGGTCTGCTGAGTGATCTCAAACTCTTAAGAAATATGCTGTTTCTCCAAAACAGCTCTCTAGCATTTAACAAGTAGTAGCTCTACAGGCTGTCAGTACCAGTCAAATAACAAAATCAGAAAGACTGCAGAAAGTCGTAAATAAACATAAATTCTAAGCGCTAAGTACACATACTAGCTTCTCAACATACCTTGCAAGCACCCTAACAATTCTTATATTCCGCTGTTGGCAGAATACCTAGTTATCTGTGTGACTGTTGTAACTTGCTCTGTAATTTTGTGCCAAAACAGAAACATGGTAATGACATTGAATAGGTAATTAGTAACTATTAAAACAGTATACAAACTAGGGCGTAGTCAAGGTGCTAGCATCTGTCTAAGCCACCTGGAGGGATTTGGCTTCCCAACAAAGCATCAAAGATGGTGGTGCCTCTGTAAGAGTTTTTTTTTTTTTTTTTTTTTTTTTTTTTTAAATCACTCAGGCTATTAAAGGGTAAAACAAACTGAATTTCACATTTCACATTAAATCCTGTTCAATAAGAAGTGCATACAGGGGAAATCTTATGGCTTTATTGCCCCTTCAAACAAAATAATAACAGGGTTAACAACACAACACAATTCATTACAGAAAGTTTTTCAAGTAAAATGGTTTTCAGGTCTTGTTTTGTTTTTAAACCCCATTTGAAATATGTTCCAGACCTCTCCAGTTTCAAGTGATATGGGAGGAGTGCATAAAGGTAGTATTGAGTGTCCCCTGTTGAATTCACAACTCTGCTTTCCTGGGAAGTAGCAGCCAGCCCAACCCAGCACCACTACCTTTTTTTTCCTCCCCACTCCCGGCTACCAGCCACTGCTGCAAGATGAAGGGCAGATTTCCACTTTATTCTTGCTCCTCAATAGCTAATGGTAACTTTGTTTGCTCCTCCCCTACAAGAAGGGAGAAGGAGGAAGGGATGTTAATCCTTTGTGAACATACTCAACATCTATATGATGTCAAAGCAATAATTGTCATGTTCTAAGAGAATTAGTATAGTATTGGTATTTCAGTAAACTTCTCCTTTGTGAGAGATTTTCCTCCCAAAATTCTTCCAATAAGGTTTGATACAAGACTTGACCAATGGTAAATTTTATCATGCTTGAAACAAACCTCAGGACGTAAACATAGCTCAAGAAGTAATACAGATACCAGTTATAAATCACAAAACCTAGACTTGAGTCACAAGCCTATCAGTGCATTTTTCCCACCATCGTAACGCCTGCACTATATTTGAACAAGATTAAGCAAGCATGCAATTCACACCTTCCAAGTTGTAAATAGGTCTCTAAATCCAAAGGGTCTGAAAAAGTGAGTAGAGAGCTTTATATGGATGTACTACAAGGAGAGGTCAGCCCTTCAGAAAGCCGTGCTACTTCCAAAATCTAGCAGTAAGGCTATTGGTTACAAAACAAAGCTGCAACACCAACACAAAGAGGTCCCCAGATTCTAGCAACCACTGCAAATAGAAACATCAAGAACCCTAGCACATGTAGGAAACTGAAGAGGTGTAACAATCTAAGCAGGTAACTTCTCCAGAGATTAATACTTCATTTACACATTAATGAAATCCTGCAGAACTCTGAAGCAAGCTGGTTAACACATATTAACACATTGTGCTTTTTAAAAGGTGCTGTGCAGGAAATAGTAGTGCTAAAGCTTGTTTTGAAGTCATTAGAGCCCAGAAATTATTGGGAAATCCACCTGAACAATCACAGCTCTGTTAGACATCAACTACTAGGTTTCCATGCTATGAATTAAGTCCCATGAACTATTTGTTTTTCCAGTCCATTACAGATTTTAACACAGCATGAGTAATAATTCTTAAGAGTATTGTTATAAACGAGGTCTCAACTCAATCTGAATTTTGTAATATTTATAAAACAAATATTTCTAAAAGGTATAAAAGGCAAGTAAACAGTACTGGGTGTGCGGGGAGTCTATGCTCCACCAACACGCACACATGAACATCAAACATTCTAAATATACAGAACATTGCTTTACATACTAAATCCGAGTATGCCTACACATATGTACAATCAGGAAAGGTAACAAACAATCCTCTAAGTTCCATGACTTACTAACATTGAGTACACCTATACATATTCACGATCAGAAAAGGTAACAAACAATCCTTTAAGTTCCATGACTTAACAGTCTCTATTTTCCATTCCTTTTTAACAATATGTCTAGCTTTAAGTTGTCAGGCAACTCGGTCTTCAGGCCTTATGTATCCCGTTCTTCCCAGATCGAAGAAAAGCATATCCATCTCCTTCTCAAGGCCAATGAAGCCTGGGTCAAAAGGCACGTTCAGGTCAACAGGGGGCGTAACAGCAAAAGCCTTCGATGGCTGTAGCAGCAGAGGGGCCGATAGCATAGCAGTCAGATCAGCATAGGAGCCCGCAGCTCCCTCATAGTCTGGCAAGCCACACATTTGTGATTGTGGCTCCACATGTCTCTTTAAGGCCTCAGAGATTGCTCGCCAGGTGCCGAGCAATCCTACCGCAACCTTGTCGCCTTTAGTTGCAGAGTCCCACACCTTGACATCAGTTCAGTCCCATATTTCAGGATCATAAACTGTCCGATTGTTAATAAGGAGAATAAGCTGTAAGGTTACCAGGACAGTCTTTGTTCCTAAGGACGTATGATTCCCCATAACGCGCAGCTGCTGACCAGCGAGGGGCAGTTGTGTGCACAGGTCTGCTTCTCTCAGCTTGAGCTCCAGCGCACCTGCTTCCAGTGACTTTCAGCTGAGCCTCTCCGAGCAGTTTGCTGAGTTTGGCCGAACCTATCTTCATGAGGCAATCAAAGTGCCTGTTCCCGTCCTGGTCTCCGTTCTGCTAGCCTGTTCCTCTTCACTCCTTTTTCCTGCTTCTTTCATAACTTCATCACATCGTGTTGCCTTCCTTTTTTATCTTGAGGGCAGGCTCCCCTCTAATACCCTTCTCTCCACAGCAGTTCTTTTCAAAACAACTTTTCATTGGTCAAACAACTTCGCATATAACAACAGCAGCAAACACCCAGAAACATCCATGCCTTAACGGCTGGAGAACAAGAAACCATCTGGAGAACAAGAAACTGGAGACTGCATGGAGTCTCCTGAGTCACCCTTCTTTGTTCCCTCTAAACTCTTCTGTATTTCTGATGGCCTCGTTAAGAGTCTAATGTTATCTCAATCATGGGGCTTTCCAACCCCCACGGCCACATTCCCAAATCTCCCCCTTCTTTATTAATATCAACTATTTTCTTGACATGAATTACTACTCCATATATAACAATATCTAGTATAGATGGACCTGAAGAGCCTTATTGATTCATTAACAGTTAACAACAGCATGTCTGTGCTTGTACATAAGCTACATAATCTATAGCAGTAAGAAGGCTACTTTAATATAGCGAAGTGAGATAGACTAACACAAGCATTACTGGTAGCTCTAGAATTCCTCCTCAGCTCCCCTATGATACCTTCATATCTTTTCAAGGGCAGGCAGAAAGAACTTCGAATGTTAAACAACCCTGAAAAGTTGAATGTATGTACTTAAGATACCAAAAGTATCTAGTTATCAACTCATATTTAGGAAAAGTAAAAATCCGACCATTTCAAGCCTTTTCTATCTGCATTCTTTACCAACTAAATAAATAAAAAAAGCAGAAAACATCAGGCCTCACCTAAAACATAAGAGCTCTGTGAAATCCAATAAATATCTGTATTACTAGAGATCTGTAACACCAGAGATCAGCCACTGCATAGAAAAGACACGAGACTGAAGTTCCTGTGGCTTCTCACCTGCTTTGTATTGATAATCAGCTGTAATTAGCAGCTTCAGCTGTGTGAGCTCAGGAGGGGAGGGGGGGATGGGGTTCTCCTTGAGCCAGGGCATTGTAAGAACTCAGAGGGATATGGAGTAGGACGCTTGAAAAGTAGAATTTGAAAGAAAATTGAAAAGAAAATTTGAAAGGAAGATGCTTGAATAAGTAGAAGTAGTGTTACTGGGCTGTTTGGTTACTGGATTGTCTGCAATAAAAACCTTAAGTCTTTTGTAATAGTGCTAGAACATACAGGGAGAGGTACCTGCCCAAAGCAGCAATTCCACTCATCCCCCTTGCTCTAGGTGTTCTTACCCCTCTCTCTATCACGTAATACCCTATGACAGAAGTATCAAAGGCAGCTAGCTATCAAGGATTTAATATATGCTAAAAACATGAAAATGTGTTGATACCACTGCCAAAACTACAGTTCATATGGCTGTTAAATGGCTAGTGAATACCTCTTACACTAGGTTTTCCTGACAAAAATGAAGTGTAATTAGTGTAAAGTTACCGGCTGTGGAAAAGCAAATTAGGCAGGCCTTAGGTACTTGCAGGATTATATATTGAAGGGCAAGCCTTTGCTATATGAGGAGTTAAAACAGATTAAAAAAAAAACGCTTAAAATTTAATAATATAAATTAAATATTGATTTTCAAATAACTGCTCTTGATACAGATTATGTACTTATTAAACATGTTACATGGAGAAGAGGCAGAATGTTGTCACATTTACAAGAAAGCTAGAGCACTGCTTGACTGAAACTAGCGGCTACATCAAACCTGCATCCTACTCATCCTAGTTATGTCTAATTCCACTAGGACAAAGCAATTACTTCTGAAAATCAGTCAGCATGGGATACTATAATGCTGGACAACCATTTAAGCCACATGTAACTTATAACAATTACTACAAAATATTAGTTACCTGTTGTAGGAATAGAAATGTTGTTTTTGCAGAGTTACATTGTTTAGAAGGAGGGAATGTGGTACTGAGATATGCTTACAGTGATGACCTTGTAAAATGCAGACAACTAGACTCCTTAGGACAATTAGGTGAAAATCACGGTGTTAAGTCAAGTCAGATAAGTGAAGAAACATTACCACTTCAAACAGTAAAAATGGCAAAAGGAAATTGAAATTTGACAGGCCAGCTACTGAAGGCCATGCATTGTTTGTGAAGCATCAGATAGATTGTGAACCTGGATTACCCACTCAGTGGGGAAACAGGGGAGGGTCCTGCCATCAAAAGGTATATAAACTGTGTTTTGGAACTAGTAGATGCGCTCTCTCCTGCTTGTGGGGCGCCCGCCATTGCAATCGTGAATAAACTGCTACTTCACTGAGCTCCTCGCCTGAGCCTAAGTTATTGGCTATGGAGTGTTTCTCATACTGTGGAGAGAATCATATATTAAATCAGAATGTCAGAAAAAAGTGACTGACAGAATGATACAAGTTCACTCTTCTTTATGCAAGTTCCTTCTTCAGTCCAGCTGAGAGGAAAAACAAGCAATGCAAACCAGGGTTGGGTATGCAGTAAGGTTAAGGGATATTTTGACTTGAGAAACTAGCACAATGCTTTTATTCTGTGCCAAATCCTTAAGGGCTTCTTTAAAATTCATCAACAGACAATAATCTACAAAAAGAAGGGTGACATGAGTTCATGCTAAAAACAAAACAAAACAAAACAAAAAAACACATGACACTCCATTATCTCCAAAAAAATGTTTTCCTCTTGCTGCCAAATTTGTTATCATTCAAGATAACTAACTGCACAGCACTAAGTGCACCATACCACCACAGCAAGAAGTGTGTGTTCTTTATAGACACTCCTTTGGCATGTTTCATTTTGGTTCCAGAGCTTAATGAGCTACGAAGAGATATCATCTAGGTGAAAAAACTCAAAGGCTTGTAATGCAGTGTAAATACTAACTAGTCTAAAGTAATTCTCTGCTCTCTGCAAATTTCTGTAGGAAAGCATTACTGTTTGAGAAGGACTGTTAAAAAGGTTATTTGACTTTGGTGTTTTTGGTGTGTTTTTTTCCCACCCCCCCACCCCCCCTCTGCCAGTTTATAAAGCTCAGTGGTACTGACCATTAACACAGGCTGAGGATCACCATAAGTGTTGTTAATTATGATAGAAACTAGAGAGAAAGAAAAAATATCATCAAGATTCCCTTATTTCTTCCCTTATCATAATCAGGGCCCACTTTATTTTAAAGTTTGAAAGATGCAGTTGAATTTTTCTACAAGAGCATTAATAATTTCAGAACATGCTGTGATGAAGAGCTACCAATGATCTAAATAAAGAGACAATGCCAGCAACAAAGCTCCATGTATTACAAACCTGTGAGAAAAATAAGCTGTGATCCTGTTTTTCCTAAGTATTTTCAGACCATGAATTGATGCTTTAGGCTAGTAGAAATTGGGCCACTTCAGGTAGTAATCAGAAACCTACCTCATATGTTAAGACTGTAATACCAGTCTTAATATTATTTCCCATGCTCTGGAGCCATGACACACAGAAAACAAATGATTTAGCATATCCCAAGCATAATGCTCTTAGCGACCAGTAATGTCATGATGAAACAAGCTCTCCTTTTAATGTGGCTCTGAGTAAAACACAGTAGATTTTTCTCTTCTTCAAAAGGAAATGTTTTCTTAACATGCTGTTGCCCATAAACTTCAGGCATGGAATTACCAGCAGTGGAGGGATTCAAGAGAATTAAGGCCCCTGTTGGTATTGACTCACATCATGTGTACAAAACCCCATCTGCTAGGGAATACCTGTATCCCTGCTCTGCCTTTCCCCTGTCCTTTCCCTTTGTAGGGTTCTTCCTACTCCTGTTCATTCTCTGTATGGCATAATTTAAAATGGAAAATTTGTTGTTCTTAATAAAACTAATAAGACAGAAATGGAAATGTTGTCAGAGAAGTGTTTCTATAAAAGTTGTACTTTTCTATCATAAACTTCTGCAGTGCATGCAGTTAATCTTACCCATTTACATGGCTCCTTTGTCTCATGTATCATTAGCAGAACCGTTCATTAGTATCCAAACCCTGCAAGCAATGTGAAGCAATTTCTGCAACTGGTACCTGCATTCTGTCTGATGTAGCTGGGCAATTGAAGCTTGCACAACCTTGACTGCAAGTAACCAGAACAAGTTTGCAGAGCTGGCAGATAAGGTACCTCCACTTGAAAATTGTAATCTGAAATCAACATGCCACATTGATACAGGACCTTTAAAAAAAGTCAATTTTCTAAAACAAAATCTGGATGAACAACTGTTTACAAAAAGGAAAGGGATGATCCAATGGGAACTTATCCTACCACAAGGTCATGAGTCACAAAAGCACTGCAAGAGGTATATGCATGCAAATAAACAACAACATATCAGCTATCTGCTGCTTTTATTCCATTGCATGCATAATGATAATTATAACCTGATCGCACAGGATCAAATCAAGGGTTTTTGTAGGTGTTCACAGAACAGCTTCACTTGCTGCCACTTCTGATGTATTTCAAAGTAAATGTGAACTTACAGTCAGAATTATACATTTTGCCTTAACATTTTGAGCAACACATAGCAGTTTTACTGGTTATACATGCCTTTTCAGAATGTCAAGGATGCACAGAAATACCTATTATGTAATTGATTTAAAGATCATAGCCGAAAATTCTTTAAGTGGTATATTCTTTATTGCAGTGCTGGATGCATGGGGCATCCTTCTGCCTATCGTGCATGTTCGAAATGACAAACTATCTCGTATTTATACAGCGAAACAATGAATATTCTATTAGCACCTATACATATTCATTACCTAACCCCGCCTACTCTCGCTTCGTATGCTAATTAGCTTATCAGTCCTTGCGCTTGTGCAAAGCCTTCCAAGAATTGTGGGCCGGGGTCTTCAAAATGTGGGCAGTGGTCTTAAGTTATCTCAAGTCTCAGCCTGACTGAGGGTTAACGGATAACGGGATGTTTTCAAATAACAAAATGCTTAAACATAACAGAAGGTCTACAGATAACCAGATATCGTTTACTTTGTCCTTGCTAACTTTTAACCACAGGTTCTATTCTATCCTAAAGTGAGTTTATACAATATCATTCCACAAGTTTTATTCTATCCTAAAGTGAGTTTATACTATATCATTCCCCCCTTTTCTGGAAAATCTAGTAAATTCTTTTACTTAATACGGAAATTTTCTTCCCAGTCTTTATGATATGTACCCCTCAACACCTTGCCATGCACATTTGTCAAGGAGGCTAACACGGACATTCGTTGTAACAATTTCCAATTCCAAACAAGTAATACAAAAGACAATATTAAACTTATACCAACTAATATCAATAAAACAATAATTGGGTGACTCAATGTGTTCAAAATCCCAGTTGCAGTTGGCAACCATCCAAAAAGTGTATCCCACCAGCTGTGACTTGTGTTTTGTGTTTTTTTTTTTTTTTTAACTAGTTGCTTCACTAGTGTGAGGTTCATCCCAATAGGTGTAGGTAGTAACTTATGATACATTGTGTTGTTAGACTTGATCAGCTGGTGGGATACCACTGGTGCCAAATATAGAATATCACACCCGACGATTCTAACTAAGTTACAAATACAGAAATTAGAATGATGTTTGCTATGGAGAGTTATGTTCTCCTTATCTACTTCTACAAAATCACAAGCAGTTCTTAAACACACACACCCTTGACCAACATATACAAGCACATTCTTTTGACTAGTATTTGGATGAATTTCAAAGTGACAGATACCTTGCTCCGTGTCAAAACATACATCCTGAGCCTCAATTGTATTGCTTTCACAAATAAATCCTTGTTGTTCCCCGGTAACACATGATTCTAGATTTACAGACTGCCATTTCCCGTTCTCCATCCGTATAGTAAGCACGAAGGCAGTAGCCATGTTAACAATGGGCATAAGTACAATTTACCAGGGTCCACAAGGACTGGAACTTCTCAAAATCATTGGCATTGTCCCAAATTGCCTTTTGGACTTCAGCTGGAAAAAATGCCTTCACTTCCTTCCCTAATGATCAAGGCAGCCGTTGCCTGCAACCATAACTGTGCTTGCATACAACTAAGAGCTAAGGATACATTATCTTGTGTCCTCTCTTCTCCTAATTTTCGCCCTTGTGATGGTTTATGTAAATAGTTACCATTTGTTCACCAGATGACCATAACTGTTCACTTTCCATTAAAGTTCTTATCCTCTGTTGTTACGGCTTTAGTTCAAGGCCACCCACCATTCTCTATTATCACAGAGGCACCTTCTTGAATCACAATTACAACTATAAGCCATAAAAACATAACAATTCTATGAACAATTTTTCTGCCAACCATATTACCAAATACTCCCAACCATAATGTCCTCATCTTGTTCGACTAAGCTTTAGTTTCAGTTCTTTGTCACCTAGTGTTACTTTCCAAGGAGCTCCTGGAACCTTCTTCACTCGGGAACAGTGGATCCAAGAGGCTTGTTCTCTAATCTTGATAGCAGTGTGAGTTGTCAGCAACACTTGATAAAGTCCATTCCATTTTTCCTCTAGGGGTTGTCCTGAAAACGTCTTTATATATATATTCCGCAGGCTTAAAGGGGTCGATTGGTTGATCCAACCCTCTAGCCCTGGTCCCTAACACAAATTTATGTACTTTATTTAATTGTTTTTGAAGTTCAGTTATATAAGTATATAAATATTCTGATCCCAGCTGCATTAGATCCTCTCCACTAAATAGAAATTGATATGGCCTTCCATATAAAATTTCAAAGGGGCTCAAATTCTCCTTTACTCTAGGTTTAACTCTAATTCTAAGTAATGCTAAAGGGAGGGATTGAGGCCATGACAAATTAGCCTCTTGTCTGATTTTAGCTATTTGTTGTTTAATTAAATGGTTCATTTTTCTACCTGTCCACTTGCCTGCAGTCTATAAGGAGTATGCAGTTGCCAATCTATCTTTAGAATCTTACTTATCTGTTGTACCACTTGCACACAAAAATGTGAACCTCTCTCAGAAGACATTGCTACTGGAATCCCAAAGCATGGTATTATTTCATTTAACAAGACTTTAACCACTTCTCTTGCTTTGTTTGTTCGACAAGGAAAAGCTTCGGGCCATCCTGAAAACATGTCAGTCAGAACCAGTAAATAACAAAACCCCCCTTTTCTAGGGAGTTCTGAAAAAATCAATTTACCACTGTTGTCCCAGACAATTTCCTTTACCGATTATTCCAAATTTTATTCTATTCCTGGTATTGGGGTTGTTATGTAAACAGATGCTACATTGTTAAGTTACTTGTTTTATTGTTGTGTATAAATTTCGTCCCACTAACGTCTGACTCATGCTCTTATGCAATGTGTCAGCTCCCCGATGTGTTTTATTGTGTTCTGTAAGAACTATGGGCCATATCAAATTAGAGGGTATTATTACACAGTTATCTTTTAAATATACTCATCTATCTGGTTTCATTTTACCTTTCAAATCTTCAATTAATTTTAAGTCTTCTTTTGTATAATTTGGCTTTTTGGTTCATGTATATAGTTTGGATTTTACCGTCTGGTATTAAAGACAATGACTTCACCTCAGTTATTTCAGCTGCCTGTTTAGCCTCCTGATCTGTCAATCGATTTCCAATTTCAAAATCAGCATTTCCCTTTTGGTGTCCTTGACAATGCATGATAGCTACCTTTTCTGATTGTTTTACAGCCTCTAACAATTTTAAAATTTCTTCAGGATGTTTTTTTTGTTTTCCCTGAGCAGTCAGCAATCCACGTTCTTTCCAAATCGCTCCATGAGCATGTATCATGCCGAATGCATATTTAGAATCTGTCCAAATATTTATTTTCCTTCCTGCTGCCAGTTCCAATGCTCATGTAAGTGCAATTACCTCTGCTTTCTGGGTGGACGTCCCAGGGAGTAATGGTTTGGACTCGATTACCTGTTGAGCAGTTGTAACAGCGTATCCTGCCTTACGTTGTTCTTGTTTTACAAAGCTGCTTCCATCATGTGGTGGTTTTACCGTACTGGGCAGCTAAACCCCACAACCGCTCTCTCACTCCCCCTCCTTTAGATGAGGAGGGGGAGAAGTAAAGCAAAGAACAACTCACGGGTTGAGATAAGGATAATTTAATTAAAGGGAAATAATTATAATAATTAAATAAAGACTACCATGAACTAACAATTTAACTAAGGGGAAAATAAAAAGGGAAAGGGGAAAGGGAGGGGAAAAAAAAAGGAAAATAAAAAGAAGGGAGGAAAACAAACAAACAAAATAAATGAAGGCTATATGGAAGTGCAGAGGAAAGAAATTACTCTCTACTTCCCACAAATGAGCGATGATTGACCACGTCCTTGAAGCAAGGCCTCAACGCACGCAGCCGGTGTTCGAGAGGAGGACCGACGTCTTCCAAACGAGAGCCCACCCCTCCCCTCTTCTTCCTGTTTCCCCCTTTTATTGCTGAGTGTGACATCACATGGTATGGAATATCCCTTCGATTGGTTTAGGCCAGCTGCCCTAGTGATGTTTCTCTCCTCACCTTTTGCCCACCCCCTAGGAGGGTTAGAGAAAGGCCTAATACTGTGCCACTGCTGCTCAGCAGCAGACACAACACTGGTGTGATAACACTGCTGTTCCAGCTACAAGTACAGCGTACGGCACTGTATGGGCTGCTGCTGGGAAAGTTAACATTCCAGCCAGACCCAATACAACCTCCACCCCTTATTCCATAACATTTGTGTCACACTCAGATCCCCATACTTTAGCATACAAGCATCCTCATCATTATTCCTTGTCCTTTAACAGGACAAGGATTTAATAGGACAAGATTAATAGGCAGGTGTATCTTCTCATTCCATAGGTCTTTCTTGGAAAACGTTCATAAGAACTGTTGATGATTAGGTCTTCATCTGCCAAAGTGGCCACTCAAGGCAGGTGGAGTTGGATGTCTGGACGCGAGCACCAGCTTAGCTCAAGTTCTTGTTGCACTGCCCGGCTCCTTGCAATGTTGACCTGTCGTTGATCCTACAGCATCTTCCTACAACATATAACTTAGATTACAGATTAGTTTTCTCTCAGTGTCAAATCTCCTTGAGGCACACACTTGATATCCCCATTCCTTTGCATGACCCACCAGGTATACCCTGGTCCTTGGGCGAAGACAATCCCACGAGTGGGTTTGCCTTTTCCCGAGGCAGGAGCAACCCACACTGCCTTCCCCATCCACCTTCCTACATGCACTACGGGAACTTTAGCTCCTTTCACAGTGTGTAGGGGTTTTGTTTCGGGAGGACCAGCACAGCTGTTAGACCCCCTATTGTTAACTAGCCAAGTGGCTTCTGGTAGATTTGTGTCCCATTGTTTCCATGTCCCAGCACCTAATGCTCGTAACATAGTCTTTAACAGTCCATTGTACCTCTCAACCTTCCCAGAGGCTTGTGGGTGATAAGGGATGTGGTATACCCACTCAATACCATGCCTCTTTGCCCAGGAGGTAACAAGATTGTTTCGGAAATGAGTCCCATTGTCAGACTCAATTCTCTCTGGTGTACCATGACGCCACAATACTTGTCTTTCCAGGCCCAAGATAGTATTTCGGGCCGTGGCATGGTTTACAGGGTATGTTTCCAACCACCCAGTAGTTGCTTCTACCATGGTGAGTATGTACCGTTTGCCTTGGCGGGTTTTTGGAAGTGGTCCAATATAGTCAATTTGCCAGGCCTCACCATATTGAAACCCTAGCCATCTCCCCCTGTTCCAGGGAGATTTTACCTTCATGGCTTTCTTGATTGCAGCACAGGTCTCACACTCATGGGTAACCTGTGTGATGGCTTCAATGGTCAAGTCCACCCCTCGATCACGAGCCCATCTGTAAGTGGCATCCCTCCCCAGATGTCCTGATGTTTCATGGGCCCATCGAGCTACAAACAGCTCACCCTTACGTTCCCAGTCTAGATCCACCTGAGCCACTTCAATTTTCGAAGCTCGATCCACTTCTTCGTTGTTCCGATGTTCTACAGTAGCGCGACTCTTGGGCATGTGGGCATCTACATGACGTACTTTAACATCCAGGTTTCCTACCCGGGCAGCAATATCTTGCCACAGGGTAGCAGCCCAGATAGGTTTACCTCTGCGCTGCCAGTTGCTCTCTTTCCATTGCTGCAGCCACCCCCACAGAGCATTTGCCACCATCCATGAGTCAGTATAAAGATACAATACTGGCCAATTTTCTCTTTCGGCGATATCTAGGGCTAGTTGTATGGCTTTTACTTCTGCATACTGACTCGACTCACCTTCCCCTTCCATGGCCTCCACAACTCGTCGTATGGGATTCCACACAGCAGCTTTCCATTTCCGATGACTCCCTATCACACGGCAGGATCCGTCAGTAAACAACGCATACTGCTTTCTGTCCTCTGGCAACTCATTGTATGGTGGTGCCTCTTCAGCACGGGTTACCTCTTCTGTTGGTACTCCGAAATCTCTACCTTCCGGCCAGTCCATAATCTCTTCCAGGATTCCTGGGCGATTGGGTTTTCCCATTCGAGCCCGCTGTGTAATTAGTGCTATCCACTTACTCCATGTAGCATCAGTTGCATGGTGTGTAGTGGGAATTTTCTCTTTGAACATCCAATGTAACACAGGTAACCGTGGTGCCAAGAGGAGCTGTGCCTCTGTACCCACAACTTCTGAAGCAGCTCGAACACCCTCATATGCTGTGAGTATTTCTTTTTCAGTTGGGGTGTAATTGGCTTCTGATCCTCGATAGCCCCGACTCCAGAAGCCCAGAGGTCGGCCTCGAGTTTCTTCTGGGGTTTTCTGCCAAAGGCTCCAGGTGAGGCCATGCTCCCCAGCTGCAGTGTACAGTATATTTTGCACAGCTGGTCCAGTACGGACAGGCCCAAGGGCTACTGCACGAGCTATTTCTTGTTTGATTTGTTCAAATGCCTGTTGTTGCTCAGGGCCCCACTCGAAATAGTTTCTCTTTCGAGTCACTCGATATAGAGGATTCACAAGCTGACTATAGCCTGGCACATGCATTCTCCAGAATCCCACGAGGCCTAGGAAAGCTTGCGTTTCTTTTTTGCTAGTTGGCGGAGACATTGCTGTTATTTTATTGATCACATCCATTGGAATATGGCGACGTCCATCCTGCCATTTTACCCCCAAGAACTGGATTTCCTGTGCAGGCCCCTTGACCTTGCTCTGTTTAATGGCAAAACCAGCTTTCAGGAGAATTTGGATTATTTTCTTCCCTTTCTCGAAAACTTCTTCTGCTGTGTTGCCCCACACGAGGATGTCGTCAATGTACTGAAGGTGCTCAGGGGCTCCCCCTTGCTCCAGTGCAGACTGGATCAGTCCATGGCAAATGGTAGGGCTGTGTTTCCACCCCTGGGGCAGCCGATTCCAGGTGTATTGGATGCCCCTCCAAGTGAAAGCAAACTGCGGCCTGCATGCTGCTGCCAAAGGGATGGAGAAAAATGCATTAGCAATATCAATTGTGGCATACCACTTGGCTGCCTTTGACTCTAGTTCGTACTGAAGTTCCAGCATGTCCGGCACTGCAGCACTCAGTGGTGGCGTGACTTCATTCAGGCCGCGGTAGTCCACTGTTAGCCTCCACTCGCCATTAGACTTTCGTACTGGCCATATAGGACTATTAAAGGGTGAGCGAGTCTTGCTGATTACTCCCTGACTCTCCAGTCGGTGAATCAACTCATGGATGGGAATCAGGGAGTCTCGGTTGGTGCGATATTGCCGTCGGTGCACCGTTGTAGTAGCAATTGGTACCTGTTGTTCTTCAACCTTCAGCAATCCTACAACAGAAGGGTCTTCTGAAAGGCCAGGCAAGGTAGACAGCTGCCTAATCTTTTCTGTGCTCAAAGCAGCTATGCCAAAAGCCCACCGGTATCCTTTTGGATCCTTGAAGTACCCTCTCTTGAGATAGTCTATGCCAAGGATACATGGAGCCTCTGGGCCAGTCACAATGGGATGCTTTTGCCACTCATTCCCAGTTAGACTCACTTCAGCTTCCAGTACAGATAGTTGTTGGGATCCCCCTGTCACTCCGGAGATACAGGTGAGTTCTGTCCCTTGGTAGCCTGATGGCATTATGGTACATTGTGCGCCAGTGTCCACTAAAGCTTTGTATTCTTGTGGTTCTGATGTTCCAGGCCATCGGATCCACACAGTCCAATAAATCCGGTTATCCCTCTCCTCTACCTGGCCAGAGGCAGGGCCCCTCTAGTCCTGGCTGGAGCGTCTGCCACTTAATTCTTGCAAATGAGAGGTAGAGGTCTCTTCATCAGGGTCAAGAATAACATCAGCTCTTCTACTGCCTCTGGGGTACTGCCCCATGGAAACTGGAGCAGCATTTCTCTTAGGAACCCCTCTTCTTGCTGCTGTATTTCCTTTCAGTTCACGTACCCGAGCAGCTAGGGTTGAAGTAGGTACACCATCCCATTTCCTCATATCTTCCCCATGGTCACGCAGAAAAAACCACAAGGTGCCACGTGGTGTACGTCTTGGGTACTCTCTCTCTTGAGCGCGCGAATGCTGATTCTTAGTGGCTGAAGTATCACTCTGTCCAAATGAGGGGGAATATACTCGTTCCACTCGTTCCACGAGCTTGTCAAGTCCTTTAGACAGTTTCTCCACAGCTGAGACACTGGACTGTAGCGGAGCAGAGAGATTGTCTTCATATTTTTGAAGCTGGCAGGACATATCATACAATGTTGGTCCCATCCCCTCATCCCAGTTAATTGATGCCAGGGTACTGGCATGTGCTGGTGGTGCACTCCGCACAAATCTACGCCACATGGATGTTGTGCACTGGACTTCATCGGGGTCTTGAGGTGTCTGGGCATTGTCCAAATCACTATAAATCATCTCCCGCACAGCTAATTCCCGCAGATGCTGGAGACCTTTATCTATAGTGGTCCACTTGCCTATTTGATATACAATATCTTCCTTATGGGGATATCTTTCTCTCACAGCCGCCAGGAGTCGTCTCCAGAGGCTGAGGGCCTGTGCTCCTCTCCCGATTACTTTGTCGATTACCCTTTCTCTAGAGAGGGATCCCAGCTGCTTGGCTTCATTGCCTTCTAATTGTAGGCTATTGGCCCCAGCATCCCAGCATCGAAGCAGCCAAGTGAGGATGTGTTCACCTGGGCGTCGACCATAATCCTTTCGTATTTCTCGCATCTCACTCAGGGATAAGGATCGAGTGATTTCTGATTCCTTTATGATTTCTGTCTCGTCTTCCTGCTGTTTTTGTGATGGCCCTGCTTTAGAGGTGCCTGCCATTTCCCCTTCTTCCTCCTCCTTAGGAGAGCCTTCTTCCCTTACTAAACGAGCTGACCTCCGTTTCCATTTTTTTGACTTGACTATGGGGGCGACTGATACCATAGTTGGTTGGTCTTTTGGGTCAGCCACATCGTGTGTTACTTGGTCATCATTTTCAGAGACTTCCTCCCTCTCTTCAAGTTGCTGGATGATGTTAAACAGTGTTTGATAGGAATAAGCCAGGACCCAGCACAATGCTGCAAGCTGTCGTTCTCCGGCATTATCAGGGTCAGGACATACAACTCTCAAACATTCTACTAATTTTTTAGGATTTAGCACTTGCTCAGGGGTGAAGTTCAAAACTATTGGAGGAGACACTCGTGACAGGTATCTGCTAACATCATCCCACACACCTAGCCACTCACCACAAGACTGTTTCGGGACAGATTCCCAAGTAAGTTTTCTAAACAATCGACTAATCTTAGAGAGAAAATGAAACTGGTTGTTCAGAATTAGAAATAGCAATACATGGGTTACAGATGGATCTTCAAAATACTCCCAAACGGTTGTAATTAGCCCACTGTGAAAGGAGGGAAAGGTACCATTCTTAATATTATTAATAAACTGGTGTCCAGATGAGAAAAGGAAGGCAGTGTAGTTCTGAATATTCTCTGAAAGATAGTTTCCATGGGACCCAAATGATAACAGTGCAGAGCCTGAATTCCAGATTAAAACCAAGGTCAGTGCTTGGCAGCACAGCGAATTAAAAAAAGTGAACACAGATTGTAGCACTTTGTCGGATCGGATATATAGGAGAAAGGAGAATATGACACGGATTGCATGACATAGGAACAAAGCTATTATTATTAACAGGGCAATGTACATGGTTACTAGCAAGCAAGCGTGTTAGTTATATGCGTTTAATCAATTCTATTGTTATCTCAACCCTTCGAGCCCCACGTTGGGCGCCAAAAAGGACTGTGGTGGTTTTACCGTACTGGGCAGCTAAACCCCACAACCGCTCTCTCACTCCCCCTCCTTTAGATGAGGAGGGGGAGAAGTAAAGCAAAGAACAACTCACGGGTTGAGATAAGGATAATTTAATTAAAGGGAAATAATTATAATAATTAAATAAAGACTACCATGAACTAACAATTTAACTAAGGGGAAAATAAAAAGGGAAAGGGGAAAGGGAGGGGAAAAAAAAAGGAAAATAAAAAGAAGGGAGGAAAACAAACAAACAAAATAAATGAAGGCTATATGGAAGTGCAGAGGAAAGAAATTACTCTCTACTTCCCACAAATGAGCGATGATTGACCACGTCCTTGAAGCAAGGCCTCAACGCACGCAGCCGGTGTTCGAGAGGAGGACCGACGTCTTCCAAACGAGAGCCCACCCCTCCCCTCTTCTTCCTGTTTCCCCCTTTTATTGCTGAGTGTGACATCACATGGTATGGAATATCCCTTCGATTGGTTTAGGCCAGCTGCCCTAGTGATGTTTCTCTCCTCACCTTTTGCCCACCCCCTAGGAGGGTTAGAGAAAGGCCTAATACTGTGCCACTGCTGCTCAGCAGCAGACACAACACTGGTGTGATAACACTGCTGTTCCAGCTACAAGTACAGCGTACGGCACTGTATGGGCTGCTGCTGGGAAAGTTAACATTCCAGCCAGACCCAATACACATCAGTATACCAAGATTCATCAGCATCTTCTAAAAGTTCTTCCTTAAGATCGGGTCGATTAGAATACACAGTCTCCATTGTTTCTGTACAATCATGGGTTATAGGTTCATCCAGAGTTCCGCTAAGGAAGGAAGATGGATTTGCAACGTTAGTGACCACAATTTCCACATCATCTTTTTCTACTAATATTGCTTGATATTTTAAAAATCTTTGTGGTGAAAGCCAATGGTTTCCTTTTTGTTCCAAACCTGTTGAGACCGTATGGGAGACTAACACTATCATTTTCTGTCCCATTGTAAACTTCCGAGCTTCTTGTATATTGATAACAACAGCTGCAACAGCTCGAAGGCATCTGGGCCATCCTTTACTTACTTCATCTAATTATTTAGAGAAGTAAGTTACTGCTCGTTTATAGGGACCCAATCTTTGTGCTAGTACTCCCAAAGCTATCCCTTGTCTCTCATAAGAAAACAACCAAAAGGGTTTTGAGAGATCCGGTAATCACAAAGCCGGAGCTTGCATTAATTCTCGTTTAAGTTGTTTAAAGGTGTTTCGTGCCTCTCCAGTCCAGACTAACTTTGACTGATTACTCTTTATCAATTCATATAGAGGCTTTACCATTAGTCCATAATTATAAATCCAAAGGCGACACCAACCTGTCATTCCTAAAAAGGTTCGTAGCTCCTTTACCGTTTGGGGTTTTGGAGTCCGGCAAATGACTTCCTTACGTTCAGTTCCTAGTTCTCGCTGACCTCCCGAAATTCCAAATCCCAAGTAGGTCACGTGTTGTTGAACCAGCTGGACTTTCTGTTGAGAGACTCGATATCCATTTAAACCTAGAAAATTAAGGAGATTTATAGTCCATTGAATACAACTCTCTTTAGTCTTGGTAGCTATTAAGAGATCATCTATGTATTGTAACAAAGCCCCTTCAGTGTCCGGAGGTATCCGAGTTTCAAGTTCCTTTGCTAATTGGTTTCCAAAAATAGTGGGGCTATTCTTGAATCCTTGAGGTAGCACTGTCCATGTTAACTGTGTCTTTCTGCCTGAGTCAGGGTTTTCCCATTCAAAGGCAAATAGGTTTTGGCTTTCAGTGGCTAAAAGTAGGCAGAAGAAGGCATCTTTTAAATCCAGTACGGTAAACCAGACTTGATTATTCCTTAATTTAGTCAGCAAAGTATAAAGGTTTGCCACTACTGGATGTATATCCTCAGTGATCTTATTTATGGCCCTTAGATCCTGAACTAGCCTATATCTTTTTCCATCTGCCTTTTTAATTGGCAATATGGGTGTATTGTATTCTGATTCACATTCAATCAATAATCCATACTGTATAAATCTATCAATTATCTCTTTAATTCCTTTCCTATCTTCTATCCTCAAAGGGTATTGCTTAACCTTAACGGGTTTCTCTCCTGGCTTTAATTTAATGATTATTGGGGTCACATTTTTAGCTCTTCCAGAGACTTCAGTGGCCCAAACTCCTGGATATACTTGATTTATGATCTCTAAGGGTATTTCACTTTTAGGGTCGGTTTGTATTAGTGCCAGGCTTAACACATTTATTAGTTGTTCTTCTCCTATCCTTAATTCCATTTTCCTTTTTTTCAAAGATAATTTCTGCTTCTAATTGTTCTAACAAATCTCAACCTAATAGAGATTTTGGAGATCCAGGTAGATGTAAAAACCTATGTATCCCCATTTGTTTCCTGTTATAAATGAGGTCTGAATTTTGTAATATTTATAAAACAAATATTTCTAAAAGGTATATAAAAGGCAAGTAAACAGCGCTGTGTGTGCAGGGAGTCTACGCTCCACCAACACGCACACACAAACATCAGACGTTCTAAATACATGTATACAGAACATTGCTTTACATAATAACCTGAGTATGCATATACATACATACAATCAGGATAGGTAACAAACAATCCTTTAAGTTCCATAACTTAACAGTCCCCATTCTGCCAGCCTGTTCCTCTTCATTTCTTTTTCCTGCTTCTGTACTGATGTAACTTCATAGTGTTGCTTTTTTGTTTGTTTGTTTGTTTTTTCTTGAGGGCAGGTTCCCCTCTAATACCCTTCTCTCCACAGCAGTTCTTTTCAAAACAACTTTTTAATTGGTCAAACAACTTTGAATGTAACAACAACAGCAAACACCCAGAAACATCCATGCCTTAACGGCTGGAGAACAAGAAACCACCTGAAGAACAAGAAACCCCAGACTGCATGGAGTCTCCTGAATCCCCCTTCTTTGTTAATATCAACCATTTTCTTGACACGAATTACCACTCCATATATAACATTTCCCCAACTTGTACTTCAAAGGTTCACAAAAATAAGCCTTTTCGGTTGCACCCTTTTACCCTAACATAATCATTCTGTAAAAGCATTAATGCTTGATTTAGAACTGAATACGTTGCCCCATATCAATAAGAAACTTCACTTCTGTTCCTCTCCTAACTTCATTATAATCAGTGGAGGATCTGCTAGGGTAGATTCCCCAGGTCCCCATTAGACCTGTTGAAATCAGGGGCCGATGATTACCCTAGAAAAAGGCTAGTCAATTTGTCCTCTGAAGCCAGGTCCAAACCGTTTTTTTTTTTTTTCTTTCTTCCCCATTACATTTCAGAGTTGGTCCAAAAATGCCACAGCGGGTTTTTTTAGACCTTGTTGGAAGCATATTTTCAATTCCCAATTCGTCCAGATTCTAGTATTTACTTAACCGTTCATAATTTTCAGGATGATTAGGGTCTTAGTGGGGGTCGGTCAGGAAAATGCAATTGTCCACAGTTCCCTGAGCGATCCCATCGGCAATCTCAGCTCACACATGAACTCAGGTTGTTTTAAGAGTTAACTGCTTTTCTGTTTCTGTGACAACTCTCTAGGACCCATCATGATCCCTTTGCCCCAGAGGGCTAACACCCAAGATTTTAAGGTCTCAGCCCCGGGCTGAGGCAGAACTGTTAACATTCCTACATCCTCTTTCCCTGCTCATTCAACTTCAAACACCTTTAACGCTTTCAATAACCCTTTTAACACTTCCTTTATCTTTCTCCAGCCCGTACTTTTCTAATGCCAGCATCAAAGGCGCAGTCAGGACCAACTTAATTCCGTACCTTTTCCCTCCAAGATGCTGAAACAACATCAGTATACAACATTCCATCCTATTTTCCTTCTCAAAAACAACATTGACTGTAGCAAAGTATTATAGTTTAAAGCTCCATTAAAAGGCCACTTTTTTCAACATTCCAGCTTATAAAGCAGCCACCATTGATTACAATATTTTATCAGAGTTTTCTTATTTTCACTTCCACCCGGAGCCCCCCCTATATCCTTCCAATGACTCAAAATACAGCCCAACGTACTTTTCTTAGGAATTTCACTGTTTCTCACCCCCCCATTTTCTAATTCACAATTTCAGAATATATGTATCGCTTACAAAAATGTGGGCACGCAGGTATCTTTCAATAGTGATGTCACAAAACTACTATTATTACCATGAGATATTGCCAAAGTCACAATAACAATAATCAGAGTCAAATTCCACATGCGATAGGTCAGAAAACCGAAATATGTAACACTGTAACGATATCTTTCTTATAACAACGTCACGAAACTTATTATTATCACCAAGAAAATAGCCAAAATCGCAGTAACAATAACCAGAGTTAAATACCACACTCCATGAGTCAGAAAACCAAAATAGGCAACACAATTCCAGATGGACCTTAAAGCGAGCTCTTTCCTTAAGGTCCCCAAATATACTTATGGTGCTTACCACAAAGTATATATATATACCTTCTCTCGGGTCCAGAGAAGGGCGACGAAGCTGGTGAGGGGCCTGGAGAACAAGTCCTATGAGGAGCGGCTGAAGGAGCTGGGCTTGTTCAGCCTGGAGAAGAGGAGGCTCAGGGGCGACCTTATGGCTCTTTACAGATACCTTAAAGGAGGCTGTAGTGAGGTGGGGGTTGGCCTGTTCTCCCACGTGCCTGGTGACAGGATGAGGGGGAATGGGCTTAAGTTGCACCAGGTTAGATGTTAGGAAGAACTACTTTACAGAAAGGGTTGTTAGACACTGGAACAGGCTGCCCAGGGAAGTGGTGGAGTCACCATCCCTGGAAGTCTTTAAAAGATGTTTAGATGTAGAGCTTAGGGATATGGTTTAGTGGAGACTGTTAGTGTTAGGTCAGAGGTTGGACTCAATGATCTTGAGGTCTCTTCCAACCTAGAAATTCTGTGATTCTGTGATTCTGTGATATACCAAATACTGCCTTGCAGAAGATCACCTTCTGACTTACAGACAGCTCCAGATCCAGATGGACCTTAAGGTACCCAAATATACTTATGGTACTAACCACAAAGTATATACCAAATACTGTCCTGCAGAAGATCACCTTCCGACTTAATGGACAGTTCCAGATGACCGGTCTACCAGAAAACCAAACCAGAATAAAGAATATACTCACAATGATGGGGTCCTTGTCTGCCTCTGCAGTGATCCAGTGAGTCGAGGAGTCCCTCCGGGAAATCCCGGGGGTACCCTAGAGAGTCCTGTCCCCAGTGGGTCCTGTGGACTGGCAGAGAGGTTGTCCCACCTGGGTCGCCAAATTGATTTAAAGATTATAGCCGAAATTTCTTTAAGTGGTATATTCTTTATTGCAGCGCTGGATGCACGGTGGATCCTTCCGCCTATCGTGCATGTTCGAAATCATAGAATCATAGAATCATAGAATATCCTGAGTTGGAAGGGACCCTTAAGGATCATCAAGTCCAACTCTTGACACCGCACAAGGTCTACCCAAAAATTCAGACCATGTGACTAAGTGCACAGTCCAATCTCTTCTTAAATTCAGACAGGCTCGGTGCAGTGACCACTTCCCTGGGGAGCCTGTTCCAGTGTGCAACCACCCTCTCTGTGAAGAACCCCCTCCTGATGTCAAGCCTAAATTTCCCCTGCCTCAGGGGAAATTTCATTGTTTGAAATGACAAACTATCTCGTATTTATACAGTGAAACAATGAATATTCTATTAGCACATATACATATTCATTACCCAACCCCGCCTACTCTCACTTCGTATGCTAATTAGCTTATCAGTCCTTGCGCTTGTGCAAAGCCTTCCAAGAATTGTGGGCTAGGGTCTTCAAAATGTGGGCAGTGGTCTTAAGTTATCTCAAGTCTCAGCCTGACTGAGGGTTAACGGATAACGGGATGTTTTCAAATAACAAAATGCTTAAACATAACAGAAGGTCTACAGATAACCAGATGTCGTTTACTTTGTCCTTGCTAACTTTTAACCACAAGTTCTATGCTATCCTAAAGTGAGTTTATACAATATCATTCCACAAGTTTTATTCTATCCTAAAGTGAGTTTATACTATATCATAATCTATTAATATCTGTAAGGTGATGGATTCGTATCTTGGAAAACATTTACAGAAGATAAATAATAGAACAGTTAAAAGTTATGAAACATCTGTGCAGATGTGTGTTTCTCAAGATCTAGGACTGCGAACCAAGTCTTGCTTGTTTGTCTATGTTTAACACAAAGGAAGTCTCACAGCTGAGCAGTGCCTGATAAAGTAAGTACATGCACCCAGGTGATACAAAGTATACAATTGCTCCTATTCATAGCAGCAGATAATTTACCACTGACTGAAAGAGAACACAATCCAGGTCATACTCATGTTGCACGAACAATGTACTAACCAAAAATAGTATTTCAAATTGGTTCCAAATGTCTGACCCTTCAACTCAGTAAATGAAGTCAACATGATCAACAAAAGGAGGAATGAAAAAGGGCAGTTGTATTTGGTCAGAAATTATTTAGAACTGGGAGAAATAAGGGAGACTGGTTGGCAATGGACAAGTAACTAGTAGCAAGAATATGTGCCTAATGATAGGAGGACATGAAAATAGAGACAGATGAAGAGTTAAGATGGAACGAAGGGAACAGGAGAGACCAGGCAGGAGAAAGATTAGTCAGGTATGGAAGCAGAAAACTGATTTTTTTCACTCAGTTATCTGCTTCCATACCTGACTGATCTCTGTGAGCTGTTTGTTGGGGAGCAGAACAAAACCACAGACAGAAAGGAAGATGATAATCCTTGACCATGCCTATCTACACTGTGAGAAAAATAATGTAGTTTGTGACTCAAGCCAAAGGTAGGGGTGAAATGTGGCAAATAGATGATAAAGGAACACACAGGTTGGCACAGAAGCTGTGTATTTATGTGAAGCCTTACCTGGATAGGAAGCTGGGAAGAAACCTAGAGCTGAAGGCCTAGCAGAGCAGTAAGTCAAGAAGTCACAGACACAAGAGATAACACTGAAAGCATTAGACCAAGTCAGCAGAAGGGGCTGAGCAACAGAAAAAAAAACAAAAACAAACAAACAAACAAAAACACAACCATGACATACTGAGAGCATGGAGGTGGTAAAAAGAAGAGGGAAGATATGCAGTGCTGATGGGAGTAAGGACAGTTACTGAGACTCTAGAGAAGCAAGGCTTCACTAAACTAGAGGTGAAGAAAAACTTCTATGAAAAGTATAAAAGGAGATTCTTTTTTGACTGACCAAATGTCAAAGCGGAATTTGAATCATTAATGAGAAAAATCAAAACTAAAGCAAAAAAATGGGAAGAGGACAAATAATGCTTTGTTTAGAGAGGTGAGATAAGATACAGCCTTCTTGTGTTAAGCATATGCATTCTCTTTTCCTGAGACTGAGAAATGTCATATACAATAGCTAAACCAGACTCTGCTGCACATCTGGTGTATCTTGTGAAGTGAATCTATGCTACCACATTGTTCTGTTTTAAAATTACACAGAGCAAAGTCAAACATCTGGTAAAAGAAAATTAGTTTTACTATTTGTATAGCTAGTTCTTACAGTTTTCAGTGCTTAATAAAAAAACATGACCAAAGGAACTAAGTATTTATAAGTAGAACCACAGTGCCAATCACAGAAATATCTCACAATTTGAAATGCATACAGGCATTTCTTCAAAGCAGTATGTATTACCTTCATAAACAAGCATTTGTCTACATTGCAACTTCACTTCTCTAACAGCTACAAACAGCAGCACAGTTCAAAAATTCATTTTTCTGGCACTCAAAAGTTCATGCTTCAACATGTAGATTACAACTTTCAGAAAATAAATTTATGATTAATCTGAAAATGCATGCATAAGATATGCATCTCTATTACATCAGCTATGCTTATATGACAGATTCACCTTAACAATTTAATTAAAATGTTGATTTATATGGAATTAAAAGAAAAAACAAACAACAGTTGGTAGGAATGAGAAATCAAAACTAGAAGGTCCCCATTTGCCTAGACTTCTGAAATTGTTACACTAAGACAGCATATAAAGGGAATGGCTGCTCTTGATGAACATCGAATTATAGTTTTCTTTATAAATTCTGGTAGAAAATAACTTTGACTTTATTCATTTCTATGTGTATTTCAGATTGTCTTCAACTTAAATTACAGAAGCATACAGGCAGATGTAATTATTTGTATATTTGTATGTGCAGGAGATTACTGTCTCTTCTTCCATAATCAGAAATAAGTATTTTGAGTTTTATTACCCTAACAAAGCAGAGTATAGAACAATAGTCTAGAAAACTAGTATCCTACCTAACAGAACAAGGTAATTTAAGCATTCAGAAATATTTCTAGTATTTTCTCGGCTCTAAAATAAATGGCGGCTGACAATTTTATAACATTTCCAGTTGTCTTTGCTCCATAAGGGAAGGCAAGCACTTGTAACTGTCATTAAGTCCTGGATATTCTCTATAATACCATCAGGAACAATGCCCCACCTCTGTTCATACAGAGCAGTTTGTATCATGTGTACCCCTGACACAAACATGTTCTCCCTCAGGCATGTCTTACTCCTCTTTTTTACTCACAGATTAGTTTTCAATCCAATGAATAATTCTTTGTGCTTAATCTTTAAAGCTTCTTAAAAACTTCAACTGTAAAAATAATTCCAGAATGTTATTATTACCATTCTACTGATCAGGAAGCAGAATAAGGACATCCACAGATTTTATGTTCACTGAGCAGCAAAAAAAAATAATGATAATAATCCCAGTCTTCTGCTTAAATTCTACATCATTCATGTTCCAAGGTGACCCAACTTCTCAAAAATGCAACAGGAAAGAATATGGCATGGAACTCCTAGTCATTGTAAGTTACGTTATTGGATATCATCAGGGAACTTGCAGTGCTAGCTTTAATAAAACTGTAATAAGCCATTTTGTTTCATGAAAAATTTGTTTACTGGTATCTTTACATTTCCAGAGGAATTAGAAAGTCATTACTATAGCTGTAAGCAGGATTCAAAATACTGTGTGTCAAAGTTTTTAGTTTTGGAAGCAGAGTGCTATTCTAGACAGCCCTCAATGTATTTTGCATGCATACTATAACACTGAATATTGGTATACTGCAATAAATTGTATTTTATCTTTTCTTCCATCACGTTCCAAGCTGTTAATCTTTGCTAACACCAACTTCAGTGATAGTAAATAAAGTTGTTTGAAATTAAATGAATTACTCTGTGTAAAGAATCACACAGGGATTTTCCTGCTAGTTTTTTGACATGATTAGAATTTACCTTTTTCCAAAATCAGACC
The DNA here is from genome assembly GCF_963932015.1 of Anas acuta. Taxonomy (NCBI): domain Eukaryota; kingdom Metazoa; phylum Chordata; class Aves; order Anseriformes; family Anatidae; genus Anas; species Anas acuta. The sequence continues at coordinate 65,333,974 of NC_088983.1, forward strand.
TCTAAATCCAGTATATTCATATAGAAACAATGCCTTCTGAAACAGAGACATCTTTCACATATTTATTACTGTATAAAAGCCTTGCCTACTGACAACAGTATGGTATAAAAAAATGAAAATGAAATTGTATTCTCTCCTCTCTTAAGATGTCTTGGCAGAAGTGCATTGAAACAGGGAATGTTAAACAGCGAATTAATCTCTAATTCCATAAAATCTCTCTCTATATATAGTATTTGACATGTATATAGTATTTGACAAAAAGATCTTTGAATACCACAACAGGTAACTATGAAGAAGTTACTCTTTATGTTAAAGATTTCAGTTTTTAAAAGTTATTCTATGGTATTAACGGCTTTAACTCAGCCATCAATCTACAGTAAATTTGATTTTAAGCTATATTTTCTGATTTGTTCCTTGCTTTGGAAATGAACAAATAGTCTTCAAAATGGGACAAACAAAGAAAAAAATTAAATGACTACATAAAATTTTGAGGCTAGGAAGAAAAAAGACCTCAGTGAGTGAATAGGGAGAGAAGTAAGCAGCTTCAAAAGTCTGACGCTTTTGAACATATATACTTTTTCTTGCTTTACATTTACAGAAATTACGGTATCTTATTTATGTCAAATTTATTTGAAAAGACCAACAGAAAGAAAGAGAAACCAATATTTTTACTTTTTTTTTTTTTTTTTTATAATTCAATACAGGAATTTAGTTACAAAAGTAACTACAGTCAAAACTACAATGGTAGTTTGTAATTTTAAAAGATTGCTTTATTTTACCAATAATCTTTTCTATGTTTAAAGTACTCACTGTCACTTAAAATTAGCTCTAGTCTATCCTACAACAAACCTGCTATGCCAATTGAAGTAAACAATTGTCAAGTAAAATGAGCTTTAATATTGCAGGAGTATGAAGAAAGAATATTTTCACTATGTTTACATATCTTATATTGCAAAAAAGTTCTAAAGTATTTGGTGTACTTTATTCTCAACATACAATTTAGTTCATTTTTATGTACTGACCACACACTTGGCAGATACTGAGTAAGATTTCCTAATTGAATATGAAGTTTCCAACTCCTGATAGCTAAGAAAACATTACTATTCTGTTGGTTCAACCTCATGTGTGTCAAAAAGATGTTGCTGGTTATGCCTACACTATTTTAATTCTAAGGTGCTGAAAAATATTACAACATTATAACATTGTTAGTAAATGTTTTCATTTTACTAATATGTCACATTTGCTTGCAGGACACCTGAAACTATTTCAGAGCCCAGTGAAAGGATGGGATATTATTGCCGTAAAGACAAAAACACTGCGGCTATACTCTTTAGCTAAACTTTTTCTTAGGTGGTGAATATAAATAAAAATGAAGAAGCCTATATCATTATCTTCTATACCCCTTTTCAAATTTATATTTTATTTATGCACAGTTCTAAAGCACTGTTTCTCCAAACAGATACCACTTTATGCTAGCTTCTGCTTAAGTTTTTTGATTTCTTCTAATACTTACTCTACTCATTTCACGAAGTATCACTGTATCATTATTTGTGTCAGTAAATGTATTGAACATTATGGCTTTACAAATTTTCAAAGAAAAAGATTAAAAACACAATGAACTTTACATATATCACTGAGGTTTTTTTTTAAACATCTGCAACAGATTATACACAAAAAGCCTCTTGCCAGGGAACACAGAAGAGGCCCTGTGGTGTTTCCACACCCAGACAATTAAAGGATTACTACTATTAAAAAACAAGGCTTTCTTTGGAAACATAGATTTAAGCGCATTATCTGAAATTGGTAGGGATCATCTTTCCTTGTAAAATGCCAGTAGACTTGCTGACATCAAATATGGAACTTGCACCTTTGAGATCAACATAAACTTCAGAGGTTTCTTTAACAAGACAAACCAGGTCCTATAGCAGTTTCTATCAGTGCAGAAATGTGATTCATATATTTCCCATTTGTCTCTTTATAGTACTAGTAATGAGTAAATCCCCTCCATTTTTCTCTTCAACAACTAAGTACTTGTGTCCAGAGCGAAAAATATATCTAATTTTTCTTGTGTCTAAGACAACTGATTATAAAGAAAAGGATTTGCTTGGCTATTCAAAACTATCTTTGCATAGCACAAAATATTTTTTGTTGTAGTTTTTGTTTTACATAAACTAAAAAGTGCAAAACTAACACTAGTTAATCGTGTCCACTGGTTTTTATATCATGCAGGCCCTTAAGTGCTTTGGTAGGTAGATGACAGTAAGTTGATAGAAAATAATTAAGACATGGTAGGAATACAACAAATGCAGTGTGTATTACACAGTGAGTAATGAGACCTGCATAGTTCTTATCATCATTGAGGACTGAAAAATGGCACAGCGTACATGAAGATACGATGGCAGACTTTCATGTATTAAAAATAAAAGAGACATCTTGGACTACATCATGCACAAAGAACAAAAATACATGCATATATGTTCTTCAGGTCCAGACTCGGACTTAGTGACATCAACATAACCCGCCATAACTCTTCTGAATTCAGTTTGACTAATGTGGCTCATAGATCAGCCAAACACAAACCAAGATTGCTATGAAAGATGGTGCAATTTCTGTACACAACTACCTCTGGATTAAGTGCTTTTTTAGGGGTCTAACTGACTTAATTTACTTAAGCAGTACTGCAAAAGGTAGTAAATATGGTTGGCATTTGGCATTTACCAGACTATCATTCATTATTTCCTTACGAAGGTCACAACTGAGATACATAAAAATAGCTTCAAGCAAAACATTTGGACAGCAAAAGCTTCAGAGACGTGTTCTACAAGCTTTATTTAATGAATGACTCTCCTGCACTGCTTCTTGATTTCACTAACTTAGGTACAAATATTCTACAATACGTTGTCATACAATTACTCCCATGGTATCTAGAAGGTAAGAGAAACTTGAAAAAAAAAAAAACAAACAACAAACAGATATACTCTCCCTAATGAAATCAGGCTTCAGTTGTTATTCATGCAACATACCTCTCTCAATATAAAACATGAAAAATAGCTGGTAGGGTCAAAAGTAGCTGTGGTCTGGATGCACCTGTATTTTAAAAATAAAATAAAATTAAAAAAAAAAAAAAAAAAGAGCAGATGGATACAATAAAGTAATTAAGCAGATTACAGTAATACCATATTATTTTTTCCACTTGATGAACAAATATTGGATTAGCTATGAGTCCTGCCATGAGAAGTGGCACTTGTAAGTTTGACTGTCATAGAAAACATGTTCAACTATATCTGAAAAGCTTAGAAAATAAAGAAGTCAATTATAAAGTCTGGGATGTATTTAGAGCCATCTTTGAAATAATATTACCACTACAGATGTACTAAAGATATATGTATGCTTAAAATTATTAAAAAATAAAGTAATGTGATCAGAATGATATGGATTTTATATAGAGATTAAACATACATCCCAGTGTATATTATCATATATAAGTTCCTTTTAGAATATATTTCATCTTCATATATCCCATAACAGGGTCCTTCTACTCATTCTTTAAGTCTTTTTATCTTAATTAGAAAATATATATAGTAAGGTCTTAGCTACAGAAATACACAGTATTTATGTGAGCTAAGCAGTTAAAGATCTTTAAGAAAGCTTAATGAAAGGAGAGGGATATAATGCAAGAAAGAGGTGGGATTTAAAATTCCTCAATCAAGCACATTGTCCTAATATGTTTAATGCTCCTGATCACCTCCAGACAGACAAGATCTAAATAACATTTCAGGAGAGTTACTGGTCCCAATCATGCTGACTACAAGTGCTCATGTGAGATACACAGTATCAAAGGTTTCTGTGTAGACTATTCCACCTTATTTAGCAGATTAAAAAGTATTTATATAGTGTTTTGACTTTGAAACACAATTGCTGAATATTAAATTTCTCTCTATTCCTAAATTTAAGTCTACACTGCAGAAGATCACTGATTCTTTGGTAGGTACTGGAATGAGAAAGTCTCCTACCTTTACTAATAGGACAATTTCGGAAGTTTTTAATTTATAGATCTAACTCTTATTTACATAACTTATCAACCTGCACAGTCAAAGTTCAGCAGTTGATAAAGTGATTGCATTACCTTCATCTATTCTAGGCTAAGCTTTAAGCAAATGTCTCAGTTTTTTGTTTTGTTTTGTTTTTTGTTTTTAAATCAGCAACATAATTTCTATAGCTAGAGCAGTATTTTACTACTTTACTAACCTTAGCTTTTTTTTTTTTTTTTTTTTTTTTTAAGGTATTTGTTAACAAGAACCTGAAAAGTTACCTGTAAAAGATGAAGAAAACAAACGTTATATTCCCATGTTAGTACAAAAATCAACCAAGTAGCAGTTAATCATTCTTTGTGCCAGTCTTCAGTTAAGCAGTACAAAAAGCTGCCTCTCCTCCATCACCTGGAACTCATTATCTCATGCCCCCTACCATCTCCTGTGGAACAAACTAAAGTTTAGTGCATATGGCCACTGCTGAAGTTTAGAAATCAGGTAAGATGTCTCAGGGTAAGAAATGTGTTTCTCACAACGCTGCCCCAAGCATTTCCAGTGGAATGCAGTATCATCCTCTCATGAAAAAAAGCATGTGCATATAACCTCATGCTTAACTGACCAAGAAACACTGGTTCTTTATTTTCATTCAATTTGCTCATATTCATGGCAAATAGTCTTAATATCTTATACCATAACTTGGAATTATTTCTAACTTCTTTATCTCTTGCAAAGTGCAGTATCCTCTTTATCTAAAAAATTAGCTTACAATTAGATCTGTGGCAAATTCCCTCACAGATGGTCTTCTTTATCTTTTCAATACCTTAATTGGATTTTTATTTTGTGGTGATCAAGCTCAATAAAAGTCAATTTCATAAGAGCTCCCTCTTGCATTTATCATACTGTCTATGAAAGTAGTTTTCAATCCTGAATATATTTTAAGGAATGTTTCTCAGAAACAGAAATCTTGGCTAAATTTCTAAAGATAATTTGAATACAATTGGGTCTTCAAAATTATATCAAAGGTGAAAGCTAAGATTTCCTGCATCAGGGCAATAGTTTCTTAGACCACGCTATCATTGATTAGAAATAGAAATAAGTACTTATGAAGTTGTCATTACCCTGTCTGGGTAATTTACTTGCAGTAGTTTTATAAACTGTTATTTTGTGGTAGCAATTGGTACAGTCATTTCTGACAAAATATCATTGTTTTCTGTAAAAATGTAACCTCCCTTGTTATCCCTAAGAGTATGCAAGCAATTTCCTTCTCCCAGCTTGTAAGAAGTAAGAAGGCTTTCACAGCAAACTAAGGCTATGAGTACTTCCTTACAAAAGCTTTCCATATTATCACTCCCATAGCTGTACAACATGCTAAATACTAATAGGATTAAGTTGGTATCAACTGTAACATGAACTAATGAGCATGTAATGAAGTAGTTCAAAGCCACTGTGATGCGTTAAGTAGATAACTGTATATAAGTTTCCCTTCCACTTGCTCATCACCCAGATATTTTGCCTCTTACAAAACAACGGGATTTCACAGGCAGGCAGAAACTGGGGGGAAAGACGTAGAAAATTATGAAATTAGCAAATTACAGACAAACAATATAGGCTGCTTATACTTCTTTGGGAACACCATTAGTTGGCTATCTTCATTACGAAGCACCTCTAGATCTTTGTAAATATGACCCTAACACTCATTTTTCAGAAGAGGTTTATGCCAGAATCCACAAAAGGGCTTTGCTGTTTCTCCATTCAGCATTGCAAAACCTAATTTTAAGGTATTAAGGTTCTGTAACATAATGGAAATTGACATTCTGAGACAGGCATCCAGGACCATCTTATGAAGATGAAACATCTTACGAAGAAATCACTGAGGACAGGAAATAGAGAAAAGTAGCTACCTACACCAGTCATTCAAAAAAATATAGCAGAAGATAACTTGATACTTCATATCTAGCTCCATGCCTTGCATCTGAAATGAAAATCCACTCTCTTGGCACCAGGAGCCTAAGCCAAGCCAAACTTTTCCTCACAGAAACAAAACACAAAGCAAAATCCGAGCAGAGCAAGGAGTGCATGTAGGCATGTCAGCCCCACAAGTCTCTATCCTTTGTGCTGGTAGAGAAAAATCAACCAGGAGGGAGGGAGATGGATGTACAATATGTTAAAACCCATACAGGGCTTAGCTGCCAAGCTGCATGTCAGTATAGTGCTCAGAAACTGATTGTGCATACAAAACTTTTTAGCTAACATCATATATATAAAAAAAAAATAAAAATAGAGTTTTGGGGTGTCTGCTTTTTTTAAGGTGTTGCTAAGCAACAGTTTTGAGGATCTCAGGAATCTAATGTTAGCATGAGGTACCCAACTAGCAAGTAGATGCTGATGCCATACTGGCATGCCTAAGGAGAAAGATTGTAGCCATGCAGATGTATCTGAAAAAAAATACTTCCTTGTTATTCTAACCACAAAAAAATAGTAATAATAATAAAAAAAGAATTTCCAATAGATTCTTACCATCAACTTACTGTCAAGAAAACACACCTGTCCTGGTAAGGACAACACTGTCCTGGTAAGCTTTAATAAAAGTAATATTGTAATGAACAAGTTGTACTTTTAACAACAATCGTATTTATTTTAGTATTGGTTGAATTAGTGCCAGAGCTTCATTTGGTAGTAGCCAAGAATTCCCACATGCTTTGTAAAGTATTATGATAGGTTTGTACTGTTATTATACAGTCAAATGTAGTTTTACTATTTAATATATATTTACAGTAGAATTTAGAGATCCAATTAGGAAGGAATGAAAGGACAATGAGATAGTGCTGAAGAATTTTAGTTAATACTACACATTAAATAGGATAGAGGGAAATTTAAAAATACTTGTTGGAAACACTTAAAAGGGCAATAAAGACTGGCATTACAGATGCCATACAGTCACCAGTTCAAACATATAAGAGATGGTAAGGTGTGGTCTAGAAAGTTAAAGCAAATAATCCCACAGTACAAGAAAGCAAACAATGAAACATCAAAATAACAAGAAGAAAAATATTTAAGAATATATAAATGTTGCAAGGCAGTATTTGTTGCGACTAGAATGAAAATGACTGGAGTTGTCAAGACATGAAATGATAAGGGCCTGGGTGAGAGTTATGGTCATGTGAACGATGAAGAAAGTCTGAATCAGACTGAGACTGAGTAGGAAGAATTACGTCTACCATATTAGCAATAGCTAAATAAACAAACAAAAAAAAAATTAAAAGGCAATGAAGTGAAGTCTAGCATGCAATAACATGTATGATCGTGTACATACTGTCCTGATAGCATGGCATTTAAGGTAAGAACATTTTGCAGTGGGTTCTCATTTTCCTGGTACTTTCAGCTTCCTAATGAGAACCTTAGGCAAAGCCAAGCTGAGAATACAAATGAAGAGCTGGAAGGAGGCTATACAGCTGAATCTGTACCATACACACAGGTGTTTCCTAAGGAGACACTTTGATATCACAGGATTGGTAGAAATATGGTCTTCATATTTATCTTTCCTTTCTTGAACTCCTTCCCATGTTGCTGACAAAAAAAATATCCATCATTACACTGATGAAGACCTCCAGTGCTGTGATGCAAAATTCTCCTAAAATTCTGACTTAGCCAGAACTTCAATGTATGTTGATAATCATCCAATAGATCTTGGTACTTAGTTCTTTGTACTTTGTTCAATCTGACTTTAGAACCATTTTGTAAAAACTTTCCATTTTGGAATGAAAGGAAGTCCTTCTGCCAAAATATTTAAGTACAGAAGACCTCAGAGAGTATACTATGTTCCTACCTATTCACCAGTCGTTTCCAGAAGTATCAGTTAAAATAAAGGCAAGATGTCTGAAGATAACTGCGAAGTAATAAATAACATACTTCATTTACTATAAATCTTCTTTCTAATGCTAATACACAAGGTGCCTGACACAATATGTATGACATCTTTTCAACTAATTTTAAAAGAAAAAAAATTGTAATCTTCTTCCTTCAGCAAGCAGTTTCATACTCTATAAAACAACAAAAAATTAATCCCTTTGTATAAAACTTGAAAGGATTAATAGAAAGGATTAACCTGTGTATCATTTTCAAAAGTCTATTCTATCTCCTTTTCTGACCAGGAAGCGGCATGCAATTCAGAAAAGTACCTTAATTCTTGACCAACTATTAAAATGACTCAATGTTGTCCCATGGATTTAACTGTTTCATAAGAACATGTTAGAAGTTGGAGGAATTAAAACCTTATTGTTAAAACAAACAAACAAACAAACAACTCTAAAGGCTGCCTTGTCATTGAAAACTACACTATTCTTCAAAACGGAGTGATATTTAGTGTTTTTCATAAATAAAACCATCGCAATTCAGGGATATTTGTAAAATCTGTCTGAGGCTGAATGAATTCATGTCAGATTTTAACCTGACTTCCCTGCATTAAGAAATGTGAAGATAATTCCATATTCTATTTGCTTCTGTACAGAATACTGCACCAAACTCAAGTTTTGAGATGACTTTCACATCTAACCTGATTATAGGAATTATGCAAAGATCATGTTGAGTAACATGATAATAAGCTGGTCTTCAAGATCATTGAAAGATTGGTGGGAAAAGTTTAGCAACCATGGGGCATACGGTTAATGAGAAATTTGAGGTTGTGAAATTTAAAAAAATATGACAAGCCCCAAACTCTTATTCATAAGCTACACCAGCTGGACAGTCAGTGATGAGATATACTTTTCAAGCAAAAAGCAGGCTGCAGCACATCAAGATTTTCTGGAAAAGTTATGCAATCCAGTGGTACAGTAAACAATCATGAGAAAATGAAAATAAAGGAAATGCATACATCAATCCACCTCAACAGAAACTGTCTGGCTCTTTAATTTCATTATGTTTAAAAGCTTTCTTCATAAAATTAACAGCTTTATACTCTCCACATATGAAAATCCAATGCACAAAATTTAAAAGAAAAAGGCATGACTTACTTAAACTAGTCAAGATTATTTTATGCCAATTAAAAAAGACTACCCGAATTATACCCATTCCTCCAAACTACACAAAAACGAAACCAAAATTTCACACTGCCAAATGTTGTGACAGTGGGAATTTAAAAGTTACATTGTAAAGCAGAGCAACTGACAGTAGCTACATCAATAAAATACACTATAAGCTATTTGTTTCATTATGAAACACAATAGAATTAACATCATATTGAATACACAAAATCCCCAATCCCATTTCATCCAATCCGCGAGAGAGACAGGCTCCCAAGGACTGCAGTATTTTTCAGTAGCTGCCTCTTAATGACAGAAACAAGTGTGTAAACTGAGAAGTGGGTCTGGTACAATTCAGAAACACTGCATGAGAACAGGCATTTAATTTAATCTGCAGACAATTACTGGTAAAGCTGCTTTGTGCGTTGAGTTTAATTCCTGGGCTGTGAAGTCATGCAATGGTGCTCAGCAGAGCAGAAAGGTGAACGACATCCTGTTAAGTGAAAGCAAAGAGGCCATTTTACATACAGCTCTATAAGCTGTCTAAAGCGGGTGCCTGTATCTCAAACAAAGAAGACTGCTTCACAGCCACATTCCCACCCAACTAACCAAAATCACAAGCCATGAAGTAACTTGACACAAACAATGGTTAAGCCTCTGACTTGTGGCTTGAAGCACATTTTTTGTCAGACTCTATCTGTGGACACAATTAATTGTTTGCCAGGCAATTTCTTGGCACAGCAGATAGCCTAGCACTTGAAAAACACAATGTTTTTCTACCCATTGTGAAACAGATTTCAAAATAGTTTATTATCACTAGCCATTAAATTAAGGATATAATTGTCTGAAAAAAAAAGTGTTCCTTGAAAGTATGAGGAAGCCACACGACACATGCCATTTCTGGGATGCTCACGAGGGAGTTACCTCTTAAAAATAAAATAGGAAACAGAACTGTAAACTATATAAATGTACATAACAAATCATTTATCAAGATCGTTCTAAGCCTTAAATTTCCATAATGATATGCTGCAGCTGAGCCATGCCTGGTACCTGGAAAGTCCTAGTGCTCAGAAACAGAAAAAGGAAAAAGGGCCCCATGATTGTAATAAGTATATTTGGAACTGAAGCACAAGTCAAGATGTGCTTTTTAATTCCAGGCTTGCATGCACATATAACCTGAGAATGTGGTAAAATGTATTTCAAAATATATTAAAAAAATATAAATATATATAAAACTATATACAAATATAATTATGGTGGCAAAGCCTAGATGATTTATTACGATTCTTATTTTTAACTTTCTGTAAAAAATATCTGGAATAATACATTTCTATAGAAATTCTTTAAAACAATTTCAAGTCAATATTTTTTCAGTAACTATAATAAATCTCAAACGTGTGTTCCAATAGTGAAAATCTAACTTTGTTTGTTTGTTTGTTTGTTTTGTGGCAGTAATCAATATATATGTGGTAGTGGTATCACAGGATGAAATATATATTTCTAGACTTGGCAAATTTTCTGCCTTTAAAAAGAATACATCTGATGGTAGAGTCACATATACAAGCCGACTAGAAATCTTCTGCTTTCACAAATGCAAAGCATAAGCTTCTATTCATTAAATATAAATAGATAAAATATTTTTATATATAATATATATGTTAAATATTTATATAGATAAAATATTTTAAAATTGTAAATGCAAACAGGTACTTCAGCATGACAAAGTTTCACATAAGTCACATTCAGAAACTATTAAAAGCAAACAAAGGTTTCCCTCTAAACCTCAGAATAAAAGACTTGGCCAATCCCAAATGGTTAAAAATAATTCATGTTATTCTGACTGTCACAGGCAGAAAAAAAAGTATTTCAAGATCATATATAAAAGTTACTATGGAAATAATAATAATCTTTTTATCTTTTTTTCTTTTTGTTTTTCGTTTAATAAAAAATATCAAAAGGCACATCAGGCTGTTCATTTTCAATCCATGTGTGAATACATAAAATTGGAGACATGGAAACATCTTCAGTGGTTTGGAACCCTGCATCCATACAACAGGAAAGTCATAAAATGCTCATATTTGGCTTTCTTAAAAATAGGCATCAGTTGGAATAATAATGTTAGGCTACCCAGACAAAAATTTATTCATAAAATTAATGAAATTACTTATTTTTATCAAAACATTTAATTGATAAAACATATTTCCTATTTATAGGATAAATGGGTTATATATTGTATAGTATATATAACTGAGTTCCAGCTTTTCTATTCTTCAGTGCCTTCAATAGTATACTCAGATTTTAGAGTAAATATTAACTGTATGATTCACAGTTTCTAATACTATAATTTTTTTCCCCACTAAATGCAGTGTGTTCATATACAAATACATGCACCACATGCAGACATCAATGGGTAGTTTCAATCACAAAGAAAGGAAATTGAAAAAGTTAATCACTGTAATTTAAAAGTACAGAAATTAGAAGACCAAAAGGAAATGAAGAGAGAAAAAATGATTCACCACAAGGCAGATTAATATACAATGCTATAGCACCAATTGCAGATAGATTTTAGCATTGATGCACCTTTGAAAGCCAAAATAACTAGCCAGTATTCAGATAGACAGAGGCCAAAATAAGACATACTGCTAGTAAACAGATAGCATAAATACTAATCACAGAAATAACCAGACTAAACCCAAAAAGTTTTAAAAGTTTTAAAAGTTACTCCTTCAGTGAATAAACAACAGGATTATTCAAGTTGCCAATCCTTTTCCCTAACACAGGAACTTAAGGCAACATTCTTCATATTAACTTTCATTTATCTCACGCAAAGTTCACTTTGTCATTAGCTATTTTATTGTCTCGTTCCATGCAATATCCCTAAGATGCTGAAGCAACAGCAGAAGAAAGAATGTCAAAGTAGAATTGACCAACATGAACTTCACCTTTTATTCCACCAATTGTAGAGAGTGCATCTTAACAGAATTGGTCCATTTTAGATTGACAGCTCATCCTATTCATAAACTATGGTACAGCAGAAACTGATGGACTTGCCCAGAAATGTGAAAGTACTACGAAACAGAGGAGAGAACACACACATTTTATTTTATTTATTTATTTATTTATTTGTCAGCTGGTAAAGAATTGCCAGTTGGACATAATTGTTTGCCTTTATTTCAAAAAACAAAAATCATAGTATCCAATATCACAGTATTTCTCTACAAAAACATTGTATTTGTTCATGAACATACATGAAATGGAGACTTCTGTAAAACAACAAATCTCTAAGCAACTTACCGCTCAAAAATGGACACCAAGAATTCTGTCACAAGCTGAAAGCGATGCCAAATTGGGAAGCAAAAATGAAAATTCCACTTACCACTATTTAAAGAATAAACATATTCTTAAACTGACAGAAGGTGTGGCTGAGTAAAAATTGTGTGAGAAGATACTTCAGGAGCAAAAATTACAGATAGTCATGCACAAAGGATAACTGAAGGTGATATTCCAAGAACCTAAGGATTTTCCAGTTCATTTAAACCCTTAGAAAGTAAGAAGCTGAACAGGGCATCTTGCACCTTGCCTTTTAAAAGGCAAGACTGAGTGGTGACCACAAGAAGTCAGCAGTACCCTATACAGCCCGAGAACACATCTGCTTGCCATGTTCTACTGAGGGTTGGAGTCTACCAACAAAGAATCCAAGAGGATAAATATAATGAACACTAGGTGATGTAGTTTTATAGAGAAAATGATATTCTTCTGATGGAATTATAAATAAACCTCAATGAAACTTGTAAAAACTGCTGAATTCAATGCATTCAAAGGGACACTTATGAAAACAAGAGTTTGGCATCTGAATAGTATGTGTATTGCACAAGTAAGATGAAAATTAATTCCCATGTTATGTCAAAAAGAAAGAAGATATATAAGACTTGAAGTAAAGTATGAAATTACATGGATTGGACAGCTTCAAATGTTTAACTCAAGCAAAAGCCAGCTTGCCAGCCAGAAAAAAAAGCACTTAGATAAAACTTCTTTAGGTATAGTAGATTTATATTCTTTGTCTAGATACAGAATAAAACTAATATGTTTTATACCCTCAAGGGAACAAATTATTGCCTTCAGAAATAGCAGAAATATGTAGACAAGTTACTGATCTTTCTTGAAAATGTGAGAAGCTCTAGAACAAGGAGATGCAATTTTATTAGCAGGGACATTACTAGATTTCAACATGCATGTACAGAGAGTCCTATTATAGAAATATTTGCAACTTTCACAAGAATAATTGACATTTTCCTATGACTAAAGACTAACCCATATTCTATCATGTCTTTAAATCAACACTTGAGAAATCGCTGATATAAATTCAAGAAAAATCCACTGTAGTATAGCTTATATTTGGCTTAATGCAGTACAAAGTGAAATTGCTGTATTCACGAATAAACCCTGCAATTTCAATTTATTTAAGAAGCATTTCCAGGATAAGTTAATTTGAAGAAGTGACTTAAAATTGGCTGGGCCATCAGTTGTTGCTAGTAATGAAGTTTTTGCTCTGGTGGAGAGACCAATGAATTATATAAGTCATTGTAGTACAAATCTTGGGAATTGTAAAAGAAACAGGGTCTCAGCAAGCTAATTGCTATAAAGTTCATTAGGTTATATGGCAATCTATCTGACAGAGAAAGAGAACATGAGAGGAAATGCTTGAGGCAATTCATATGGTTTGAAATTCCATACAGGTAATAAAAGTATGCCAGATTAGAGGCAAAAGTAAGTTGAATAGATCAACCATAATTATTCATGGCTTCAAACATTATTCATTCATTTACAATTTATATTAAAACATTTTGAACTATAAGTCAGAAACCAAAAAGAAAAAAAAATACATAGGGATATCTTTACTTACTATGCAACTAACATTATAGTCAGGCTGGAGGAGGAAAGCTAAACAGTAAAGAGCATGACTTGTAATTTTCTCTGAAGAAAGAAAATCTGCTTTTGCTGAAACAGGATAGGAATAATGACCGTCTTGTCTGAGATAATGAGTACTTGTTACTGTCACAGAATTTCTAAGATTAAGAAGATAGGTAAGAAAGCTAGTAATGGAAAAGGTACTTTCATCATTCTGAGGCTACATGAAGTCCAGTGAGGGCAAGAATGATCTTATTCCTCTAAAAAATCCCCAGTTCTTAAGGAGCCATCCAATTCCTCCAGCTTGTTAAAGATTTGCTCAACTCACCTTCTTACTATCATTCTGATAATATCAATCACATCTATCATAAGAAAATATTGAGTAATAACTGTATAGTCACTTAAGAAACTTCTGGCACCTAATAAGTAAGCAGACTAAGATTCTGGAAGCAGAGAAAACTGAGCAGAAATCGTTATTCTCTAATTATTCAATACAGAATTCCTGATAGGAAACCACCATTTTTGTAAATCTAAGTATGTACTTTTTCACTATATAAATGACTTGCAAAATAAACTATTTTAATTGAAGGGGAAAATGCAAACCTTCATAATTGCCAGTTATGGTATGTTCTACTTTCTTCCATGCAACCACACATTACAGAAAAAGGAACCAATGTTACACTAGTATCAAGAGCATTGAATGAATGTGACTAAACCATATGCCTAAGCTTTTGGCCTTTGTTAGCATTAGTATTAGCAAGTTTTTTTACTCCAAAAGCTTTAATAGTACACTTTGTATCTAAACCTTTGAAGACCTTTGCAGTGAATACACAACAAATAAACAATTACTGTATTAAGTCTGTAAAAGAAAAGGATTTTGAAAATGTATCAGATTCAATTCTCAAAATTGTTTTCAGAGAATTACAGCTCCAGCTTTATCTGTTCATCTGAATTATGCAGCAAGTTTACACTGACGAATAAACCTTGTGTTTATTAGCATTTAAAACTATAAATTAGCTCAAGATGCTATATTTATTTGGATCCATGTATACAGGTTTTAGTACAGTGCTATTTTGGCCTTCAGAATGCAACTCCCCGTTGTAAAACAGGAAGCTGGAAGTTTTGACAGGTCAATTTGCCAAAGAACAGAGTTGATATTAGAAGTGTTTTTAAACTTTAGCTGGATGCTTTTGCTAACATGATGTGAAGTAAAAATCAACGTTTGCATAAGAATTCTCAGGTTTGAGTCACAAACATCATATCTTGCGGACCAAAAGAATATGCCCTTTCAAAATGTTTGGCTTGCACTTGCAGGAAAACAAATTCCATCAGTTTACACAGTTTTCAAGATTTGTCTTCCCACATAATAACACTGTTGAAGTGATCAGCTGGATCTTGTTGCACAGTTCTATAGGAAAATTTGGTTCTGTGCCTGCAGTATATTAAGGATCTTATTTGTTTCACATCATACAGGGGCTGGGTTTGCATCTCACAGATGCATATGTATTGTAATGGGACTGGTATCAAAACACTGCATAACTGCATGAGTTTTGAATTCTGTGCCACAATTTGTGAAGGTTCTTTTATTTCATTCTTTGTAATCAAGGCTTGCATTTAACCAATTCATCCATTATTATTTTTTTAGTTTCAGAAAAAAATACCCTTAGTGCTTGGACTTTGTCAGCCATCCTTATTGTATGAATTTCAAGAGCAGAGATTAACACAGAGTCCCTAAAAAGTAATTTGCTATTAGAAGGATATATGTCACAATGTTAGCAATATTTTTATTTCTATTGGAAAACATAATAACTGGAAGGAATTATGGCAGTCATACCATTCTAACTTAGTAAATTTTGTCTAGTAAAACAGCAGAGCAGTCAATATTGCCCATATATTTGACATAAACTGGTTCAAAAATGTGAGACACAAGGATCTGCACTGACAATGTTTTTAGAACAGAAATTCTGATTGAACAAACTTTCTTCCAACTTGTTGAAGAGGCAGCTGTTAGGTTCAGACAGACCTTATATGACCTGCAAAGCAAGTTCCACATCAAAGATTGCATTCCTGACATACAATTTCAAACAAAAAATAAACAATTCTCTTAGTGTAGACAGAGGTCAATATTGACTACCTATATTGCCTAAAATATCACTTCTGCAACACAGCAGAATATTATTAGTCTCCAAAAGGTCATTTTGCTTTTAATGTTAGTTGTTTAAATATCTAGAATCCTCCTGCCTACCCCACCTCCGGACTGTGAATAAGATGACAGTTTCAGTTATTTCAGTTTGATGATAAATTAAGCCAACTATGTTACTCTACAGACCTCAAGATCTTACCTAAGCACACTCCTACCATTTTTTTTAAGTTTCCAAAAGACTTAAAAACAATAGTTACAGATTTTTTATAAAATAAGGTTTATTACATCAGAAGCTGCTTACCGTTAACATGAATATTTTTTACTGGAGCATAAATATTCGCATTCTTTGATTATACGTTTTAATTAAATTACTGGGAAAATAATCAAATATCAACAATATCAATGAAAACATTAGACCCCATTGCTAAGAAGAGCCTACAATAATAAAGAAAGAAGCAATAATAAAGTATCAAAGCGAACAGTGAATCTCAGTCTCCTCTGTTTGTCCTTCACCCACACATTCCCCTGCTCCCCAGGCCTGCTCTGTGATTGTTGGTCCTTCTCTTTACTCAAGCTGCAAACTCTTTGGGAAGAAGCTCAGCGTTTGCTCTGAAAAAAACCTCACCACAACAGCCCAGCTTACCCAAAATACAATGACTGAATGAAATCACTCTCAGTGAATGGCCTTTAAATCAGAATCCACGCAGGAAATAAAAACTGTGGCATTCCATTCCAATAAAGTTGTCAAGACAAATAGTGATTTGAATCTGTTTTATAGCTAATATAGCTAATATTTTACTAAATTGATAAAAATTTGTGCTTCAGTTTAAAACATTTTATTTTAAACCTGAGAAGGCAAAACCAAACCAAACCAAAAAACAACTACCAAACTAAATGCCTTAGAAACTGAAGAGAAGCAGGCCACATTTAGAAGTAATTAATAAATTAATAAACTAGACACAAAGTAAACTTCAGCAGTGAAAATGACAACTGTATTTCAAGCATACACTGAATAATCTAGTTAAATGCTTGAGTTCATCTACCTGTGCTGTTAAAACTCAGAAAGCATTTCCTTCCAAAGTGTTCATTAATTGCATAGCAGCAATGCAAGATCCATGCAGAAAATACATGAGTAGAATCACAGAATCATAGAATCATAGAATATCCCGAGTTGGAAGGGATCCATAAGGATCATCAAGTCCAGCACCTGTCACCACACAGGTCTGCCCAATAGTTTAGACCATGGGACTAAGGGCACAGTCCAATCACTTTTTAAATCCAGACAGGCTTGGTGCAGTGACTACGTCCCTGGGGAGCCTGTTCCAGTGTGTGACCACCCCTTCGGTGAAGAACCTCTTCCTGATGTCCAGCCTAAACTTCCCCTGCCTCAGCTTGACACCATTCCCGTGGGTCCTACCACTGGTGTTTACAGAGAATAGGTCACCTGCCTCTCCACTCCCCCTCGCGAGGAAGTTGTAGACCACAATGAGGTGCCCCCTCAGCCTCCTCTTTTCCAGGCTGAACAGGCCCAGTAGTTTCTGAATATTTGAGTAATTGATTTTAGGTGAACGTTAAACTATTATTATCACCAAATCTTTTGCAGACATCAGTTTTACACTTATTTTCATTAACCACACAATATAGATGCCTGTAAATTACATGCAAGTGACTACACTGATGCAGTTCTGCCCCCTCCTGTTCGATTCAGCATATGCATGAGATTACAGAGTATCTCAGCACAGCAACAACAAAATAGCCAGATTCAGCATAGACCGGTTCGATGGATGTTGCAGGACACTGAACTGTCCTGCAATAACTTGTCTGGATTCTGACCTGTCACTCATTAAGTATTTATGGGTAGAAAAGGATCTTTCTAAACACAAGAGAAACAATCATATCATTGTGCAACAAAAGTATGCTGCAATTCTATTTTTGCTATTACTTTATTTGCAGAAAGATAAGCATTAATGCTTTATTTTATATTTCCTAAATATATACTTTTATCACTTATTCAGATCTAAGATCTATTCAGATCTCTGTGTAACTTCTATAAATTCTTAGGTCATGAGAAACAGTTTTGGGAGACAACTACATGTTCAGATATCTGCTACTTAGGTAGGTTAAAAATTTGAAGTTTAATTTAATCTGTTATGATGAGTTTTGTTGTTCCATTTTTCAGTAATTCTTCATATGTGTACTTGGACAATGTTTCTGCTCAGAATTGTTTAGATACATTATATAACTATACAAATATCACTTTTCATACACCATATTTGAATCTTACTAGTGTCCCCACACATCCCACTGTGATACTATGAACACTGAACTCCATTGACATTCAAATATACTTTGAAGTAAAGAATGTTGTGTCATTGTTATTGCCTAATTTTTAAATGGATAGATTACCCTATGATACTTCCTTTTTGGTCCATTTCACCCATCAATATATTCCCTTCTCCTACAGCTTTCTTATTGAAACAACTAATTGTTTTATGCTTTGATATGATGACCACAGAAGCAGCTTGTGCCTCTATTGATTTGGTGATTCAGCAATTTTAATATCTGCAGCTAAAACAAAAGCTCCCAAAAGAAATGGAAGGGGAAGTCTTCCCCTCCTCAGTTAGGATGATTCTACTGCCTTTGCTGCATGTTTTGTTGAAATAACTCTGTATATTTGACAATAAAGTGTCACTCTTTTTCCCTAACAGAGGTTTGCTCCACTACTTAACAGGGTCACCTTCGGCAATTCCAGTCAGTGCTTCACTGTGTGGTGATTTTACTCAGGTGGAGAGCTGAGCTCCATCACAATCGCTCTCTCACTCCCCTCAAAGAGGAAGGGGGAGAAACTACAATACAGAGAACTCGAGGTTTGAGATGAGAAAGGTTTAATTAAAGGGAAAGGGAATGGGGAGAAAAAGAAACAAAAGAAACAATAAGTCTGCGTGGAAGCACAGAGAGAGGGAAAAAAAAAATAATTATTCTCTACTTCCCATCAACGAGCAATGTTTGGCCACATCCTGGGAAGCAGGGCCTCAAAATGCATAGTGGTTGTTCAGGAGGAACAGCCCCCTAGCCCACAAGAGCCCCCTTTTTATTGCTGAGTGTGACATCAGGTGTTATGGAATATCCCTTTGGTTGGTTTAGGTCAGCTGTCCTGGCGATGTCCCCTCCCCATCACTTGCCCAGCCTCAGCCTGCTGGCTCTTGGGGGCTTGTAAGGAGTCCTGATGCTGTGCCAGCACTATGCAGCAATAGACACAACACTTGAGTGATATCAGTGCTGTTCCAGCTACGAGTGCAGAGCACAGCACTGTGTGGGCTGCTGCAGGGAAAAGGTGACTCCAGCTCAGACAGACCCACCACACACTGTACAAAACCTTTTTAGCACACAAGATGTTTTCTTCCTACTAAACATTTATCTGGTTTTCTTTTGTCATTTCATCTTGCTTCTCTGCCCTCAGCTACTCACTAACTGCTCTGTCCGGAGAAGATCCAGAAACCTCTCCTTGATACAGAGTTCTTCATCACTAGATAATATAATTGATGGCTACATAAGTATTTTATTTTATTTTTAATTAAAAAAAAAAAACAAAAACAAAAAAAAAAAAAAACAACAAACACATACACACACACACACACACAAAAAAAAAAAAAAAAAAAAAAAAAAAAAACACAACTGTTTTAGTCTTACCTGAAGAAAACTTCCCAGAAAAACACTGCTCCTTCCAGCTGTGCTCTCCTATTAAGGGTATATAACACCTCTGATTCACTCACAGAAGATGCAATTCTCTGCACTTAATTTATTGGGAAGAATCCAGGTTTTGACCAGAGATGAGATGTGAAAGTCAGAAAAGGACTTCCAGTCAGTCTTTTGTAAGAAAGACATACAGCATTTTGAGATCTGAAATTTCTAGTCTGATTTTGATGTGTCTACATTGGTATTCTTTGGCAAGTAGGCATGCTACTTATTTCCATTTTTCATATCTTTATAAATGAACAATAGTATACATACTAATAAGTAATGCTTGCTTGTGACTACTTGATTACAGGATAGGTCTAAACCTGAACTGTTTGGTTTAAATACACTGCCTTCCAAATCTATTGCAAATTTAAATCAATATTAAAAAGGAAAGAAAAAAGACCCTCTGGGTTCTTGAACAGAAACTCATCATTACAAAAAATATGACATAGTTGTAATGGTTGCAAAAGACTTAAGTGCTTTCTGAGTTACTGAAAATTAACTTTTGAAGTCTATATTGTAGTGTTAAAAACAATAGTTTAATTTATATATAGTTTAATTTGATAATTCTGTGCTTCTTACAGCAAAAAAGATATAATCGCTCTGCCTTTGGGGGTTAACAGAACCATTGTGACTGACTACTAGTAACCATGGAAATATAGAGCTAGTTAGAGACCAACATCAAACTAACAGAGGTGTTGAGAGACAGAAAATTAGACTTAGAATATGATTATAGTTATGGAGATTATGCAACTGATGTGACATCTGACTTATCTTGCATTAGCATCATCGAGAATGTTTTCTTGTCATCTGGAGAAAGCCCCCAGCTTAAACAGACACAGAAATATTTAAGACAAACAATCAATGATTATTTATTGGCCAAACTATTTGCCTTGTAATGATAAGGCATGCGTGTATTTAACTGCTTTCTCAGTGACAGGCCAATGGCCAAACCCACAAAACATTGTTTATGCAGCCACAATTACAGTCCTTAAACACAGACATCCTTTAAAAGAGACACCTTGGAAAAAAGGAAAATATATCTTCTTTGCTGTAATAAGGAAACTATGCCCAACAGCAGTAGATTTTTTTTTTTCCCCAGTAATACGTTTGGTTAAATGCTGTGGTTCAAAAAAGCCAAAACGTGTCTGCATGATCAGTACTAACCTTACCCAAAGTGACCAAACAGATACTCTCTCACTCTCAAAACCTTAACACCATTAGACAAACTGATACAAACCCCTCCTTCCTTGCTTTTCTTCTTCACTTTTAACTATTAGAACTCTCTTTCAGTTCTCTGTTGCAAAGCACGGCCGAAAGCACGACAGACACCAGCAGAGTCAGATCATGCTTCACCATTTTATTGCCCGAATAGCCCAACTTTTATAGTGAACTTTACAGGGGTGGACAGTGTTTCACACAAGGTTATTGGTCAAAAGCACTCAGACAAACCGTTAAGAAAATAACTCCACCTGCAAGAAAAGAACCCCCCTTTTGATTAGAAGTTAGGAAAACAACCCCCTTTGTGCTTAACGGTCACGTAGACCTAGTCCTTGAGGCCAGCTGCTGATAACAATATTTTCTGAGTTCCTTAATTGGGTGATGTGGGAGTCATTGCCATGGGAGCTTCTCACAGTTACTCTGGCAGCTTGGTTTGCTCAGCTACAGCAGGCCCTGAGATTTCTAAGGCCTACCCCTGGTTGCTTATGTCCACGTCCTGTATGCCAATTCCCAACAGTTCTCCTCCTGGCTTCAGGAAGGCCAAAATCACTTCCAAAGCAGAAATATTTCTCCTGAAGCACAGTAAATTTCATGCCTAGATGATCCAAATGGCAATACCACATTTCTTAAAGTTGGCTCAGCAGAAACTTGTATATAGGCTTTAAAATCATGCAGTGGAGGCATGTGGATCCACAAGGCTTAACAGCCTTAAGGAAAACCTTTTTTTCCCTTAATTTTCTGTAGGTCCTTAGGATTCTTTATAAGATGTAAGATATGTCATCTTTACTTTCTCAGGGACAAGAAAAGAATGATTGACTGATTTCGCAGGCTTTTATGATAAACATTATTTTCATGTCTTCTTTGTCCATTTGCCTTTCTGTTTTCTACAGAATAAACACATAGACCTTTAGGTCAATGAATATATTGCAGATTTCTGTTGGCATGACTATAATGACCTGGGCTGTAAATAGTTGAAATATCATTTCAATACAATTCTACTTGGAAAAAAAAAAAAAAAGTGCTTTAGACAAGAGGCTGGGAGTCCCAGACAAAACATGTTATGATTGGGACCAACTGTGTGCCAAAACCAAAGAGATGGATGGTGTTACCTGAATTAATGAAATACACTTTTCCTGAGAAACAGGGAATGACCTGCTGCTTCAGCATACAACCATCTGTTTTCCCCATTTACCATCATTTTAAATTTAGGAATGAAAATGAAGATACTGCTTGGACAATGCTTTCTAGCAACTTCTCGTTCATCTTGGTTAAATCTTCAGTTTTGGAGCAAACGTTTAGTTAAGGGTACATTTAAACTACATTAACTATTTTGAATTTCATTATTATGTCTATTGAAATCTCCAAAGTCTATACATAAACTGTTACATTTTAATGAGGAACCAGGATAAAATCTGAAAAAATCCCATTGTTACATTCTTCAAATGAGTTCTACAAATAAAATCCTATGCACTACAGGCTTTCAATAAAATAGTGTTTTCTAAGTGCCTAAATTATTTTTGAAATTGGAAAGGTTTCTATGCTGTTTAAACATTTTCAAAAATACTGACTCTGTCTATTTTGCTGGTGTCTGGCGTACTAGAACCCACTCCTAATGAGAGTTACTACTGCACTATACTAATTACTGTAATACTAGTAATATCTCAGAAATATTACACAAAAATATGGTTTATTACAAAATCCAAATGAACTCCACAGGGTTTCATAAGACATAATTTATAGCAGAATGCATTTCTAGTATTCCAAGTGAATATTGGCTGCAGTTCATATTTCCATTTTGTGTGTGATGAAAGGTATTTTGAGTAGTATTTGGGAGCTCACTAATTCAATATTCATGAGAAATACCAAGTGCAATATGCAGAAATGTTTGCAGAGACACTAAAATATAGAAGTCCGTTTTTTTCATTAGTGGCAGAAATTTTACATCAGCTAATTAATATAATTATTGATTATCTTAAATGTTTATTTGTGGCACTTTAGCCTTTTATCCTCTGAACTTCAAACTGACATCTAATACCACAAGGAAAAAACAATAGCATGAAAAAAGAATTAGGCGTACCACAAAAGAACCATGGCAAAAAAAAAAAAAAAGAAGAAAAAAAAAAAGGCATGACAATGATTTGTATTTTTATCCTGTATTTTAGTGGAGAACCTAAAGAGACTAAAAATATTTTAAAAGATGCTTTGAATCAATACCCAAAGTAAAATAATATTATCCACATTTAATTAAAAATAAACAAAAGGTCAAAGACCCAGATCTAGAAATGCTTAAGTAAATAATTCACTTTAAAAAAAATAAGGATTTAGTCTGAAGTAATTTCATGAGTCTGTGGTAGATCTCTTATACTCTCCTTCTGTGAGATTGTTCTGTAACTTTTAGCATGGATAATGAATATTTTCTCAGTAAATAGGAATGTACTACTAAATCATAAAAGGAGTGCATTGACAAGCTAGGAACACTGGCAATATTTAAGCCCTTTTGTGGACTGCATTTCATTATTCACTAATAACTTGATCTGCGTACTTACAGGTACTGTGAAAAATAGCTTTGCATCCAGTTCACACATATAAACCTGGAAAATAAAAACAAACACAGAAGAACGTTTTCTTTTTTCATTCAAATACCTGATCCAAAGATCACTTAAGAGAGTCTATCAAATGACTTAATGAAATGTAGATCAGATCTGTAAAAAGCAGATATTCAATTCATGATTTTGGCAAAGTGTATGCTGTCATGAGTATATTTATCCACCCTTACTAATCATTTCATGCTTGGCATTTATAGATGCAGTATATACTCCGTTATTTTTTTCAGAAAGATTCTGAAGTTATGTAACCAACTGCTGATATTAAAGCATAAACAATATTTTAGGGAATAGTCACTAAAACTGAAGTAAAAAGAGCCTGCTGAAACTTTACTTAGAGCAGTTATACTGTATTTAAATAAAATTATACTATGGATGTTGTAGGTCGTATTTATGACAGGCGTAGCATTTTCCAAGACAAAATTAAAAGAGTTATGTAGGAAAAACTGTATGCTACTTTATACCATCAACATAATTAAGTGTGACACAACGTAAGTATTATGGGAGCAAACCCAAGGAAATTCAAAATAATTGGCTTCCCTAATCTACAACTTGCAACTTGAAGTTTCAATTAATTAAAAGATCAAGTTGAAAATAACAGTACAAAAGCAAATACCTAAAATAATTATTCTCCAAAAAGAAAAGTGAGAGAATACTTTTAGGACAGAATTTCTCTTCTTAAGAGGAAGAATTCTATGTACCTTACCAACTTTGACACAGAGGCAGGCTCATCTTGGTTCAGCTCTCTGACCCAGATGACCTGCAGTAGGAGTACATGCATGTGAAGAAATCTCCATATAGGATTTTTTTTTGTTGGGTGTTGCAAGTTGGCCTGTCATTAAGTTGTTAGAGTCCCCTGTAATCTCATGCGTTACTTCTTAATCTCTGGTCCAAGCACCAGTCTGTAGGATACCTGAAAATGATGCAAACCTATAAAATACATATAGACATCTTCCCACACATTGAAGCAAAGAAATGGAAGTAATAAAAGTCATAAATGAATATGCAGAGTACCCCAAATTTCATTAGTTTCAAATTTTGTACAAGGGTCCAAAGCGTGCCATACCCAGGCAGTACCCGTATTTTATTCTTCTCATCAATCTTTTTCCGAAGCATCTTTGGGAACAGGTATCTTCAGCCTCTGTCATCACTGCTTGCCATTTTTTTAGAGATGATTGGAATTTAACATACAGAAAGACTTACTTCCATCTATATGAATGGATAGATGAAGTTCTAGAATTTTATGGGAATTTGCAAGCTACTTCTGCAATTGCTAGATTCTGGAATTAGGTTACAGTCTGGCATCCATTTCGTATTTATGCAATGTAAATATTTCTAAGTAGATCAAAATGATCTATGTAAATTGTTTTTGTATATAATTAACATATACAGTGTTCTCTGTTATTTGTGCTAGTCACTGGAATTTAGCCCCAACATACGTTACTATGGATTCATTTTTGTTGCCTTTTTCAGGCAATGAAATGTCACATCAATTTTATGGCATATGTTGTGTATATAGATATATAGATCACATCATAGCAAAATATTACTAAGGACTAATGTTAATGCTGATGATACGCTGACCTTTATTTTAACATCAAATGGAGAGGAAATATATGTGAGAAAAGACAACACACCAAGATGGAATATGAGTGACTGAACACAACTGTGAGAATAGATGTTACAAGATTCTGTTGAGTATCCTTTAGATTATAAAGATGCCAGCTACTGTGCAATTCTAATGTGCCAGCTGCTGTCCAAATAGATCACAAAATGAAAGTCCCTATGTCGAGCAAGGCTTAAAACAGAGCAGCTGATGAGTAAGGTAGTATCTCTTATATAAACTTCACATTTCATGCACTAAGACTTTGCGTTGTCATATATTACCAGGGTTTCTATTCTCCATGAAAAATCTGAAGCAGAACAGAGGTAACAAATTGTTTGATTTTTCAGCCTTTAAAATGCAGTTGTTGTTTTCATGCCACACTCAGAAACTCCCTCCCAGTCTGCTTTGTGATTCATGTGTTTGGCTTAGTAACTCCTGGAAATCAGAACAAGAGAGAAACCTTCCCAAAGTACTTCCTGTCTTTCTACATAAACTAATAACAAGATGGAGTCCTCCCAGCTTTCCAATTTACAGCACACCAGGCACACCTACGGCTGAAATACCAGTAAGACTCAGAAAGTGCCTTGTTCTGGTTTTAAAATAGCATATATCTTCTGTGGCAACAAAAAAGTTGTTTCTCTAACATTGTTATGTAGCAATGTAATATTAATAGACTACTTAATTAACATAATCTGTAGATAATGGAGGGATCAAAGATCACAGTGAACGTAAAGGCTGCATTGTTTTTTGCTTTAAAAGACAGTTCCTAGGCTATAACTTATCACTACTCTCTCTGAAAGCACATTACCTTAAAACACAGTCAGGAATACAAACACTTGTAATGCTGAGGGGAAGTAACAACCTGTGACATGCTTAACCTCAGAGGCCTTACTCCAAGTGCCTAATGGAATCTGTGAAATCAACGGTGAGTTCTGACTTAAGAATTAAGAATGTCAGAATAAAGTCCAGTACATGTACAAGATCAAAGGCTAAGAATAATCACTCTCTCATTGTCACCTTACAACCTGTCAATATGGAAATCCTAAAGGAATGGAGTCAAATTCCACCATCTTCTAATAAAACCATGGATTGTTATGTGCTCTGCTTTTATTGGCTTTCTAAGCACTAAGTGAAAATAGAACCAAGCCCCTAGTCTTTAAGTATTTCACTGCTTCTTTTTAGAATAGGTGTTACAAGTTTTCCTTGAATCTGGAAAATAGCTAAAACCTTTTGTGTAAGCGATATGAGAAAATAAGCAGAGTTGCTGAGTGGATTACCAAACTCTTTAGAAGGCTGTCAGTGAGGCACTCCACTTATAATTGTGGCTTTGCATCTGACTTAGTGTATGGGTGTAACCCCGGCCGACTCATTCAATGCCTAGGTCTGTTTACCCTATCAGTAAAAGGGGGGTTATTATATACACTTAACTAATACAGTCCGTGACTATTAATTAGTTAAAAAAAAAAAAGGAAGACTTCAAATATTTTAATGACATTTACAATTCTAGCTATCCCATTCTCTTCAACTGGTTTTGCTTATTTATCCTTTAAAACCATCAAGTCAAGGTTCATTTAAGTTTCCTATGATCATCAGGAAGATTTCTTGTTGCTTTTTTTCTCATTAATTCTTATCCTCATTTCAAGTCAAAGCTGTGTATGTACTGCCTTGCTGTCTCTACTCTGTGAAATTTAGCTTACAGATTCAACGAATCTGCTATTCTTGAACAAAACTTTATTCCAAGTACAAATGAAGGTTTACTCTACCACAGTGGAGTGCTGCTACTGTCTGAAATGCAGCAACTAATGCCTAACATTTTTTCCAGTATTCCAAGACAAAGATTATCTTTCTCATACCACTGTTCAAGCAAAGCTGACACCACTCTTGTAAGGATGCAAGAATGAAGTATGAAGAAAAAAAAAAAAAGCCATAAAAGTTATAGCTTTCCTTAGGAGTATGAAATAAACAGATTAGTTTTATTCAAAGATGCAGCTGCCAAGGGACCATAAAACAACTGTAACATCCTCTCCCATGAAAAGAAAGTAAAATGCCATCCTGAGTCTTAATGCATTCAATGCATGATGAAATGCTGCCAGAAATTTCAAGAGTGTCTTTGGTTTAATTCTCTATCAACAAAATAGCTGCTGCTAGATTTATTTATTTATTTTTTATTTTGTAAGAATCTTACACAAGCTACCTCTAGATTTTTGCACAATTTGTAAAAGAGAGAAAGGAATATGGTATTGAATTAAAACTACTACAGGAATGATTATTTTATTTATCAACAAAAACGGTAAATAAAACTTTAGTAAATATTTAAATAACATTTCAGGAAAAAAAAAAAAAAAAAAAAAAAAAAAAAAGGAAAGAAAAACTAGGAAGAAAAGTCCTTGATGGAAAAGAAAACAAATGTTATTTGAAAAGGCTGTCTTTCTATAGCCTTTAAGATCTTTAATTTAGAATATTTAATTCACTAAAATGTTTTAAACATATTTAAAATTTGCTCTCTCTCTTTCACTTCTGACATTCCCATCCTCTGAAATACTAATTAAATTCTGTATATTTTTAATGAAGTAAAAGCTCTGAAAGTGTTTTGATCACCATTAAGTTTGAATCCAAATAAAGACACAAATTATTCTTCCTGAGCCATCCATAAAGACTGAACAAGTATTGCAGAGAAGTATTCAGAATTTCTTAACACTCTGGCCTTAACCTAATTTTCCTTATTAAATCCTTCTTCCTGTTCCTGTTATGCTGCCAGATATTGAATTGCCAACTCTTGTGAGTTCCTATTGAGTCTCAGAATATTAATTGGTGTTCTTAGAAACCCTGGGGCTGAAATCTATGGATTTTATCAGAACTTTTTCTTTTTTTCCTAAAATAAGTTTCTACCTTCTGAAATGATTGTAAGGATGAAGAATGGTTTTTCAAAGTACAAAAGGAAGTAGACACATGGAAATGTCAACATTTATTGCATTATATTTAGTTTTATGATTTTTAATGCTTAAGTGTGGAAATATTGTGGTAGGAGAAAGTATACACTCTTCAAATTGGTAAGTGTTTCCACAAACAAAAGCATAAAAAATAATATTTGCCTAGCTCGTGTGTTGTAATTTCTCAAGAATTTGAAGAACCATGAAAGGAATGAATAAACAATAGCACACTGAGACAAAACTTTTGTTTTACGTATGTTTGAGCCAACCACACATGAACTGTGACAGACTATAATAAATAGAACATCACTGTGACTTTTTTTTTTTTGCACCAGTATGCAAACAGCACCAAGCTTATAAGTGGGTTGAAGCATGTCACGAGCTTTTGTGCAACACGGTGACAAATATGAGTCTTTCTGGGTTTTGTAACATAGAGACAGAACAAGAAGTTCAGATATTCTAGTCTTGCAAACTTTCTATAAGCTATAGATACTCCTACTGCAGGTAAGATTATAACTTGTATATCACAGTAAATTTCCAAGATTCATATTGAGGAAGAGATTTGACAGAAGGGTAATACAGGGAAGTTAATATTGCATATCAGAAAATCTATAAACAAAAAGCAGGTGTTTAAAATGTACAGCAGCTGGATTCACAGTTTGTTGCTAACACACAGAGCTGATCTTGGAAATATTTTGGAAGACATTAAAAAATAAACATGTAAAATAATATCAACAAACTATATTAAAAACACCCATGCTCCGAAGACTCAGAGATGTGTCTCCCTGTATCTCTTAACTGGGGCCACAAACCATGCTTCAGAGAAAAGACAACTAAAACATCAAAGAAATAATTTGGCTGGTTACTACCAAAGCAAAGCAGACTCCTTTCTGAGCATGTAAGTGGATATCTAGAACAAAATGAATGAAAAATTGCAGATTCTAAAGTGAACCACCTGATACATAGCCTCATTACACCTTAGGTAGGCTGTATTTGATGAAGAACATACCCCCTACTCTTGATACAAAGTCATAAATCTAAGTGTAGGAAAGTGGCTACTGTACTTACTATTCAACCATGAATGGAGTACAGAAAAGCAATAGGTTGGAACACAGGCTAGTCGTTCCTATTGATAATCACAATTTTCAGTAAAATCACCACATAACAGATGTTCCTCCTGTTTCTACATCATAAAATGAAGCCAGGTATGAGTCCAAATTATTGATGTGTAAGTATGGTGTAGCCATTCACGCTTACATAGCTAAGGAGGCTGCTACATTTCTGATTAAAGAGTAATTTACTACCTTCTCTAAAACCTGAACAAATTCTGAAGATTAGGTCAGGATTGACTGGATGAGGAAATGCTTCTGCTATTGAAACAGAAGCACGTGTGCACACAACAGAGCTGGTCTCCCTAGCAGGTTCCACAATTTGCAGTATCATCTGTTTCAAGTGCCTCTTCAAGAATTACCCTTTAAGTAAAAAATACCCTCCCTGTGCTCAAGTTTTACCCCTTCTATCTGCTTTTTGTGTTTATAAACATGTGGTATAAGGGTGATGCAAACTCTTTCCTGGTGATAGTAGTGGAACTTAGATCTCATTAAGCTTCAAATTGTGATTTCTTAGCTCTTCAGTGATAAACTCTGCACCCTTAAAATGTTAAAGGTGTAACAGCTCTCTATAAAATGCCTTATTGACTTATAGATATAAATTCCCTGCACTATTGGTATAAATCATCATATGCTGAAAACCAGAATCTGATTAACCAGATGCTCTTATTTCCTTCAATATCTCACGAATAGAAACTACAGTATAAAAACAGTTCAAAACAATCATTTACTGGGAAATATGACATATGGCCTGCCACGTTGCTTTCCTACAGAAATAACTAGAGATCATTACTCTTGGCATCATTCCCTACAACAGTGACTGGGCTCATTAAAGCAGTCCATATGTGGCTGAATGAATAAGGAAGATTATTTCTGCAGGTGAGTGGAAACAACAATGGAAATACAAAGACTTGTGAGAAAGAAGTCGTCAAGGAGATTTCTCCACCTCCCTAACTTCTGTGCGCTAAAGCAAATCAAAGCAGAAAAAATGGTTGCTGAAACAAGATGCGTTTTCTTCTTTTGCTTTCATGGTAAACATTTTCATCTGGCTAACGTATTTCATTTACACTGTCCTGCTGGACGGCGGTTCACCGAGCAGGGCTATCCTGACGGGGGCAGGAGGTACGCGTTCAGCATGGGGCTCCAGCCCCTGCGTGCCTGTGTTTAGCCGTCCTTGTCCGCCCGCCGCTCACAGCGCAGGACGGCAAGGCAGGGGAGAGGAGAGGAGGGGAGAAAATGGCGGCGCCGGGGACGAGCGCGAGCCACTCCCGCCGCCCCGCCGGCTCCCCGCGGCCAACGGTACCGACGGCCACGCCGCCTCATCCGGGCCCTCGCGCCTCCGCCCGGGGAGGGGCGGGATCAGCGCGCACAGGCGCCTCGCCGATTGGCTGGCGCTCCGGGAGGGCCCGGCAGGTAGCCGATTGGACGGAGCCGCCGGGGAGCCGCTCGCCCGTTGGCGGTCGGGCGCGTCCGGTGCGGGGCCGGCGGAGGCTGCCATTGGCTGGAAAGTAGGTTAGTGGTGCGCCGCTGGGTGGCGAGCCAGGCGGAAAGTAGGTCACGGACGGGACCGCTGCGCCGAGCGCCGAGCCGAGCCTCGCCGACCGACGGCGGCACCCCCGGCCCGGGCGGGGCGCGGGGCCGGCGGTGAGCCCCGGCGGGCGGGCGGGCGGGGAGCGGCGGCGGGAGGTCCCCCGGCCCAGGAGACGGCGCCCCCCGGAGGGCGAGCGGAGGCCGCCCGGGCAGCCGCCCGCTGCCCCCGCCCCGCCCCGCCCCGCCCCCTGCCCAGCGGGGTGGGCTGGGCGCGGGGGCTGCGGCCGGGGGGCCGGGGCCAGAGTCGGAGCCGGAGGTGGCGGGGGGGGAGCGAGGCGCGGCCGCTGGCGGTTCTCGGCCCCGGGGGGCATCCCCGGTGGGCGGGGGGAACGCGACGGTGGCTTCCCGGGACCAGGATTTTGCGTGCTTGTTTTTTTTTTTTTTTTTTTTTTTTTTTGGTCTGGTTGGTTTCTTTAATTTCCCGGAGAATCCATTTGCCTTCTTAATGGCCGAAGTTTCTGTTACTCCAGTGCCTCGGTTGTGACAGCTCTGGAAAGGTTTAGTACTCAAAAATAGCAGCGAGGGAACAAGTGTGTGTGTGTGTACTTGCTCCTGAAGCAAATAGGCTCGAAGGGATTTCTAAGCGTTTGCGTGGTGTTGGAGGTAGAAGGGGTCAGCTGCAGATAACCATCATCTTTTAAAATTATTTTTAATCTCTTTATAAACTTGAGTCTAAGTAGAAACTTTTCCAAAACCTTGGCCTTTGAACGTTCAGAGTGAAATGTCATATTAATTTCTTTTCAGTGGGCTAGATAAAGGACCTGCCCTGGACTGCCCGGTCCTCTTTTATCGAAAGGGCTTCTGAAGTGGGAGCAACTGATAACACACAGGCTGCAGCCAGGTTTGTAAGGGGAAAAGGAAGGCTGTTTGTTTGTGTAACTGTTAGTACTAGCTGAATGTCTCAGTGCGTGGTCTGACAGAAGGATCAAGTTAAACTCTGCCCCCAAAAGAATGCACATTTTGTGTGCTCTAGGAATAAGCAGATGTAAACAGTTATTGGAGCCATTAGCAACTGTAGGCCTCCGTCCAAATATTTTAAACCATATTTACGTATTGAGGGGAAAACCTTTACTACTTCTAGGCTTTGTGGGTTTGTACTTCTCATGACCATTCATGATTTTATGTCTACGTGTGAAAACAGACTGTAAAATAGCAACAAAATACTGTGGTTAGAGATTAACACACTGTTTCATCCTGTGTTCTCTTCTTATGCTGTGCATTTCCATTGCCATTTCCATCTGAAGACCGCCTAGGTGAGACAGAAGTACCATTGGAAACTGGGGATAACTGCTTTGGTTTGAGCTTCCCTACAAGGCCCCTCAGGATGGCGCAGGAGTGTCTGTAAACTACCTTAGCTGTAGCTGAGATTCTGCAAAGCCAGAGATGAAAATAGTCCCTCTGCCAAGTCACTGCCACCATCAACTTCCAGGAAACCTGCTGTGCTTGGGGACCGTTGCTAAGGGTATATGTATCAGGAAGGTGGTGTTCGTAGGGGGCCCTTACTGGAGATGTTATTTTTCCTTCCAAATACCTGCTCTCAAAGATTCTTTGGGGAAACCGGCAATAGGAACAAATGAACATTCATCGGATTTCATTGGCAGCGCTTAGTTACACACAGTTCCTTAACGCTATCCAAGACTATGATGACAAAGCTGGGACCTAATGTGATAGCTGCCACCTGTGTGCTGCAGATGAATATGAATGTTTTTAAAAAGCAAATTGCTATCAAGCACACTGGAAATACATAGAAACATGTAGGTTTCTATGTATTGATGAACACAAAAGCATTGTATTAATGCTCAACTTCAATCTTGTTTTCAATACAGAGGCAGTTGTCTGTGCACTAATGCTTTTACAGGAGGTTCAGGAAAACCTGAAAGGTTACGTAGTTGTTAGGTCAAGCAAGGTGAATTTAATTTGATGGATTCCATAGTGCCTTTTTTTCTCCTAGTTCTGTAATGTGCACGCTTTTCACTTTTATCATCAGTTTGCCCATAGACAAACTGATGTTATGCACTTCAACAAACTTTGGAAAGAGGACAGAAATGCAGTAAAAAGCAGCTAGCTATATCTCCAAGTACTAGAAAGTTTAAAGTTCTCTGAAAAGTTAATTTTCTTCAACAGAAAATGTGTAAAATGTAAATGTTTGCATATGTAAATGATTGCAAAGAGAGGCCCAAAATAAATACATATTTTTAAGCTTCCTTGTTCTCAGTAAGTCTATAGAATGCAAAGAATACTCAAGAGTTCTCTTTTTTAATATCTCAAATGTGGTTTGAAACTCACTTTGACTGTTGTCATACTTAGAAAGCTTGGGACCAAAATAATTGGTTTAGATAAATGTAATAAGTGAGATGATGATGAGTGAACTCAGCAGTGACTTTTTCAGTTAGTTATTGAAAACTCTGATCATACTGTAGATGTTAGGGTCTGTGTTTTAGAGGTGCTTGAAGAAGCAAAGAAGGCATTTCATGGTTCTTTCAAGAGAGGTGTACGTTACCTGTGGTGTATGTTTAAGTGAATTTCATACTGAATGAGGTGGATGTCAAGGCGGATAGCTCGCTAGCATGAAGTGCACATTGCATGTGTGTTTTTTACCTCAATTCATTGGAAAACTGCAGTAAGGCTACTTAACCAAGGCCCAGACTTCATCTCCTTGGAAACCTGATCTTTCACCAGATGTTGAGAAATGTACTTTCTTTTCTAATCTGTTCTGCAGAAGAATGCAGATCAAAACAGCATTTTCTTGCTTTGATAGTCTGGAATATTTATTAACTAAAAAAATAGTCTGACATCTTGGTCTTTGTCCCAAAGAAGATCAATGGTTTCTGTTGCATTCAGTATTGTTTCTAACTTACTTTAGCTGTTAACTAGAATTCCTGTAATGTTTGTGTAATTTAATTCAAGAATGGCTGATAATATTGTCTATGTGTGTGCAGTCCATATTCCCTACCTGTTCTGTGCCTGCAAGGATTCACATTTCTTCTTTATGTTCAGATTATCTTTTCTCCCTTGCAGCTGCAAAAAGATATTTCTTAGCCAAGGTGTGCAGAATTTGTAACCTTTTCAGCCTCCTGCCATTTGAGAAGCAGTTATTCAATGCCTCTGATGTCAGACACACTTCTTGGCCGGCTGCTGGTGTCAGAACAACTTGTGACCCTGAGCTGAAGCCATGCTGTGGTTTTGTAGGTTGGTCTTCTGCAGGAATGGTGCCAGTGGGCTACTTATAGAGCAAGAAATATCACTGGCAGGATTTGGAGTGGTGAAATAGCATGCCACATTTCATGTGGTGCGAGATGCCGATATTCTGTACGAACTGAAAAAGCAGCCCATTCATATAAATGGAAGCAGTTGAGGAAGATGACTGTAGTTTTCATGTTTGTTTTGACAGTATTTTGTTACAAATGTTAGTAGGCTATTATTTTCCACAGATCCAAGGCGATTTAGTGGCACCTTGTATAAAGGAATGAACAAACGTATTGCTAAATTCTTAACGGTCCTGACTTGGGGTGTCTGTGATGGAAATATATCTCCCAGTGAGCAGTTGCTGTAACACTAGGGAGGACATGTTTGGTGGTTCCTTAGCTGTGTGTATTGCCATCATGTCTCTCAAATCACTTTAATAGGAAGGCATTTTATAGTAAGTCATATATGCTTATGCAGTTGCAGCTGTTTGGCCTAATTTTTGTGCCAGCTGAAAATATGTTCATGGAATCCATGTATTTTAAAGACTGCATGTGGTCCCAGTTCAAGAGTACCCAGAAAACTCTGCAGATAATTTTACCCATTTAGGGTGTAGGTTTTGGGGGAGAATGAAATAAAGCTATCAGAGAACTCAGAAATAAGTATTATTCTTGATCTAAAGCATTCTTTGGCTTGGAAACTTCCACCTAGGTGGCTTTGCCTTTTCAAGTTTGTCTAACTTAAGAACAACAAGATCAGAGGGAATTTGGTAGAAATTGGTAAATAATGCTGTACTGCAGAACGTTAAAGGATGAAGCGAAGAGGAAAAGTTACATCATAGGAAAAGAAAAGGGAGAAAATAAACCTAACATACTTTGATTTTAATGACTTTTGAAGATTTTTTTTTCTGTTTTCAGAACTGATTATTTTGTTGTTTCCTTGAACTAGTTTGTTCTTGGATCGCTATGAATGGATTTGTTTTTCTTATATATGGACTTCTAATGGAGCCTTAGGAAAGTCAGGACTTCTCTTCCAATCTGAAGCAAAAAATATGTATTAAAAAGTATTAAAATATGTATTAAAAATGTTTATTCTTGAGGTTGCATCTGTGCAATGTGGTTGTCTTGAGAGTGAAGCAGAATGGCTTTGGCTCAAGTTCTACGTTTATTTTTGTCCTTTATTCAAGCACCTCTGAGAAGTATTTTAAATCCTTTAAATGAGATCTAGGCTTTATGTTGCAGTTTGGCTGTTGGTATATATTAGTTTTCGTATAACCTTTTAAAGTCCTATTAAGCTAGCTTATAGGCTTGAATGGTTTAACCGTCTTCCAGGAGTAAAATCGGGGGGTCCAAAGTGTATTGCAAAAAATAAAAAGCCAAGAGATGCTAGTCTTTGAGGTTTATTTTAGAATGTTTTCTGATCTTGACTTGCCATTGTTGTTTTTTTCACGTTGCTGTTTTAGAATTGTTGACTGAGAAACAGGAAGCCTTTCTATTCTTCTGTTGCCTTTCCTAATGTGTCTTGTTGCCAAGCCATTTCATGTAGTCCTTGCATTTGGGTTTATGAATTCGCTTGTTATAGATGAAATGAATTCAGTGAGTTGTTTTTTTTAAAGTCAATATCAACACTGTACTCTCAACATATTTAAGAACATCTTTGAGTGGTACTTATAGTTCTCCAGTTAAGAAAATTACTCTAAGTTTGACCTTAGAAAGCTCTGCTATCTACAGTATATTTTTTTTTTTTCCTTAATACTCTTTTAAAGCCTTGGAGCTTTAGGGAACCTGCTGACCTGGAGTAATGTATTTTATACTGTAGTTTTAATCTACACCCAGGTTCTTATGACTTTGTAAGTTTTGAACAGTCTCCATCACCTTAAATTTTAAAAACTAAGTTCTGTGATGTTAGATGCTGTCAAAAATTTGCAATTGCAGAACTCTTATTAATAGTTTTTGAACAGTATGTAATTTCTAGTGATATGCAAAATTAGGAAATCTTAAATGAGTTGTATTACAACACTTCATTCTCACAGTGCCATTTTTAGTGAAAAATCACATATGAGGAGACGTGTGTGTGTAGGAGTAGCACGTTAGATTGGAAGACTTTTATTACAAATAGTGTTGTTTCTCCTATTTTTAAAAATTTCTTCTGTTTCTCTTACTTGAAAACATTATTTTGAAGCAACGACCAAACTAGCCACTGAATATTGCAGTTTGTTTATAGAAACTTGTCAGGTGAGTTCAGTGATTTTCTAGAGGTACTTCTCCCATAAAACCATTCGACGTGCTGGAACTGCTCTTCTAATAGCCATTTAAAGAATAATCTGTTCGGTAGGCACTGTATAATGCTTGCCTGGTAGTTTGAGTCCAAATTCTGAAAGTTACTTGTATATTAGAAATATAAGGCCAGCAACAGAATATTCCTGTTTATAACAGGAGGAGAGAAGTAGGAGAGATGAATTCAGGCTGGTCTGAGTTTATGCTGGAATTTTCAGTTTCATCTGGAGTGGAAATCCTGGGGCTTGTGTACATTTATTTATTTATTTTTCCCATCTGGGATGTGCAGCTTGGTCAGCTTGTCTGGCCATCGAACAGTCTGAAGAAAGATGAGTATTTCACTATTACAACATCTAAAAATCTACTTCAGTCTGATATAGATATCCTCACTATTAATAAAGGGTTCTTAATTACTTAATTTGGCATTTTTTATTGAATGAAATAATTCCCATCCTAATTTATCTGACTTTACTCCGAGACGCTTCTATGGCAAATGCCTGCTTTACTTCCCTACTTGAAGTAGCTCTTTATTCATTTTGCTCTAACACTTTTGACTTCATCCAGCATCACAAGGTGAGAAAAAAGTAGAGGAGACCTTTACAACAGTTGGCTGTTGCAATCTACCAGCGCTCGGCCTGCTCTGATTCACATGGGCAAAGTCACGTTGCTCAGGCGGAAGTCTTGATTTAGTTGACATGCTCAACATGTAAAACAGCTTCATCAGCTTCTTCTGATTAATTGCACTGCAAGTTAGAATCTTTTAGGAAGTTATTTCTGGACATAAAATCCATCAAAAGCAATCTGGGGCATGTAAGAGATTCCAAACGATGAATGAAGTAGGAACTGATGTTCAGCATTCCTGTTCCTGGTAGAGGTTATCACCTTACCAGCTCAGAGCAGAATTTAGCAGCTGTATGTGGCTGTAGCCAGAATGCAAGCTTTCCAACTGCGTCCCTTATATATATATATATATATATGTTCCCCCCCGGAATTCGAGTCTGCCAAAGGACTTCTGGGGATCTTTGAAGGACCAGTGTGGGAAATGTCGCTATTTGGGGCGGTATCGCTAGGGCTGTGCTCAAGTACTAGGATGGGACAAAAACTGAAAACCCATAGCCAGAAACATCTCTCTGCTTTAGGTGCCCAGCAAGCATACTGAGTGGGGGAATGTGATTTGGCTCAAAGGTATCTCAAATCAATCTTGAGGTGAGGAGTTCACTCAGTTCACTGATACCATACACCTTGTGGCTTCAGAAACATTTGTGGTTTTGTAGGTCAAGAAACAGCATGGCTCACAAAATGGGTAGACCTGGAGGAGATGTGGTCGAGGCAGCGAGTGTGCAGAGTGCTGTTTTAAGTATGTTACAGTGTGACGTGGTTGTGGAAGAAGGGGATCTCCGGCAGAATATTATTGCATTAAGCTGTGTTGGTTAATTTATTCCATGACGTGGAATACATTAAAAAAATAAAATCTGTTTTTGATACTGATAGCTAGGAGCCAGAAAAAAATAAACAACTTCGTACTTTTATCTCTGGAGCTAGACAGTGGAGCTTTCCACTATTTATTCAGCCATTTTTAAAAATTATCTTTATAGTGAAAAAGAATAACTTGGCTAGACCTCTGACTGTCTTCGCTTTCCCCTTACTGGTTCTTGTGCTTCAGGGTGTCTAGATGCAAATACAGAAGTGTTTCAGATACGCATATCTCCCAGGAGCTCATTTACTATGATTGCTTGACTGTAACAGTGCCGAGTACTCATATGTTGTCAAACTGATAATTTATTTAAAAATGGCAGAGACCCAGCCATGTCTCCAGTTAGGCTTGCCAGGAAACCTGGAGGAAATGAAATATAGGAAGAAGACTAAAAAGAAGATGATCTTCTTTTCCACCAGTAT
This sequence comes from Anas acuta, assembly GCF_963932015.1. Taxonomy (NCBI): domain Eukaryota; kingdom Metazoa; phylum Chordata; class Aves; order Anseriformes; family Anatidae; genus Anas; species Anas acuta. The sequence continues at coordinate 65,372,226 of NC_088983.1, forward strand.
GATACGTGGTTTGGACTTCAGTAAGCTAATTGCATACACCTCTGCTCCTTTTGGGGATGGGGAGCTGTCTGCCTTTACAAAAAAAACATTGGGTTGCTGTTTAGGAATGATTCTCTGTCTTGGCAAAGATCTCATTGTGCTGTAAGTTTGTGTGCATGCTCTGTTCCCTGAAAGCAACGCTCTCTAAAACCTACGTAGCCAGGCTTCCGTTTAGAGAGAGATTGTGCATGATGTAATTATGAAATAGCTCTTTAGGAGAACTGTCATTTTGTTCAATGACATGAAAATCTGTTTTCTGTAGGGCTGTGATGTATGCTTTAAAAAAAAAAAAAAGCTATTTTTTTGTACTTAATGGAAAATAAGAAAAACTTTAAGTCAGCAGGCTATGGGAGAATCTGTACCTGCTACTTAAAATTAATTAATGACTACTTATTTTTGCAGTATATATGAACACCAGTAAGGACCAAATAGTTGACTATACCAGAAAGAAGCAGGACCAAAACAATCCTCTGTTCAAAAAGAAAGCAAGGGAAAAGTGCCTATTGGTGTCTCATTTTCTGTTATTTGTGAGTGTAAACCATTTTTCTGGTGACCTCTTTGGTATCTTCAGATTGTGAGTAAACCATTTTTCTGGTGACCTCTTTGGTATCTTCAGAAAGCCTGGTAACTGGTCTCTTAACTGGTCTCAGATTTTTATTTAAACATACGCGTATATATGGAAGGTGCCTGTGTATGGTTTCTTCTTGCTCTTTTCTCTCAGCTCTGTAAATGCTGAAGTGCTTTGTTTGCTTTTTTTAATGTATGTTTTGTGGTGATGTTTTGGAATAATGATGTGTTGGCAGAAAATAACACTGGTACAAGTTTTCACGGGTGTCTGTAGGAGCTGCTGGCAAATGGGTTTTGGAGAAGTGCAGGAAGCAGAAGAGGGAGCTTTCCTGGTCCTTCAACACCTGAAATAACCTTGATGGACTAAGAGGTTTCTACTTAAAGAAGAAACTTTAGGGATAAATGCAGTTAACTTTAATTTTCATTTCAATTGGCTATTGTAGCAAAGTACCATAGTTTTCCACCTTCAAAGACAACAGAGCGTATCTTCTTTAACTCCTCCCAGTGATGTAATTTGGATGAGTCTTTTTTTTTTCTTTGGCAATAACATGAAAGTTTCTCTTAAATCATTCCGTATTTTCCACACATCTTTCCAATAATGTACTCATCGGAATAATTTCCACATCTGATCTAATCATTGTCTTCCACCCTTAAAAGGTGTGGTCAATTTCTGCTGGCTTCCCGTGTTTTCTGCTTCATTTCAGTTTATCTTTATAGTTTCCACATTCCTGCTTTTTAGTTTATAAACATCAGCTATCTCAGTAGAATTATTTTGATGTTTTTATGTGTCATTCTAATGCAGAACAAGATCTAAACCAAATGTACCTCAATATTGAATAGTGTTTATACGAGCTCATTCATGACTCTGCTCTGATGTAATAGAGACTGATTTGCTTTAACACACGTGTTGATTTAAAAAAAAAAAAGTCTTCTATAAAAAGAGTAAACTAACGCAAAACAGCAGTTCACAAACCAAATGAATACCACTTTTCAGACTCTTTAATACTTCTATTATATTGGAGGTCTTCTGGGCTTATTCTTGTTTGAATGTCCCTATAGAAATTAACCCATGTGTCCTCTTGTTGGTTTACCATAGTAAGTTACATAGCCCTGTACTGGTGAGCTCGTTGTCTCTCCCTCTCCTTTGTAGAATGCTGGTCTGATTCCCCAAATCTCCACACTGTGATGTATGCAAAGTTCTGGATTTTGCTGTTGTTGGCAGGGATAGTTTGACTCTATTTTGCATCTCTGAAGAGGTCAGTGTGAGGTTGGGTAAGTGACAGTACTACATGGGAGAACACAGCTGAAAGATGAAGCTGGGGATTAACACATCTTGCAGACACGCTGTCAATAACAAAGGTGTAAACATTTAGATTTGCAACTTCTCATCTAATAAAAAATATGCAAGTTGTCACATGAATCCTACAAAGAGAGGTTTGTACTGTTAAAAGTCCATGTATTAAATAAACTAGTTAACTGATTCACGTGATTACTCTCTGATCTAAGCAGGGATTAGTCAGTAGTGTGGTTTCTGGTAATTTCCACCTGTGTTTGTCCTTGATGTTACTCTATTCAGGATCCTTATTAATCACATAATGGTGGAAGGTACTGTTGGGAGAGCCGAGTGGAGCAGGTTGGTCTGTTTAATTATCACTCCAATAGCCTGTGTTGCTTGATAAGATCTTACTTAAGAAATACGTGTACCATTTCTAACTAGTTGTCAAGCGGTCATGTGTCTATATATTAAACTAAAGAGATGACAACAGTCTCGGAAAGCTTATTTTGTTTGAAGTGACTGGGAGGATTTTATTGACCGGCTGTTCCCAGTGCCATGTTACAGAGAGCTGGACAAATACATTTTTGAGTTAGTAAAGAAGGATATCAAGCTGGACTAAGGTAGCTTAATCTCTTTATTAATTAATCCTGATATTAAATTTGTCCTAACTTTAAAACTTTCCTGTACTTCAGAAAGTTTATAGAAAACTGAAAAGGATTCAAGAGAGAAGCTGTGTTTTGCAAATACAACCTTACAGTGGGAGATCAAAGAAACATGACAGTTTAGTTACGGGAAGAAAAAGCAATTAATTGAATTCATCCTTTAGCTGATGACGTGACAGAGGTACCTGGCAGCAGAAAGTGAAATGAGGCTCAGTAGCTGATGGCTAACCTACTCAAATACAGACTAGAAAGGCTGACAGTTTTGAACAAGAGGAACTAAGCTTTGAAACAGAAAAGATGGGAGGAGGGTAATAGATTCTTGCAACCTATCAGTTGATCTGCAATATCTTTCTAAAATAAACTTTGGCCTGAATTACAGCTTATCAGTTTGTTGTATAAAGCAGCAAATGAGGTTGTTTGCTGCCTATAGCAGGGGAGATCAGAATACATGATCATAAAGGGGAATAAATCTAACCAAATCTTGTATCAGTATTAAGATAAAAATTGTATGCTTTTCTCTGAGTTGCGTTGTTCTTGAGCAGAAGGAAGCTGAGGGGGACACAGCTTTAACCAGACTGTGAATGAAGGGAGGGCTAGGAAGACTTGCAGCAGAGAAGGGGAACATCTGCAACGACTCTTATAACCGTTCTACAAAACAACTTAAAAGTTAGAAGGCTAAAAATGTTACTGGGATATTCATACTGGTATTCAGAAAAGCATGGGTAAAGTGGAGTATCTTAGAGGTTTTTGTTCAGCAGTACTAGAAAACAAGGCAAACCTTTCTTTGACAGAACCCTTTGAAGATACCTGAATGGGCTTTAGCAGATACCCTTAAAAACACTTCAGTGGAGCACCAGATTAGCTACTGAGGAAACATACATGCAAAAAAGTATGTATTTCTCTAGTAAGTGTAGGCAAGCTAATGCACAAAACTCTAGATCAAGTGCTGAAGTGAACATTGCAGGAAAATAGGACCCTGAAAAAAGAAATACTTGTTTATAGTGATTAATATATGATCCCCTGAAAGATGGGATTCTTATCTATTCTAAGCCTTTTTGTCTCCGCCCTCCCCCCCCCCCCCTTGTGTTATCAGTAACAGTTTCCCTATTTTGCTGGCTCCTTTGGCCTTTTTAAAAGAGAATTGTGAGCTGTAGTCAATGATTTTAAATTTCATTTAATACTGTAAGCTAGACTTCCATAGAGTGGAGAGCTGTGTAGTAACTCAAGTGCTTAGGCTAGTGAAGAATGGGACAGCCGTCCTGCATGTTTGGTTTGGGTAGTTTGTGCCTAATGCCTTTTATGTGGTATTTTACGTACTATTCCTTTTAGGCACTGTATCCAAATTTAGTTGTCTGAACTGGGTTTTAAATTCCACTTATGAAAACAAACACCCAATGTATAAATCTTATTTTCTATATTAGAGTATTATTTCTGATAAAGTAAGCTTTTACCTTTGCCTTGCTAAATTCTGTTTACCAAGTGCTGAATTTAAATCTTTCACCTGGCGTTAAGTGATGTTCTGCTGCTGACTGCAGGTTAGCTGATATAAACCTGAGATTACCTCAAACAGTTTTTGGGGAATGTTGTGAGAATAATTTACATTTTTGCTGTGGATATTTATGAAAGCATGTTACGTCATCCTTGAAAGTAGAAGTTTTCCTTGAATACTTAGAAATTTGAGATAACAGTAATAATATATCTTCACTAGTACGAGAAGAAGGTAAGAGTTGCATGCTGTAACCCAGACTTGATTACTGTAAAGTCCTACCTCAAGCAGTGGCTGTAAGTGGCCCAGCAAAGAGGAGGATTAGGACAAGTGTAGGCCCCCAGTTACCTTCAGACTTCCTGAGCCAGGCTTGGGATCCCTCAGCACCGTGCCTTTCTGTGAGCTGGTCTCACCTCTCTGGCAGCCAGGTGAACATTTAGCCTTCAGGTTATTTGCCTGGGAGTTTCCACAGTCTTCCACCTCATGTGTGAAGGGCTGTGTTGTTTTTAACCTTTCAACCAAGCTGTGTTTGTCCCTGTGACTTGATCATTTTGTAGACATTGGTCTTGCCTATTTTCTAAGCTGAAGAGTACTAGCTTAATTGATTGATTGTTCCTTATATAGAAATCATTGCCTATCTTGTTCTACTGAGTGAAGCTGGAAAGTTTTCCATTTTCTAATAAGTTGGATTTTTTGGATGGTATCCAAGTTGTCCTCCGTACTGTTCAGGAACTGTAAATAATTATGAGCATTTGTAAGTGGTAACCAATCTGAACCATTATTAATATTTGGTACAGATCTGCTTGTGGAATAGGATCATCTAACCCAACTTAAACTTTCTGTGGAGGAATGTGAACTGTCTGGTGATCCTTACAAGGTCCTGTGGGATTGGGCTGTGGAGTGCTATTCTGGAATACAACAATGGGCGGGAAAAGCTTCTGCTTGCAACTGTCAGTTGGATGTCTGCTCTGTCTTGTATCTCCTCTTCATCTGGGGGGAAGGAGCTGCTGCTCCCTGCATTGGGTGGGTAGGTGTTTGACCCAAGCAACAGCAAGCAAAACACAAGCAAACAAACCAACAATCTTCAGTTTTTACCAAGAGTGCTTTTGTATTTTGTTTTGTTTTCTGAATGAGTTTTCTTTCTCTTCTACCCATGCTTGTTGTTGGCAGGATTTTTGATCTTTTTGATTTTATTTTTTTTAATGTGCATGACATACTGTTCTTCCCCACTTGCCTTATTTTATTTTTTTTAAACAGTCAAGATGTCTGTATAGTTTAAGGGCCCTATTAAGTGAATTCTGAGTTCCTGGTGTTTGTTACTCTGTCTTTATTTAGGGCTGTCTTGGTTTGGTGGTGAGAGACTTTGTTCTAAATATAACAGCAATTTTAACATGCTTTTTCAGTTCTGCATGTAATGTAAAAGGACACATTCAAACTTGACTGTTAATTTCAAATAGAAACTATAGTCTTACCTGCCTGGAAAATTTCAAGTCTTAGATGTATCTCTGACAAGTGAATGTCACTGCTTTGGAAACTTGCTTCTTCTCAACATCAGCATTAATGTATAGACACACAAAAAAAGGAACGTGGTTCATCAGCATTTTCTGTCAAGGGCTTTCCTATTGCTTTATGCCTTTCACAGAAAAATAAAATTCATGCTCACACTGAAGCAGTGAACAGAGTGGATAGGAAGCCTCCTCTAGCAAGCCTATATATTCATAAGTTGTCATTCACAATAGAACAAGCTCCTGAAGTAGAGAAGACGTCACAGTGCAGGTGTGGATTAGTAGAAGAGATCAGCACACCTTGCCTTACTTAAACCATGTGGGGATTTGCATGTGAAAACAAATCCTGCTGTGAGTAAGCTGCAAGAGCAGTTGAAGGATGTAACAGGGATATTGTAATTCACTGCAGTTGAAAGGGACTGTTCTGCTCCTTCCCATCTCCTGGCATGCCTCACCCCCTTCTTTGTGGTACTTCTGGGTATCATCTGACCTTTCCGTAGGATGGTCCAGCTTGCTAACCTCGCAGAAGACTGCTTTCTGTCAAGTTGTTACTCAGCCAGATGAGCAGATTGATTGGACACATTATGCAGACAGGCTCTGGGGACTGTGCAGTCTGTGCTAGAGTACTGGAGGGAAATCTGGGGGAAGGGAGACAGGGAAGAGAACAAAAAGGGAGCAAAGCCACTCCTGTGGCAGTAAGATGTTACAGCAACTATTCTGTAAAGGTGCTGTGAAGTTTTTGGTATGTGATGCTTATTCTGAGCTAAACAAATACAACTTTCCATGCAGGTTTGGGTGAGGTACGTACCATTCTGGACATCATTGTGTAAGACAAGAAATATTCTGCTTGGTTTCTCCCTAAACCATCACTTGTTTTGCTCCTCTGAGTCTTTCATTGAATACTGTGATTTATGAAACCTGAGAAGCCAGACTTTTCTGGGTGTTGGCTTTAGTGAAATGTGCATTGTGGGGTACCTGGGGCTCACTTTGGAGATGCATCCCATTGCACAGAGGTTCCAGTTTATCCCAGTAAGAGAGAAGGGAATGTAAAAAGCTGGTGTTGTAGAGAGGTAGAAGAAGCCAAGAATGTATCACCTATTGCATTCAGTATTTGACATGATGACACATCTAACTTTATTTTTTATGTCCTGTTAAAGGACTTCTCTTAATAGTCATTTTGGTTTCATAGTCAGTTGAATCCTGTGGAAGTATAGGGCCTAAAGGAGGAGTCCTGAAGTTGTGCTTGCACTATCCTGTGGCAGTACTACTGTTGGCTGGGCAACTGGTTGGTTTATCTTCAGGCACAGCAATTCTCCTTGTAATGCTCTGCATCAGTATCAGTGCAGACCCTAGGGAAGTGCTGGGAAATTGCCCTACTTCTCAGCGTTCACTGGTGTTGCACTTTGCCACTACTTTTTGTGAATCTCTCTGAAGAGCAGAGTATCAGATAATGCCTCAGTATGAGCTGTCATAACTTTGAAGTGCTGCCTTTCTAAGCGTTAGAGACAGATCACTCATTGCGAAAATCCCATTTTTTAAATGGGAGAGGCTGTTTTTGAAACATTGAATAAGTCTGAAAATGGTCTGTGTATCTTTTCTTTCTTGATGCTTGTGTGTTACATTCAGGTGCTGAATTGTTGCAGTGTCTCAGTTTTTACTATTTGGGTATGGATTTTAGTGGTAAATTGCACGAGTACAGGAAATAAAATTGTTAAACACTAATATAAATGATAAGCTTATTGTTGCTCCACATAAGGGGAATCAAGATACATGGACAAGTAGCAAGTAGCTGGGGCTACTTGCATGAGTGTGTGTGTGCATGGAGAGGGTTGTTTTCTTAAACCTTGGAGTTTGTAAATAATTATAAGTTGTAAATTTCTCTATTTCCACACACAAACCTTGTTAACTTAACACTTGGTAAGCTGTCTTGTATGTTCTCCTGCAGTTTTTTTTTTTTTTTTTTTTTCCGTTGGAGACTACCTACTCATATACTTAACAAAAAAGCTGTGATGTCTTTCTGCCCAAAAAATAGTGGGAGAATAAAAATGAAGCTGAGCCTTTAATATAGTACTGAAGTAGTCAGAAGGAAGAACTACTGGTATTCATATGGGTCTGGTGCATATGTGTTTGATAGCTCATTTTGCGTAAAGTTAAGTTAAAAAGAACTTTTGATAAACCAGTGGGGAAAAATAAACCTCACAGAGATATGCATGCTGGAGGAAACAGTTGGGTGGGGAATACCCTTAGCTTGGTTCCAGGCAGGCTGAAAATATCTTGCTTTTCCCAAGGCTTTCTTTGGGACCAAAGGGAAACTGACAGCCTGTCAACTTTTCTTTGTCAGGCTGGCAGAGTGCTGATAGCAGGGACTGCTTCTTCCAGCCGGAGATGGAATTTAACAGGACCAAAGGGACTGTGAAAACCTGGAAATGAAAGTGTAAGGTATAAATATAACCCATGCCTACACTCCTTTTAGTGATATTTTTGCCCTTTTGTTTCTGTACTTTGTTCTCTGAAGATACAAACTCTGTTTTTGACCTGTTTTCTATTAGTTATGATTTGCTTGGCAATAGGTCTCTGAATGAAAGGTCTCATGCATGCCAAATGTGTTTAGGTTTGTTGTAGTAATAATGTGACTGGAAAACAGAATCAACTGTATGCAGTATGTCTGACAATGTTTGGAACAGGTAATCTGAAAAAAAGGAAGATCCAGGAAACTAGGTTTGTCACCTTACTTAATGTACCTGAGGGACTAGAAGCAGTGTGTAGCTCAGCCTGTTAAACTGACAAATAGCTAACATCCCTGAATGCAAAAACTTAGAGTCAGGTGAGGAGATATTACATAGGTAGTATTAGACACAACAGAGCTTGAATGTATTGTCAAGTTTTTTTGCCTACAGTTCTTCAGTATGAGGAGGGGACAAGAAAATAAAAACTTGATGAAAGCACACAGACAGATTCTGAGATCGGAAGCTGGGGTAGCTAACAGTACTAAAATAGTGCGTTGCCAGTGGAAAAAAAGAGTAGTGGATTGAGCAGAAGTTTGTTCTCACTTCAGTCTTTAAATCAAGGCATCCTATTGCAAGGTATATTAAAGCACACACCAAAGCTTGAGGAAGAAATCCTAGAATGGGTTTTGTGGTGTGCTATACCACAGATCAGACTGGGTGTCAGTATTAGGTGTTTGATATACATACAGTTTCTGCCCTTTAAGTAAATGAGAAAGTGTTTTAGAAGACTGATGCTTCATATGGAGCATTAGAAAACACATTTCATAGAACACTTTAGAAAACACATTTCATAGAACTTTGTGTGAGGCTTTTGTTTTATTGCCATTGAAAGACAACTTTAATGATGATGAACTGCTGGCAGAATACTTGCCAAAATGTGAGGATACAGGAGCTTCACTGAGACACAGCAAGGAAATCTTAAGCTCACCCAGAGCATATCATGGTCATCAAAATAGTTAAAATGAGCAATCAGGCTTTGTGACATTATTAAACTCTAAATTAGACTTGTATTTAACTGTGCGAAACTTAGCTTATTCAGTTTGGATAACTGGAGGGTGCAGATATCCTTAAAACTTGTACCTGAAGCATCTCTGCAATAAGCCGGTTCTCATCTGTAGGAGTAAGGTGAAATCTGGAAACAGAAGGCTGTATCTTATGGAGTGCAAGTGCAAAGTAGGCATTGCCAGTTGTGCATTAACGATGCGCTGATTTTTAAGTTGTGGGAACATAAGGAGTGAGTTAAGTAGCTTACCTACTTTTCTTATATGCTTCTCCTGCTCTGGAAATGTCAGTCCTGGTTGTGTGCAGTCCTCCTAAGGAAGATTTTTTTTTTTAATTTCTTCTTTGAAGTTGACTGCACACTGCAGCACAAGATAAGACATTTTGTTGACAGTTCAGAAGCAATGTGTACAATTTGGTAGACTTCACAGAGCCACTGCCTCTTCAGTTGAGATTGTTTGGTGCGTTTTTAGTTCCCCCTTCCCCCAAGGGTTCCAATCAAAACACACTGGAAGTACATTAACTACTACAGAGGTCACCAACTGCTTTGATGAGGTTGTTACTTAAACCATGTTTATTCTGGATAATTGATTAACCTACTGGGTAGGATGGATTTCTCGCTGTCTTTCAGCCACTCAAAATCCCTTGGGTGGCTTAGGGTTGTTAAAAATGAGGATTACATTCACTGGAGTGAGTATCTAGCATGGTAACACTGACAATTCAGCAAAGTTTATATTTGGGTAATTGAGGGGATCAATTTTTATATTTTAACTGTGTAAGGGTGTATCACTACTAGTAGAGTAATAAATTTGGACATTAAATAAATAGATAGCTAGCCCAGAGGACTTAAAGCTTCTGTTGTCTTTTCATTTTAGTATTTTTTTTTCATTTTCCCCCCCTGTAATGTTGAAAATATAGTACTGTGTTGCTTCCCACACAGGCACAAAGTCTTCTGAAGGACTGGAATAAATTAAGATTAAATACTACATCTTAATACAGATTTTTGTGAGTTTATTTTATCAGCGTTTAACACTGGTAGGCCCTGTTTTTAAAGATAAAATATAGCTATTTTATTCTGTAACTTACACTACAGAAATTTTGGGGTGATATGCTGAACAAAATGTCTATGGTATTGTCTTAAAGTAATTTTTTTTTTTGTTGCTTAAAAAAATATATCAAAATGCTTGATATCAAGCTCAGCCATTTTCCTGCAAGCAGCTGTTCTCCGAATAACTGCTTTTTGTAGCTGTGTCCATGTCCAGTGAAGTCACACTGGATGTTTTGATGAGCAGGACCTGTTGTAACAAGGCATCTGAAGGCTTACACTAGATGAAACTTTTGGTGATAACTGGGACAGGCTGCCCAGGGAGGTTGTGGAGTCTCCTTCTCTGGAGATATTCAAGGCCTGTCTGGATGTCTACCTGAGCAGCCTGCTCTATGGAACCTGCTTTGCTGGGGGTTTAGACCCGATGATCTCTCAAGGTCCCTTCCAACCCCTTAAATTCTGTGATTCCGTGATTTCCAACAGAAAGGCTTTCCACTGGGACTTCATCAGCCTAAAAGCAGGCACTTGTCTGTTTCACTTGGAGAACATGAACTAGATTTTTTTTTTTTTTTTAATATATATATTTGGTTCTCTTTGGAGAACCGTTCTGTTTTCCTTTTTTTTCCCGTGCTGTCTGAAGCTTCATACCTACAGGTGCAGACAGTACAAAAAAGGAAGGAGTGACTGATAAGCCCCATGGGAGTGCTGCCAATCACAGGGAACTTGGCAAGCTGGAGAAATGGGTTGACGTGAACTTTATGAAGTTCAGCAAAGGGAGGTGCCAAGTCCTGTATCTGGAGAGGAAAAACCCCGTGCATCGGTGCAGACTAAGGGCTGGCCAGCTAGAACACAGCTTGCCAGAAAAGATCTTGGAGGTCCTGGGGGGCACCCAGTTAAGCCAGCAGTCACGGAAAGTTATGAAAAAGGCTACTAGACTCCTGGGCTGTGTTAGAAAGACAGCCCTCCTGGGCTCTGTTAGCAGCAGGCTGAGGGTAGTGATCCCGCCACCTTACTCAGTACTGGTGAGACACTGCTGTGGCCCTGGGTCCAGTTCTAAACTTCCAGCATAAGAGAAAATTGTTTTAGTTACAACTTCTAGGTTTTGGAACAACAGAGAAGTCTTTTGACAAAATAGCTGGAAGTAAAAGCTTTAAGTTCTTCCCCTTTTAAACAAGGAGAGATAGGGATATGAGGCCTCTCTTGAGCTGAAAGTCCAGGTGCTTCTATGAAGATAAAATTCAGAATATTGTCCTATGGCTCTGTTACCACTATGTCAGTCTAGAAAACTCCTGCGGTGATGTGATGGTGTGACTGTCTTTTCTCATAGATACTAGCGATGAACAAACCTGGATTTGGTTGGGAGTGCATGTGGACACTGTATTGATCTATTGAGATCTGTTTAAACTGCCTTTCAATTCACCTCCTAAAGCTGAAAGATAGTGTTCCTGCCTGTAGACTTTTTCTTCTGTGCAGACTTTTTTCCTTAGGTCAGAATGATTCATCTTGTAGCTGGTTTAATTTCATGGGATGCCTCCCTCCAGCCTGCTGCTTTTTCCTTGGGGAAGACAGGGAGCATCTGTTTGAACAGTAAGTCACTTGAGCAGCTGAAGGCTGCTCATGCAGCCCATCTTGTGCAGGGCTGGGTAGTGGCAGCTGCTAATGTGAGAGGTGCAGGAGGCTGCTTGATCACTGCTGCTTTGCGAGCATGGTTACGGATGGGGTGGAAACATGAGCTTCTGGTGTTTGCAAAGAGCTTGGGTAAGGAAGAGCACCAAAATTCAGATGTGGCTTGTAGGCTGCCAAAGGTTGGTAAACACAGTATTGAGTGAGAGAGTGGAAAAAAGATGACCTCAACAAGCAAAACAGTAAAATCACTTCTTTGCTCCAGAGAGTGCTGCGAGATATATCTGCACACAAGATAATGCCATGGGGCATTTTATCATCTGGGAGTACAGAATGTTCCTGCAAATAACATTAGGGAGTTCAAGGAACACAAATGTGTCACTAAAACAAAACAGCATCAGTATGTTGGACAAATATGAGATATTCTTGCTTCTGCTCCTTAACTACTGAAGGAAAAGGAAAATACCACTGGTTTAGTTCAAAGACCTTCGTTTGATTAACACCGTTTCCTAATAAAGATTGTTAGATGTAGGAACTGCTTGTCACTTGCAGTAGCCATGCCCCTGTGTGCCTGTATGCATCTTGCATCACGGGGCACTTGCAGTCCTTGTGCTGCTGAGCAGAAATCTTCCATGGTTAGTCAGTGTGTGCACATCTGGAGTACACGTACACCCACAGCATGTCTTGGAGAAATACAGATAGCGGCGGTAAATGATCCTGTTCTATTTCTTACTCGTTCATGCTGTGACAGTTACTTCTGAGGTGGAGTTTGCAGTGAAGGGAAGAAAAAAAAAATCCTTTCTGTAGCTATTTGTTTTTGGTTCGAGTCATTATGCACAGGGATGATGAGCATATTTTTAATTATTTCCTAAGGAAACCACACCACAGTTCTCCTCTATCGTTGCAAAAATGTGCTTTAAGAAATGACACACTTCTGATTCATAAAGTTATGAATTACATTTCTTTTAAAATAAGTCTGTATTTTATGCTGGAAATAGCTGACTCTTCCCTGGGAGTAATCGAAACTGGTGGTGCTTACATAAAGAGGTCTTGACTCCTGAGTAGGTGCTTGGCAGACTTGGTTGACCTACTTCAGTTCTGACCTTGATTTGCTCAGAGGTGTTTATGTACTCGTGATCAGCTTTCCTGCATCATTAAGCTAGTCATGTGACAGCTAACTTTTTTTTTTCTTTTTAAAGGGATGAAGAGGAAGATTTGTTTCTATTGACTCATTAGCCTTGTTATAGGGGGTTAGAGAACGAGATTGGATGCAAGGGAAGGGAACCCTGAAGGAAGCAGTCCAAAATAGGCTGCAAAGAGACGTTGTCATGCAATTCAATGACAAAATATCATTTGATTCTCATCTTCGGGGGAATTTAATCAGGAAGTGGCCTACATGGCATATTTTCAAGTAGGTCCTTGGAGTACTTTGGCAAGAGGGTAAGGTTTGTAAATGGAAGATTTGGTCTTTGTTTGTATGTATGGGTAATTACTGTGTTGCTTTTCATAGGGGATTTTTTGAGCCATTGAACAACGAGCAGCTTGAGACTGAAAAGCTACTAAAATATTCCCTTTTTGAGAATGTTAAGAAACCCTTGCAATAGCATATTTATCTGAACTGTTCACTGTTTATTACAGCAGGGCATACCAATTTTTGCTCTGATCATTGTGTTGACACTTTTTAACTTTAAACCTCATTTCAAGAGACATGCATGATTCTTAATTCCCATATTGCTGAAATGTAGAACTGTGGTTGTTAGAACAGGGATGAGCATTTGGGAAATGGCAGAAAAAGGGCTGACTTTAAAAAGCAGAATTCTCAATTTCTTTTCCTGTAGTTTTGCACTGCTTAAATGGTCAAGACACTTTAAGTAGCTGCTTTGAAACTGTCAAATATAGGCAATTGTTTAGATGATTTAAAAGAGCAGCAGAGTTGAATGGATACTTTTTTTTTTTTTTTAAACTGCTTTGAAATTTATGTTTTGAGGTGAAGAACAAAGCAAAGTTTGTTTGCATTACAGCACACCGACGACTTGTACAGTGTTCTCATTTTGAATCTGAAACTCTGGCTGTTGCAGGCATTTTGTAGAAGGAAAGAACTGTGTTAAATCTATTTTTCCACTATTCTTAATTCCAGCACATCCCACCCTGAGGTCTGAGGTCTTCCTAAGTGATCAATGAAATTACATTATGCGGTAAAATGTGAGTTCAACAAGTATGCTCGCATATGAAGGTGGTCAGAAGTTTCTAGTAGATGCATTACACAGTGCCCAGGGTTTTAGATTAGGTTCCGAGACTGAATCATGGATGTACAGTAATTGGACAGCATAAGAGGTAGTTTGGTGTCATAGTACTTTTATCGCTTTGTTTCCCTTAGCCACAGGCCATATGAAGTATAGCTGCAACTAACTTCTGCACATCAGCTGAGGTCAAAGATAATGTTTTTGTATCTGAATCAAGAGCAGAGAAATGGGCAGTGACTGTGGCTTAACTGGAGGGTTGTAAATTAATCTGCAGTAATCTCATAAACCACAGTAACATAATCAAGTTTGTACTTTGTTGGGCTGCTTGAGTAGCAGAGATAAAGTAGACAACTAGGAAAGGACAGATAGGTGAAAGTAAGGCCTGGTCTACAAGTAGCCGTATTAGTGTGCTAAAAAGGCTTTCTTGTAAAGTCAATTGTGGCTATGGAGTCAATGGCAACTCACAATTTGATTAACATTTGTGTTGCTTTAGCTTTTGTCCATGACTTTCTGGTGCTCCCAACTTGCCGGGACCAGGATGTCCACACACTCATAAACACCTGACTCTTTTTCATTTTTGAGAAAGGACCACAGAGAAGCTGTCTGGTGAGGTGCATGGTGAGCCCTCAAAAGCAGTTTGGAAGGTCTGCTTGTAGAGCAGCAATGATTCTGTTGTTCACACATTGGTGGTATTAAGGCGATGACTCGCCTGACCTTGGATTTAGCACCTTTAGCACTGTCATTACTGTAATAGGACCAGTGAGTCCAATACATTAAACTTACTGAAATAAGTTCTGAATTTGCTATTCTGGCAGAGCTGAAGAAAATTATACTATTGACTTTGAATTTTGTGGTGTTTCTTTATCTTCTAACTCCTAGCATATCTGTATGTGGGATTCAGTAGATTTGGTTATAATGTGGCCACGTGGAGAGAATACTAGCATTTTAGACTTGAGAACTTCTGAAAGTGTCGTGGGAGCTTGCTGATCTGTGAGCTTGGGAAGTTCTGCTGGCATCACAGCTTGGAAAGGCAGACACAATGATCACAGATACGTTAACCAGAAAAGAGCATATCCAGAAGACTTTTAAAGATCTTGCAAGAGGCAGTCCTGAGATGGTTTTCAAGTCTCACATAGAAGTTTTGCTGAAAAATAAGTTTCTACGGAAGGAAGAACATTAATCTGCATGCCATCTACTAGGTATACAGTGTAGTTAGGAGACACAGTTATGACTTGAGTTCCCAGTATGGGGTATGAATTTTAAATAAAACTTGAAACATGCAGAATATAACAATAAGTTTAACCGTTCTTTTATTTGAAAATGGCAAGTGCTATTGCAAGGAAAAATAAAATAGAAAGCCCAGCCCAATCTTATTGCTATGGCCACCTTAAAAGTAAGGCAACCAGGAGGTTTTTCTGTGTACTGCAACAGCAGTTTGCCTCGTTCTACTAGCATGTGACATCAAATAAGTTCAAATCTGCTCATTGTGAATGGAGGGGTTTTATGTAGTTAGCTGCAGGAACCAAAGAGTGATAAAGAGAGCCCAAAGGCAAGCGATGCTGAGGAGGATCCTTCTCTTGCAGTACTTGGTCTGCACATCCCAACATTTAACCCTTTTGATGATAGATGGAGCTTCTATATATTATAAGGAAATTAAAATTCAACCGTTGTGTTGCTAATTTTTTTTTTTCTCATTTAAAACATTTGCTGCTGTCAACAGTGTCTAAAACAGTGCTTGCTGCTTTTCTTCCCATTCAGGTTTTTGAAAGTACTTGACTAAACAGACTATGAGGCATGAAAATATTTTGAGGTGGTCAACTGCTTCAGGCTGAGCATCATCTTCTTCCCTCAGGTGGATCTAGGCTTCCAAGACAAGCTTTCAGGTAAAATCTCTTTTGTTTTACAATTGATGGCATTTAGTAATGGATAAGCTTTACAGTGTTTCTTCCAACAGTATTAGATTTGCAGTCTAGAGGATTAAAATGTGTATCTCTTAGAGGAAAAAAGCTAATTGAATTCTTTTGTACCTTTAACTAGTCATCTTAGACCATCACTGGATTATTAGTTTTTTTTCATTTATGGATTCTGCTTTGATGGAGTTATTCATTTAATTTGTTTATTTTCTGTGGAAAGCTTTTGAATTCTGTTCCATAAAATCCAAGGGAGGTAGACCTGTCAAACCTTATGAACTTTGAGAATACCATCTTCAAATGAAAGAGAGACATGGTAAAATCAGCATTCCCACTAAGCAAAAGACAGACAGAACTTAGCCTTTGCTTATGTTAGGTAGCAGCAGTTGGCCTCCAGTTAAGATATGAGTAAACCTGGTTTAGTTAAGTCATTTTGACAGTTCTGTAAAATAATGTGTTTTGAGAATGGTCATGGCTTGTATGTAATATACAAGTAGATTAAAAAAAGAGAAATAGCCTATGTCTGTTTTATGACAAAAGCAAATAATGGGATTGTAATTTTTGCTATTGTAAGCTAATTTTTAAGCTTATACTAAACTTGAGATTTGTTCTGTGTATGAAAAATACGTATGTTTCTGGTTCTATTATGTGGCGGCATTTATCTTTTTGATAACATTAGACAATCCAATGGCAGACCAAAGGATGGACATTTCTTCTACCATTAGTGATTTTATGTCACCGGACCCTGCTGACTTGATCTCCAGTTCCCTTAGCACTTCAGGAGTGGATTGTAATAGGAAAAGGAAGGGAAGCTCTACTGATTATCAGTAAGTTGGATTTCTCTTGATTTAACCCTTTTGAAAAGAGGTTGCAACAGAACAATACAGTGGGGGTGACAATAGAGATATTTATGACATTTTTTTTTTTTTTAATAACCTTTTCCTAACAACCTGTTGTAAAGGCTGTAAAGAAGAAAAAAGCTATTATGGACTAAGAGGAATGTTCATTACTTAGTAATAAAAATAATGCCTTCACATTAGTGCAGCTAAAATTGAGGGCTATCAAATGAGGTATGGCTGAAGAAAGAAACCTTGGCTTAAATGAGGGGAAAAAAATTAATACTGACGAAGTGGACAACATGAAGGTTGATGATGTAGATCATTTATGTAGCAAATAGAAAGTCTCACTAACAGGAAGGATGCTAATAATTAAGAAGCAGAAGCAAAACTAGGAATAGTTCCTTCTCTTCACCTATTTTTTGCCTGTTTGTTGCTTCCTATCAGTGTGCTGCCAGTCTTTGCTTGATGAAGCTATTTTGGTTTCCCAGTTGAATATGAATCTGGGTAGTCTCTGGTTTGATGCAGTAGATCAGCCTTTTCCTTAATCAACTGATTTAATCTTACGTTGTTCTCTGATTGCAAACTATTATTCCTGGAAAAATAAAAAAAAATGTTTTCTCCTGAATCAGTGGTAGAATATGGTTTCGTTTCAAGAAAGCTGCTTCTCTTATTCTTGTTTAGACGTATCATCCAAGTAATACTTTCTGTCTTAGGGCAGGTATTTGAAACACAAAGAAATCATACCACCTGTGCTTTAGAATAGTGAAGGTTGTAGTGGTGTATGCCAAATTTCCAACTGTGTAATGTCTTCCATGGTAGGTACACCAAGACCAACATCCTTACTCTAAGTCACTGTGCAACTTTCGTATGTATTGTAACGTTACAGATTCTAGCTGCAGCGTAACTTGTGAATGGGTCATATCCATTATTAACACAGTTAGGGAGTCCTTCTATGGAGTCCTTTTTTTTTTTTCTTGACACACATTTTTCATTGTGGGCCTTCTGATACTTGGCAATTCCTTCTACAGGGAGAGGTAGAATTTTTGATCCATGCTGTGGAAGACAGTTAAGAATTAGATGCTCTGTGAATAGAGTTCCTTTTAGGAGAATTTATGTGCAAAACTTTAATTACTGTTTAGAGACCGCAAACATACTGCATACGTCTCTTCTGTAAATATGCATTTAACCTTCCTGAAGAGTACGTGATTCCCTTTAGTTGAATTGACTACTACAAAATTCAGTGAACAACCTCAATCATACCAACTTCCTCTTCTCTAGAAAGAATTTCTCCATCTTTGTTCTTCTGGGTAGGAAGCATTGCTCAAGTCTTCTTTTCCAAAAGACAGCTTGCTCTTGTAAGTTATAATTCTGCCCTTTAGGTTGTGTGTGCATTTTACTAAATACGTGAAATACCATTTCCTCGAGTCCTAAGTAAAATCAGTTTACAACAGCTGTCATCGTACTGCAGTTAATGTTGTGTTGCAGAGGAAATGGTAGTAAATATTCCTATTTTTAAGTAGAACATAAGGTAGAATTCCCTCTTTCTATGTGTATTGTTCAGAAATACACAGCTGGTTAGTGAACCTACCAGGGGTGGTGCCCCGCTAGACCTTCTCTTCACAAACAGAGAAGGACTGGTGGAGGATGTGATTGTCGGGAGCTGTCTTGGGCAGAGTGACCACGAAATGGTGGAGTTCACTATTCTTGGCGAGGCCAGGAAGGGGACCAGTAAAACTGCTGTATTGGACTTTTGGAGGGCTGACTTTGAGCTGCTCAGGACACTAGTTGGTGGAGTCCCTTGGGAGGTGGTTCTGAAGGGCAGAGGGGTCCAGGAAGGCTGGGCGCTCTTCAAGAGGGAAATCTTAATGGCGCAGGAACAGTCTGTCCCCTCATGCCCAAAGGCGAGCTGGCGTGGAAGAAGACCAGCCTGGCTCAACAGAGAATTGTGGCTTGAGCTTAGGAGAAAAAAGAGGGTTTATAATCTTTGGAAAAGTGGGCAGGCCACTAGGGAGGACTATAAGGATGTAGCGAGGCTGTGCAGGGACAAAATTAGAAAGGCCAAAGCTCATCTGGAGCTCAATCTGGCTACTGCCGTTAAAGATAACAAAGAACTTTTTTATAAATACATCAACACAAAAAGGAGGACTAAGGAGAATCTCCATCCTTTACTGGATGCGGGAGGAAACTTAGTTACAAGAGATGAGGAAAAGGCGGAGGTGCTCAATGCCTTCTTTGCCTCAGTCTTTAGCGGCAATACCAGTTGTTCTCTGGATACCCAGTACCCTGAGCTGGTGGAATGGGATGGGGAGCAGGATGTGGCCCTCACTATCCACGAAGAACTGGTTGGTGACCTGCTACGGCACTTGGATGTGCACAAGTCGATGGGGCCGGATGGGATCCACCCAAGGGTACTGAGAGAACTGGCGGAGGAGCTGGCCAAGCCACTTACCATGATTTATCAGCAGTCCTGGCTATCGGGGGAGGTCCCAGTTGACTGGCGGCTAGCAAACGTGACGCCCATCTACAAGAAGGGCCGGAGGGCAGACCTGGGAAACTACAGGCCTGTCAGTTTGACCTCAGTACCAGGGACGCTCATGGAGCAGATCCTCTTGGGAGTCATAATGCAGCACTTGCAGGGCAAGCAGGCGATCAGGCCCAGTCAGCATGGGTTTATGAAAGGCAGGTCCTGCTTGACGAACCTGATCTCCTTCTATGACAAAGTGACACGCTGGGTGGATGAGGGAAAGGCTGTGGATGTGGTCTACCTTGACAAGGCTTTTGACACCGTTTCCCACAGCATTCTCCTCAAGAAACTGGCTGCTCTTGACTTGGACTGGCGCACGCTTCGTTGGGTTAGAAACTGGCTGGATAGCCGGGCCCAAAGAGTCGTGGTGAATGGAGTCAAGTCCAGTTGGAGGCCGGTCACTAGTGGCATTCCCCAGGGCTCAGTGCTGGGCCGGTCCTCTTTAATATCTTCATCGATGATGTGGACGAGGGCATTGAGTGCACCCTCAGTAAGTTTGCAGATGACACCAAGCTATGCGTGTGTGTCGATCTGCTTGAGGGTAGGAAAGCTCTGCAGGAGGATCTGGATAGGCTGCACCGATGGGCTGAGGCCAACTGCATGAAGTTCAACAAGGCCAAGTGCCGGGTCCTGCACCTGGGGCGCAATAACCCCAAGCAGAGCTACAGGCTGGGGGATGAGTGGTTGGAGAGCTGCCAGGCAGAGAAGGACCTGGGAGTGATGGTGGACAGTCGGCTGAATATGAGCCAGCAGTGTGCTCAGGTGGCCAAGAAGGCCAACGGCATCCTGGCTTGTATCAGAAACAGTGTGACCAGCAGGGCTAGGGAGGTGATCGTCCCCCTGTACTCGGCTCTAGTGAGGCCGCACCTCGAGTACTGTGTTCAGTTTTGGGCCCCTCACTACAAGAAGGACATCGAGGTGCTTGAGCGGGTCCAGACAAGGGCGACGAAGCTGGTGAGGGGCCTGGAGAACAAGTCCTACGAGGAGCGGCTGAGGGAGCTGGGCTTGTTCAGCCTGGAGAAGAGGAGGCTCAGGGGTGACCTTATTGCTCTTTACAGATACCTTAAAGAGGCTGTAGTGAGGTGGGGGTTGGTCTGTTCTCCCATGTGCCTGGTGACAGGACGAGGGGGAATGGGCTAAAGTTGTGCCAGGGGAGTTTTAGGTTGGATGTTAGGAAGAACTTCTTTACCGAAAGGGTTGTTAGGCATTGGAACAGGCTGCCCAGGGAAGTGGTGGAGTCACCATCCCTGGAAGTCTTTAAAAGACGTTTAGATGTAGACCTTAGGGATATGGTTTAGTGGGGACTGTTAGCTGTGAGGTTGGACTCGATAATCTTGAGGTCTCTTCCAACCTAGAAATTCTGTCATTCTGTGAAATCAGTGTTCAGCTTTTGCTGCCTGTTAGTGAGTTATAAATGGTGTGTGTCCAGTTTTATGCTTCACTTGCCAGAGAATGATGGGCATAAGGAAGAACCTGACTGTCTTAGTGTGGTTCTTCATTCGCCTCTCAAGTAGGAAAAAGATTGTTGGTCAGCTGTTCTTTCAGCTTTCTAGCAACTTCTTTTCAGTGCTTTCTGCTGCTCTAGGGAAATTCTTGCCCAACCTATTGCTGTCACTTCAGCAAAGGTTAGCTGTTTTCCACTACAGAGTGTTCTAGTCACTTGCTGGAATCCAAGACTTCATGCACAGGTCTATAAACAGTTTCTTTTCTTGGCAGTAGTGTTAAACATTGAAATAATATTTTATAAGAAATTAAATTATCCTGACGTTGTAAATTACCCTTTACCTGGTGGAAATACCTCTTTTACGTTTTATTTTCTGTGTTTCTACAAGACTAAAAAGGATTTTGTCACAAGCATCCTGTAGCTAAAAGTGGCATCATGAGTGGATAACTGATGCCTTGTTTCTAAGTCCTATTCTACACCCACATGCTATTTCTTTGTGAGCATCAGAAGTGCTCAGAGCCATTGACAAAATCAGTAACTCAAATGTTGAGAGATGAATAAAACCTTAAGCATTATTCAAACTTCTTTAAAAACTAATCACAAAGATGACTAATTAAGAGGTTCAGTGAATAATACATGAAAAAATAACATCTTTATTTTAAAGAATACCAATGTCCAATATTGAATGGGAGTAAGTGCTGTATCAATGGCTAACATGAGAAGATTTTTCATAAGGCTTTTATAGAATGTAGCCTCCCATGTTAAAGCTCAGTGGATTTCAGAAGACTCTGCAGTCTTGAAGTGATGCCAGCAGTTAACTTGCATGTAGAAATTCGTTTTCCTTTTCATACAATAAAGTTTGTGTAAAGTTCAGAATTATGACTTTGGTACTGACCAAAATAAAATGTTCATCTGTTTTGTTGGGCAGAATTAAAATCTGAGTAACTTGGGATACATACTGATATTTTTATTCCCAACCTTGGAGTCCTCTGAAACTCCATTTATCTAACTGCAAGGACATCGTGCATAAAGCACATATCTTTTGTTTTTGGTCATGAAACAGTATCTCAATGATTTGCATAATAGACGTAATTTAAGTTAGTTGCTTTACTAATTTTTCACATTAAGCACAATGGACTACGTTAGCTTTTCTTAAGAAGCAGAATTATTCTCTGAGAAAACAGATGAATTTGAACAAACTTGTCTCCTTAAAATACAGTCACTACTACTGTCTTTGTTTTCATTGTGCTTTTTCATTTCAAATAGAATATAAGTTAGCTTGAGCATTTCAGTAGAAAATGAAAGACATTATTATTTCCTATATATGGTGTATTTAATTTCTCTTTCTTTTCAGACTTGATGGCTTTCCTTTTGAGTAAGTATAAATATTTCAGTAATTGGTTTCACTTGAAAAAGATGCTTGATGCTTCTCCTTGCCTTCCCTCCACTTTACCTAAGATTTTCAGGTAAAAATTAAACCAGACTAAGGCAGGCTTAAGAGCACAAGCTTAAAGCACAGTTGTACGGATTTATCTGTATCAAAACATTCTTTTCCTAATTCTTTTGTCTAACAGTCCTGTAGACTTAGGCATTCTCCATTTTATTCCCAGATACTGCTGTGAAGACTTACACTTTCCTCTCCTACTTATTTCCGTATTGTGTTAACAATATTAAAATGTAACAAGGAGGATCCTTTTCCTTTTCCTTTTTTTTTCTGATGTTGAGACAAATTCAGTCACATACACTGCAAGTTGTACTCATTTAAAGTACGTCTGCTTAGTTTTATACAGTCTCCCATCCACTCTGTGCATTTGTCCATTTCCAATGTTCTTGTGCGTTATGTTGTCCAGATTATTACCATATCCTATCTCAAAATCAACTACTGTAAGGCACACTGAGGTGTAGAATGTACAGTCACAAATTAATTCAGGGCAATTTGTGAATTCTGTGGTAGGTGCTTTGATAACTGCCAATGTTTGAACTTTTTAACTGTACTAAATGCAAGTTAGTAGCCATACTTCTGATGAAGGCATGAAAAATATCTGCTTCGATATTTCCTTTGGTGTTTTTTTTTCCCCTCTAGTTAACTGAAAAATATTTTTGTAGCAGATGATGACTTGAACTGCAGCATGTTTTACTGTCAAACCTATCAAACCATGCCGTTTTGTTTGCTTCAAAGGAAATGCAACTGATTTTAAGAAAATGTTTTAATATCATGGAAAATGAAGAACTTCTTTAGTTCTTCCAGTTTCTTACTTTTAAACTCTTCTTTTTGTTTTCAAGATTTAAAGGTGACAGGAACACTTTATTCTGATTTTGTGGTATTGCCTAATTTGTGATACATTGCTTAATTTGTGATATATTGCTTTATTCTCTTTCTGCAGGGAAGGTATGGATACAGATAAAGATGACCAACATGGCAGGTACTATTAGATACAGTCGCTAAAACGTTAGTTCCACAGTACTGACGTATGATCTCTTTCAGTGTCAGTTTGGTCAAATGTCTCAAGCAGTTTCTATTTTAAAAATTATTTTAATTAATATCAGTAGATATATGATTCATTAAAAATTGTTTTCAGTACTGTAATTTTGTGATATCATTTCTTAACAGATTGGAGTATACAGACCAACAAGGCAGAATAAAAAATGCAAGGTAGTACTCTAAACAAGTATGCTGAAAAGAATGGATATCTTGCCTTTTGCCATATATGAAATATGTGGCCGTGCTTTACCTTGAAAGTTGTTTTTTCTAACTTTGACCTTTTCTCGTTTCTCTTTATCTTTACGTTATCATTTTTTTCATGTATAAACTGCATGTTATAGTTTTGTGAAAATGCTGATTCAGTAGGTAACTTTTGTTTTAGTCACTTCTTGTTAGTGTTAACATGGAAATTGAAGCCTGCACATGTTTCTTATAATCTTATATTCCTAATCTCATTTCTTTCAAGCTCAATAGTGGGTTGTAAAAGTGTTAATAGTGACTGTAATATGTGAAAATACAAAACCAAAAATCATTTAGTGTTTATCATCAGTTTTCCTGGGTAGGAAGAGTTTAGTTCAGAGGTATCTCAAATACTTGAAAACTATAGGATGATTAGAAGCTTTATATTGCCACAGCAAAAGGTAGTGTTAAATACTAGTACATTCATACAGTACGCTGATTACATACACGTACACAACTGAATGCTTTATCCATTTGTATATACAATTTATATACTTCTTTATCTGTAACCTCTCTGATTTCCTGATATATTTCAGTGCTAGGAACAACAACAACAAAGGTGTTGTTCAGCAGGAGAAATCTCCAGACAATTTTTTGCTGTTTCATGGATTGTTTAGAACTGAGGATTCAATGTACTATATGGCCAACAATATCTATAGTTTGTAAACTAGAGCCAAGTGCTGCAACCTTCCCTATTGCTTGTAAATGTTACTGTTCCAAGTAATGATCATATAATGTCTGAAAAAGTCTGTATGTACTTTTTTAGGGTGATTAAATTATCAAGGGGAGATTATTTTGTGTTGTTGTTACACAGGATTTGGGGATTATTATTTTTTTAATATGGTTTAATGTTTTTTCTGTTTTCCTCACCACCTCACTTGTTTAGGGAGGCTCATAGTCAAATTGAAAAAAGACGTAGAGATAAAATGAACAGCTTTATAGATGAACTGGCATCTTTGGTACCAACGTGCAACGCGATGTCTCGAAAGCTGGATAAGCTCACTGTATTGAGAATGGCTGTCCAGCATATGAAAACGTTACGTGGTAAGTTGATTGAGGGCAATGTGTGTGTGTGGGGGGGGGGGTGAGCAGGACTGGAGGAGAACACAATGGGGTTTCTTCAAAGTCATGCTTTTACTACCCTTTTCTTGCCCCTTTGTCAAAGAGAAGTAAGTTAACACCTCTTGGGAGGACTTCTCCCCTTTACTTAGCATGTGATGTTGCACATTCATTTATAGCTTACTGTAATCTCCTGTAGGTCCATAGGTTGCATTTTTTTTCATGAGCTATGAGCACCAAAGCAGTTTAAAGCACTAGTCTTGTCAGGTGTAGTTATATTTGGGGAACTGAAAGGACTAGTGCCTGTCAAATTCACCAGAGCTACTTTAAAAACTGACATGCTCTCAAGTATGAAGAGAGCAATGTGTAGTCTTCTAGCAAAGCGGAGTTTAATTTCTGGAGCTTTATTTAAAGAAAAAAAAAAAAGAAGACATTTGAAAGATCTTCTGCTGTAGCTGTTGTTAGCTTTTTTCCTGCGTGAATGAAACTGATGTAAGAATGCTATTCTTTCCCTGGAGCTATGTATTCTGCTGGAGCCCTGAGCTTTGTTGGTTCTGTGCTGTGCTGGTTCGAGATGAAATTCTCTTCAGAACTCTTCACCTAACACTCTCATTTGGTAGTGCTACAGGCCCTTCATCAGATGCAGCCATGAACATTTTTGCCTTTTCTCTTACCTATTTTTGTAGAGCTGTTTACAAAAGGAAAATATAATAAGGATACATTTCATGTTTACGTTCAGTTTCCCTTTCCTTAGAAACTCCTTTGACTTTACAGTTGTCATCTTTAGTACTTTCTTTTCCTATGGAAGCTGTAAGAATACAAAAACATCACATCCTAGAACAAATAAAGGAGTTTGTGGGGGCTACCAGAGTTTGAGAAGGAAGTCATGAGAAAGCAAATGCTGCCAATTGTACTTTCTATCTGGAGCTGTGGCTGATTTGTTTTAACATCAAGATACCATGTAAGGGATGTGGCCTCCCTTTCCCCTCTTCCTTGCAGCTGAGCAACTACAGGATGGCTTGGTTCATGGTCTGATACCCTGATCCAGCAGGGAAATTTGTAGGTGAGAAAATAATAATTTTCCATTAGCTAACCCCATGAATTATTATGAAGAAAGGTTGAGGGAACTGGGCTTATTTAGCTTGGAGAAGAGAAGGCTCTGGGGAAACCTCATTGTGGCCTTCTAGTACTTGAAGGGAGCGTCTAAACAGGAGAGGGAATGTCTGTTTACACGTGTTGGTAGTGATAGGACAAGGGAGGATGGTTTTAAACTAAGATGGGAAATTTAGGTTAGAAATTAGGAGAAAGTTTTTTACTCAGAGGGTGGTGAGGCACTGGAACAGGTTGCCCAGGGAGGCTGTGGATGCCTCCCTGGAGGCATTCAAGGCCAGGCTGGATGCAGCTCTGAGCAGCCTGCTCTAGTGGTTGGCAACCCTGCCCAGAGCAGGGGGGTTTGAAACTAGATGATCTTTAAGGTCCTTTTCAACCCAGGCCATTCTATGATTATCACAGAATCACAGAATCACAGAATTTTCTAGGTTGGAAGAGACCTCAAGATCATCGAGTCCAACCTCTGACCTAAAACTAACAGTCCCCACTAAACCATATCCCTAAGCTCTACATC
Organism: Anas acuta; assembly: GCF_963932015.1. Taxonomy (NCBI): domain Eukaryota; kingdom Metazoa; phylum Chordata; class Aves; order Anseriformes; family Anatidae; genus Anas; species Anas acuta. The sequence goes on from NC_088983.1 coordinate 65,398,300, forward strand.
TAAACGTCTTTTGAAGACTTCCAGGGATGGTGACTCCACCACCTCCCTGGGCAGCCCGTTCCAATGCCTCACAACCCTTTCAGTAAAGAAATTCTTCCTAACATCTAACCTAAAATCTAACCTAAAACTCCCCTGGCGAAACAAGTATCACCAGTATGTGGGGCATGGAAGCAAAGGGCTTAAGTTGTAGTCTACTGCTGAACCTTTTGTAGCACTGATCTGTGCTTTTAAACAGGCCGTGCACAGGACTTGTTTGGATAGAGAGGTTAAATTTTAGGTGTGCATAATATTCCTACAGGATTCATGATGTTTATGTTCATAGCTTTAGCTTTCTGTGAAAGAATGAAGAATCCTTTGAGAACTCAGTTTTAGTCTTTTTACTGAGCTTCTGTTGCATGTACCTGAAGGGGAATATGTGGGATTTGAAGAGTTGGGGTTGTTGCAAAGTTCTGTGCATCCTAAAACTCCAAGTAAGAATCAATTGTTGGATACAATCTGTGATGATAGCGAAAGCTTATGCCTTCAAGAAGTACACCTTTGAGAAAGAATAATGATGCTGGTAATTTACGGAAATGGTCACTATTCTAGTTTTTAGGACACAAGACATCTTCCAGTCATACTTAACCTAGCAGTTTTGTAAGGTGCAGCTTTTTCTGCCACTGTCATGTTGATACTTTATAGCCGTTCAGTGGTTACTAATTTGACTCTCTTGTTTTTATGAAGAGAATAAGATAAAAAGAATCACTCTTTAATAAGATGATGCCTCATTGGTTGCTCATTTTTGGCTTTTTTTGCATTGTTAGGTAAGGTCAGTGGAATGTTTTTTGTCTTTGGCATGTCATGGCATGAGAGTACTGATTTGCAAGATCCTACCTGACAATCTGTTTACATCACCTTGTCATGTTTTACTAGGATCTAGGGAGAAGAAACAGTTTTAAGATTTTTATTTTATCTCTTACTTTTAGTTTCTGATTCTGAGTATAGACCATGAATCAAGCACAGCATTTGAGTAAAAAAAAAAAAAAAAAAAAAAAAATGTCCAAAAAAACTTCCATCTCAGAAGGCATTTATGTTGCTACATAATGCAATATTGTGTTTTTAGCTAAAAAGCTTCATTCTTTTCTGAGTTAGTACCAACAGAATTCGTCATGATAGTAAAATGAAACCAAAAAACACCTTTCATTTTAAAGAACAGGTGAAATGAATAACAGTCTAAAAAAGAGCCAAATAAAAGTTATTTAAGTGTGTATTTTTTTCTTTGTGTCACAAATTAAGTTTGTGATATGGGGATTGTTTTCTTCAGGTGCTACAAACCCATATACAGAAGCCAACTATAAGCCTGCTTTTCTATCAGATGATGAATTAAAACATCTTATTCTCAGGGTATGTTTCAGCTTTTAATTATATTAATGTCTGTGAATATAATTCTCCCAAAGTGAAACACCAGTATTTTTCTGCCTTGTAAGTTGCTTCACAACTCAAGGATGTTTTGATTATAGAAATTAATCTATCAATCTGTAAGACTATTGCATAAAGTATCCGGGTTTTAAAGATAAAAACATCTCTAAAATTAAGCGGTATGATTTTAAGGGGAGATCTGAGGAAACTGCTGTTTTGATGGTAACCATCTGAATCTTCAGTTACTTAATGAAATGAACAAAAACAATTTTCTTACAGACTTTCTGCAATGGATTACCTTAACATGATTATTACCATCCAATGATATAACAAGCACCTTGTTTAGAGGTCACTGATGTAATGTGACTTAGTGTGTTTGGCTGCTTCCTGTGTATACTTATAGCATGGAGAGTATATATGGCTTGTGCCAATAATTAAACACTTTTAGTAGCTTGTGTAATTTGTGAAGAACTGCCGTGGCCAATTGCAGCATATTCAGAACTGAATTTCTGCAGCATTGTGACCTTGAGCTATAAAGCTAGGGGCTAATCCTGCATGCTTTTATGTGGTCAAAAAATAGTACTTTCAAAACTTGCCTACAGACAGATAGATGAATACACAGGTTACATGTGGTTTCTGAAATATGAACTATGGAATAAGTGCAGTTAAAATAATAATTTTAAAACAGGCATTATTAAACATCATTGTAATATTACTGGACAAAATATGGATGCTTTCTTCCTACATAAGTGATTGTAAATTCTGCCCAGAATGATGCCAGAAATGTTTGCAGATGCAAAAAAAACTTCATTGTAATTTCAAATAGTGTCTGTTGACTCAGTTATCTCTAAATGTTAAAAGAGTTCTCCTAGTGTAGAAATCCTGCTGTCTACAAAGTGTTTTTAAAGGTTATGATGATGCAATGAAGATGTATAACTTAGAAATTTACTTTTTTTCATTTCATAATTAGGCAGCAGATGGATTTCTTTTTGTTGTGGGCTGTGACAGAGGGAAGATACTGTTTGTTTCAGAATCTGTCTTCAAGATCCTCAACTACAGTCAGGTATTCTTTTCCATTTTAAGTAATGTTAGGCCTTAAAAGATTTGAAAGTTGTTTTATTATTATGCATTGGTATGGGAGGGATATTTGTGTGAATAGTCTGCCTTGAAAGCTGCGATTTGTTGCAAAGAAAGTTTTTCTCTGTCATGCTGCTGAAGAAGACTGCTGCTGGCTCCCATTCAAAGGAAGGAGGTAAAAAGGTACCAACTTTATTTCACTGTTTGTGACACATTCAGGTTAGGTTTTAACATGGGACTTGTGAAGTGTTAACTAATTTGACTTGTAAATAACTATAGAAAAATCAGTTTGAGGTTTCTCCAATAGCTTTACATGATTTTTTCAACTTAGTTATCTTTCTATTTCTGCTAGCATAATTACTTAAGGAAACTGGGAATCAATAATACCAAAGCCAGGTTTTTAAATATAGTCTTAAAATGAAATGTAACTTGCAATGTATATTGACAGAAATAATGAAGATCGTTATTTATACATCTGCCCTCTTTTCCAACTTTAAACATTGTATTAGCTTCAAAAGCTTTCATCACCCAGCCTTTAGCTAGATATGTACCAAATACCTACCAATCAAGTAAATATTGAAAAAGAACATTTGCAACTATGATTTTTACTTAAAACGTGTAGCATACAAAATGAAACTAAGAGAAACAGCAATACCTGTTGGTTGATTGAGCATACTAATTCTGTAAACCTCTTACTGAAAATTCTGTAACTTCAAAACATCCTGATATCTTCCAATTAATCTTTGATCTGAGATTTTTGATGTTCATTGGTTAGACTTACATGTAGAAGGATTCTTTGTAATTGGTACTAAAATTGTGAATATACACTGTACATTTATTTTAAGTTTTGATCAAATGTTCAATCCCTACAGAATGATTTGATTGGTCAAAGTTTATTTGATTACCTTCATCCTAAAGACATTGCCAAAGTGAAGGAGCAGCTCTCCTCTTCTGACACTGCACCACGAGAAAGGCTTATAGATGCAAAAAGTGAGTATTCTTTTTGAAAAATACTTCTGAATATTTGACTAACATGCAAAGTGTGTTGGGGATGCCAAGGAAGAGACAGAAGACAAAATATGAAACAGATACTTGAATGTAGAAGCTTGTAGTTTTTGCATGCCCTGCAGTATAGATGCATTAATTTAACTGGCTTCACATGAGGTATTATTTCATTTCCAGGCATCAAAGGTTTAATTTTTCCCACTGACACATGAAGTATTTGTTCTAATCCTTCAGTCAGTGGTGAGGATACACACAGTATTATTTTGGCTATCCATAACTGTCAGTCATGACAGGACTTCTTGTTTTCTTTTGTTTTGCCACTTCCAGCAATGATTTAACTTTTTTTTTTTTTTTTACAAAGTTTTTAATCCAGTCATTAGAATCATTTCCTACTGTACACCTTTAGTTCTAGACCATTATGGTATTTTGAAGTAGTTCTGTATCTGTGCTGTTTTGAGATGAGTGTGAGTTCAATCCACACTCATAACAGGAGTCTGTTGCTTAAGTAGAAAGTGGTATCTTACAACTACAAATTTCCAGGTTTTTAAGTCTCATGCTTGTCAAGTCAGAAGTTGGTAGGACTCTTGCAAAGAAGCCACCAGAACAACTTCAGAAACTGGAGCCAAGAAAGGTCATTCCAGGACAGTGAGCCTTGAGGCATCTGAATCAGCTGAAGTTTTTCTAGCTCATGGTTTTGTCTGGTCATGAAACATGCTCATCCAGTTCTATCTCCTTTTTTGCATGCCTCTGAAAAAGTTAGGGCAAAAATAAATACCACATATTTCAAGAACAAATATTCTTAAGAGTACTAGTATTTTTTTATTTTTTAAGTTGGCATAAGTGACTTGGGCACAACTTGTACTTTGTCCACTGAATGGCAGTTTAGAGTGTATATGGTGAAGGTCAGTCTGCAGCACCTCCTTGAGGTGACCTCCTGCAATTCTAATTTTAACAGGCACTCAACATTAAAACATTGGCATCACCGTTTTCCTCCTTATGTTAAATGTCTACAGGGTCCTAGAAGGTTTTGTACATTTATAGCTGCTCATTTATATACATCCCTATGCAGAAGTAGTTGAAGTAGCTAGCAAGCTGTGAAAAAAGTTGCTATGTGATTTAAATCCTTCACCATATCCCAGAGAACTCTCCCCTGGAGCTCTAGCTGCATCAGTGGCTTTGCTGATATCCCATGCTTCTGATGCATGCCAAGCATCTTCCTACCACTCTGGTTGTACCAGCACTCTGTTGATGGCTTCCAGATTTGACATGCATTTTTTGTACCATGTTTCTACGGTTCTTTTCCATAGAAAAGAATGTGAGAATCTCCTGCAAGTATATGATAAAGGTCAGGGCTTATTGTTAAGGCATATTCATATGAACTTTCTTTGAGGACAGAAAAATTTCTTATACATAATCAGAGGTCTTGGGGATTTGCAGTCCCTGTGTATGTCGCTGCTACCTTTTCCCCCTTCTATCATAGAATCATAGAAGGGTTTGGGTCAGAAGGAACCTTGAAAGCCATCCAGTTCCAACCCCCTGCCATGGGCAGGAACACCTCCCACCAGAACTTGTTATTCAAAGCCCCATCCAACCTGGTCTTGAACGCTTCCAGGGATGGGACATCTACAGCTCCTTTGGGCAGCGTGTTCCAGTGCCTCAGCCCTCTGAGTGAAGAATTTCTTCTTAACATCTCATCTAAATCTCCCTTCTTTTAGCTTAAAACCATTCCTGCTCATCCTATCACTACGTGACTTTGTAAAAAGTCTCTCCAGCTTTCTTGTAGGCCCTCTTTAAGTACTGGTAGGCCTCTATAAAGCATCCCTGGAGTCTTTTCTTCTTCAGGCTAAACAATTCCATGTCTCTCGGACTGTTTTCTTACGGGAGGTGCTCGAGCCCTCTGTTCATCCTTGTGGCCCTCCTCTGGACCACTCCAACAGCTCCATGTCCTTGTGCTGGGGCCTCCTGAGCTGAAACAGCACTCCAAATGGGGTCTCCTAAGAGCAGAGCAGAGGGGGAGAATCACCTCCATAGACCTTCTGGCTATGCTTCATTGTCAGAACAATGTAAAAATGTCTAGAGACACTGCAGTTGAGAGGGTCCTGGAATGTCACTTAGTCTGTTCCGCTTTGTACGTGCATATAGGCTCTTTGGGTGTGTTTTGTGATTAAAAATAAGTCTTCCAGTCTGAAGGGTCACAGGCTTATCTAGTAACTATATGTATGAAGTACTGCTCTAGTTATGGGTAAATAGTCTTTCCCTAATTTTAATCTGTTTATTAATGTTCGAAGAAATCATGTTTATTGCAAAACTTGTATGGACTTTTACCATCTATTTCTAATCTTCACATTTAGAAGCCTGTGTTCTCAAGCTTGTGTCAATGCTTTCATGGTAGAAAATGTAATCAGAAATTCTGTGTGGTGGGTTGAGCTATCCTGTGCATGTTCATGTAAATGAAAATCTCCAAAATTGCACTTCAGCTTCTGAATGAGGATATAATGATTGGGACCTTGTGCAAGTCCTCAGAAAGTTAAAACATCATGCAGTTTAATTGTATGATGTAATCATTTGTTCAGTTAACTTTTTACCCACCAAAGAAGGCTTCCTCACTTCCTCTGTTTGCTACAGCTGGACTCCCAGTTAAAACTGATGTAACGCCTGGGCCATCAAGACTATGTTCTGGAGCAAGACGGTCCTTCTTTTGTAGGATGAAGTGCAATAGACCTTCAGTGAAAGTAGAAGACAAGGATTTTCCTTCAACCTGTTCAAAGAAGAAAGGTAACAATTACGAATTTTATTATCAAGTATAGTGGCAGTCAGGCTTTTTTGTATATAACTGTTCCCTTGCGGTGGTTAAGGTTTTTATACATATTGAGCAGCATCAATGTTTCTTCATAAGATGTTATGTGAACTAAGTATTGGTCTGTTACTTTTCTCTCTTGATACTGTTTCCATTTTTTCCTGTTTAACATATTGGATTAGCATATAGAGCCAAATTCTCCCCTCTGCTCTCTTGAAATTGTTGCTGGCAGTTTGTGCTGATGGTTCTGGTGTGGTTAATGCATCTTCAGAAGCCAAACATTACATTCATGCTTAATGTTCTAGCCCATGTCTCCAGTAAAGAGAAGCTGTTTTTCTGCTCCATATTTGACAAGTAATATCTGGATGGATATCCAACTTATAAAATGAATTTATTATGAGTTAATTTCTGGGTTTAGTACATTCTGAGTAGCGGAAACATAGTATTTCTACACCAGAAGTATTCGGTCATAATGTTATCTAAGGTTTGGATATTTTTTCCTCTGCAGTGTATTCTTCCAGATATATTGGAGTATATATTTTGACCACGTTTGAAAGTTTCTTCTTTTGAGTACTTCAGAGAAGCATTTTTTATTAGTTAAACTTGTATCATACTTCAGTGCTCATCCCTGAGTAAATCACTTTATGCAGTTAGGCACAAGGATTTCTTCTGTGAAAGTCTCCTTTCTTGCAGTTAAAAGGCCTGCTCAGTGCTGAGGAGTATCAGGTCTTTCAGATATGGGCTGTATTATTTGTCATTGTGAATCTTAGTCTTCTCCATGCACAGCTTATCCTCTGTACACCCAAGCAGTGCATTTTCTGCCAGCCAATTTTTTTTTGTAGGAGATTCATGTTAAGTTGATGAAGGTGTCATATTTATTAATATATCAATTTCTTCAAACAATCCTTTATTAACATAATATATTTTCAAACAACCTTTTATTAACATTACATTAGCATCCTTTGCTGAAATAAGATGTGATGCAATTTCTACTTAAAGATGATCAAGAGATGTTAGTCTGAACGATGTGATGTTTCAGTATAAACAATGATTTTGTAGAGAGAACTTGTACATGGATGTAGCTCAAATAAGCTGCATTGAAACAGGAGTGCTGAAAAAGCCCTTAGTGAGCAGTGTCACAAATATCCTGGGTAAGAGAGGAACTGTACATGTGTTTTAGCAGAACTGAGAGATGAGTTTTCCAAAAGCAGCATCTATGGCCTAACTGTTTTGTTGTTTTTTTTTTTTTTTTCTTTTTACAGTGGACCGCAAAAGCTTTTGCACTATCCATAGTACAGGTTATTTAAAAAGCTGGCCACCAACAAAAGTGGGACTAGATGAAGATAATGAACCAGATAATGAGGGTTGTAATTTAAGCTGTCTTGTTGCAATTGGACGGCTGCATCCTCATGTAGTACCACAGCCGGTCAACGGTGAGATCAGGGTGAAACCTACAGAATATGTTTCTCGACATGCGATAGATGGAAAGTTTGTTTTTGTAGATCAGAGGTAAGAATACTTGTAATTTCCACAATACATCATTCTAATACTGATTTGCTGATAGTGTGATATTTAGAGAAGTGTAACTACTATTGGAAAAAAAGTTCTTTTCAGCTTTTTTCTAAAACCCAACTGCAAATTATTTTGGCTTTTGAGATCCAGCTCAAAGCTACTACTATGTATTTATTAGGTTTTACTGATTAAATAACAAAAGCTCCAAAACTATTTTTTACTAGACAGAATAATCCAAGTATCATTTCTGACTGTTCATTAGGAATATGTGTATATATGTAATCTTCAGAAGAATATGCTATCCTATTTTTTAACTGGGCTTTGTAATTACAACATTTTGTTGTTTGCAATCTTTTGCAAATGCTACATGGGTAAGTTATCACACAGGCTGCATTAAGCTTTGGTAGTATATACATTTATCTACTTGGACATACTCTGCTGAATTAATACTTCTGTATATGATCTTATGTATTTTTAAGAAAGAAAGCTTTCCATAAGCTTTACTTTTGGAAAAGATTTGAGAACTCAGACCGATGTGGTATCTTCTTTCAAACATCAGTTTTATTATCTATTTATTTATTAAGGCTAATTTTTATATTTGAAAAAGAAATTGCTTGAATTTTCTTACCTACTAAAGAGACATGACCTGAACCTTCCTTCAAAATAACTGGGAAAAGGGAAAAGGGGTGGTTGAAGGATGGTAATGGGGAGGGGACGGGTTGTTTGGGGGGAGTGTTTTTGTTTCACTTCCTTGCAAAGATGGGTTGAGACTGCCAAGCGGAGACTGTTTCACTGAGTCTGTGGCTTAGGCCCAATTACTTAAAATGTAAAAAAAGACCAGGCTCCAAACTCTGCCAGAATCTGCCTGCTGGAATTTGTGTCTGGGGTGTGTCTGGTGTCTGCTGATTTTTAGTGGACTTTGAGAGGAAGTAGAGCTGATTGTCTTGAGGAAAAAGTACAGTAAGTAGAACCTTTGTTAATGGTGTCTGTCTGGTTGGGGTGTTTGTTTTTTTTTTCTCATTTGTTTTTAATTTGGTAGCAAGCTTTTTGAAATACTAGCTCTTCTGCAGCAGTACTTACAGCTGGTGGTCACTGTGGGAGCTTTGAAAATACTCATAGCCTTTCTGTTGTTCACAAAGTGTGCCAAGCTGTCATGCCAAGGTATGGTAGTTTATGAACTCTGTTTTTGAAAGATCAAACATGTTATCCTGATGGATATTGAAGTCTTTCCAAAATAATGATTCAGAAAACGTTGACGACTTGGATTCAAACGTGTATACTCTTGTTTGTTTTCCATCTGAATGCTAAATCTGAATCCTTTTTGTTGTACTTTAAGTCCATTATAACTAGGTGAACAGATTATATCTGGTTTTTTTGCTGTTCTAATGTTCCTTTGAGATGGGAGTCACAAGCGTAATGAAATGTCTTTCTTGTGAGGGTAGGAAGGGAGTTAAGTTCAATCTTTCCTCAGGTGGTAGTTTCTGGATGTTCTTGTTGCTGGCCTCTGGAGTGCCTGCTTCAACTGCATCTTTCCTGAAGTCAGGTTCTGAAATTACTAGGGCTCAGTAGTTTCTTGTTCTCCGTCCATGCCAGCAGCTCCTGGAATGCTACCAGAGAGTCTGATCAAGAGTCCCTGACTTTCCTGTACTGCAGGTGTGTTTAGTTGTACAATTTTCTGATGAGGAAGAAAATAAGTTGGCTTTGTGTCTGCTTTTGATGAAACAAAAAAATAGTTGTATTTGCTTCATGCTTCTGTTTGATTTAAACCAGATGTATAGTAGGTTTCTTAATGCTTCTTTAGGAAAATTGTTAACCTTTTCATATGGGCCTGGTTGATGGTTTGTTGTTTGCTTCTTTTGTTTGTTTTTTGTCCAACTCTTAAGGGTTGTAACTAGGGGAGAAAATGCTTCTGAAACACTTGTTACACTAAAATAATAACTTGTACTTTTCCCATCTTCAGAATGTGTTTCAGTAAGCTATCATTAATACTTCAACTTGAAAATATATACATATATTTTTTTTCCTTTTTTTTCTTTCTTTACCTTCCTTCCCTCCCCTACCTCCTTTCCCTTGTCGTTCCCAAGGGCAACAGCCATCCTGGCTTACTTACCCCAGGAACTTCTAGGTACTTCATGTTATGAATATTTTCATCAAGATGATATAGGACATCTTGCAGAATGTCATAGACAAGGTACAATTATGAATAATTCAGTAAAGAAATTTTGTATAAATAATGTGAATAGTTTTGATTTAAGAGAACTATGCAAACTGTAAAAGATTTGGGTATCTTTGTAAATGCTTTAGTTGAGATCATTGTTCTGTATGTGCCAAATGTCTTAGACTTCCACGGATTTATTTGTGAATATTTAAGGCTCACATTGGGTAAGGGGGTTGACTACATTTTTCTCCAGGGATGAGAGGGAGGAATTAAGTGAATTGAGTTTTCTGTGACATTGCTCATATAATCGTGCTGCCTCTTCCACACAAAGTTACTTTCTGTCTGGTTTTAGTTTTGCAGACAAGAGAAAAAATTACAACTAACTGCTATAAGTTTAAAATAAAAGATGGGTCTTTTATTACATTGAGGAGTCGCTGGTTCAGTTTCATGAACCCTTGGACCAAAGAAGTGGAATACATCGTCTCAACAAATACAGTTGTTTCGTAAGTATTTCTCACTAAGTAGATTTATGTAAATACTGATTGTTTTGCACTGTTTTCAGGTAATATTTCACATATATATATGCATGTGTTCTGTGTGGCAATAGGTGTCTTCTCCAAGTAACACCCTGGAGAAAAAAAGAAGAGCTGCATATGTGAGGGGAGGGAAATTAGTTTAATAATTGCAAGATGGGCTAAATAGTGTTTATTAAAGCTGGAAGAAATAAAAGTATTTTCTTTCACTGGGAAAACCAGGGGTTTCATCTTTGTAGGGACTTAAGGGAGATGCATTTCTTTGCTTTGGAAGGAATTCCCCTCCACTTTTTTTTCCCCGTTTGAAGATTTTGTACAGCTGCTGTGCCTTCACAGTGGAATTAACTTGCAGAGAAAATTGTCTTAAAGATGCTGTTTGGGTTCTGCATTGCATACTTCTGAATTTTAACATAGTGTTTTATTTCTGTTGTTTATCTAGCCTTGGTGTCAGTCATAGTGCTTCTTTCATAGAGGTGATAGTGACTCACGAGCTACTTAAACCCTGAAGCATTCCATTGTGACACACTGGCAGAGTGACTGTTCCACAGGGCTTTTTAGCACTGATTATTCTAATTCTTGAAATCCACAGCACCAGCGTTCTTGATAGTGGAGACGCGGCCTTTCCACAGCTTGCAGCTTCTCCACATAGCATGGACAGTATGCTTCAGGCTGGAGAAGGTAATTGCCAATCATTTCCTTGCAGTCCAGTAGTCATGCATAGTTAGCAGCACAGATTTGTTGAAGTCTTACACTTAGAATTTTACTAATATCCTAAAGAATAATATGGCTTAGGGAAAAAGAAGTGCTAATGCAGTTCTTGTCCTGTTGAACTTAAATACCAACTTTGTCTATAGCTGATCAAAGAGAGGTGGATGAGCCAGATAAAAGAAATAAGTCTAGGGTTGAACGGGTGATTTAAAGGAAAAATGTTTGCCTTCCAGTTCTGTGGTCAGTGCCTATGACCACTCAGTGTTGCTGGATCATAAACATAGGTTAGCTGTTCAGCTTATAACCTCTGTTACCTTTGTTTGACTTTTTGTCAAGACATGAAGACTGACATCTAGTAATTGTCATGTCATTTCTACCATTGCTGAAGATGACTAAAATATCTTTTATAACAGGTGGTGTGCGACATAATGTGGAAGGGAGCTTGATTTAATAACCAAGTGTTACTGGAGCAGGATTGAATTCAGGAAGAGTAGGAGGATGCAATTGCAGCCCATGAATGAAGGACTGGGGAGGAAAGATGATGATAGTACTTACACTTTCCAGAACTGGGAACCATTGCTTTTAGAGACCTTGCTTACTAGATACTACTTTTATCAGCTATGCACTTACAGCCATAGAACAAGGATATTGTGCTTGTCTGGAATTACTTCTTAAGTTGTATACAAATGCTTAGCAAAACAGTGCAAAACTTCAGCAGACTTGTTTTTTTTAGTTATCTCTCTTCTGAAAAATGAGGTTCAGTAAGTGAACTATGGAGGAGGAATGGTAGCAAAGCACGGAGCAGTTAGCAGTGTGGTAGGAAGAGAGGCTGCTATGTTGGTATGAGGGCTAGTTATCAAATTTAGAATTATGGCAGTAATACTAGTGTACAGGCCTTTCGAGAATGGAAAAAATATAAAATAAACCATTCTAAACTTAATTCTTGCCACAATACTGACTTTGAGATGAAACCAGACATAGAGTATTGTTATACTGACAGTTCTTGTCCCCAGAAAAATAAAGTTGATTGAGTAAAGCTTAATTTCAAGTGGTTCTGGTTCTGCTAAGGATTTGATGAGCTTTTAGGTGAACCTTCTTGCCTCCTGATGGGTCAGAGCTTTAAAAAGATACTGAAGGTTGCTGTTGTTAAGTATAAATTTCTAAAAGATGACAATTATCTGTTATGCGTAAACAATACTATGTGGCTTTCTTCCCCTTTCAGAATGGCATCTTTTCTTTACTGTGCCTTGGAATAGATCAGGCTCCTTCCTATCTACCTCTTAAGTATTGTGCAAGCGTAAAGAAACAATGAACTTCTAACTGTTCAGACCTCACTTTTTCCCCCCTTCTTAGATACTTGCAGTTACCTGCAGAGGCTTAATTTATGTTCATCAGGTGACTCAGATCTATTCTGTATTGTCTGTGGTGGCAAGTTCTTAACACAAAGCAAAAAATAAACATGGCTGGAGATGAGCCTATTCAGCTACAGAATAAAGCAGCTGTGATGAGCTATTCTTTACTATGTCTGGACTAGAGGTACTACCAGGTGCTTGAAACAGCCAGATTTGTATAGGTGTACCTAGATGTCTAAGATAGACAGCATAGCTCAAAGTCAGAGCTTTCCATATATTTAAGGATACTCAATAGTTATTGGAATTGAAAGTAAATAAAGCTTAGGTAGTTCTGACAAGCTGTGGGACCTTTGCATGCCTAAATACCAATGCTATTTGGAATACAGGTGCAAACTTTTATCTCACTTCAGAAACCTACTTGTTTCAGGTGGCCCAAAAAGGACCCATCCTACTGTCCCTGGCATTCCAGGTGGAACAAGAGCTGGGGCAGGAAAAATAGGGAGGATGATTGCTGAAGAGATCATGGAGATTCACAGGTGAGAGAAAATGGTATGAAGAAAGAAGAAAATCAGCATTGTTCTTTAAAAGGAAGTAAGGAGGTTTTTCTTCAAACTAAATAAATAATGATACAATTGCATTGTATAAGTAGACATCTACAGCTACCTATACAGAATATCTGAGGCTGTTTTCATTTTATTTCAAGACACCTGGTTATTTCTAGTCCTTTGGCAGCTGTTAACTATTTTCAAAGCTGCATTCTGTTCAGCTTTCCCAGGGGAACTCTGCCAAGGATAAAATTCCCAAGTCTAATTGCTTTTCTTTGTAATTATCCCACCTTCATTTAGTCTGGGAATTTGTCGGTTCTATAATGAATACATTATTTATTAATAAAAATATATATACATATATTAACTATTTTACATGTCCAGCATACTTCTGTAGCAGTAGCCTATTTAACGAGTCTAGGGCAGTGGAACTGAGCTCACATTCTTAACTGATAGAAACTGAAGTGTAACACAAAAAAATTAGGTTTTCCTCAGTATCCAACACCTTTCTCTTGTTCCATCTCTGTGAAGGCTGTACAGGAACAAGTAAGGGAGAAGGAAGGTAGCATGAGAAACAGCTTAAGTTTGTAGACTGAGCAAGCTGGGCCACTTATCCACAGGTTTTATCTAGCTGCAAATAAAAATTTACTGCTGCTGATTTGAATAATGTTGAAAATTGAGGAAACTAAAAATGAAGTGCATGCTTTTAAACACTGTATGCCTGATATTAAGATTGGCGTTTGAAACTCTGAGTCTCTGGAACCTAAGTCTCAAAGCCCCTGGTAGATTCATTCCGTGTTACCCATACAATAGGATAAGAGGATCATCACCGTCTAGCTGTGGTTCAAGTCCACTGAACATTACGAGCACACCACCACCTGATACATCCTCCCCAGGAAACAAGAAGGTAAGAACAATCTGTACAGTCTTGTAGCAGTAGTGACACACAAATCGTGTTATAGAATTATGGTGTTGAACTTTTAACTGCTTGGCTGAAAAAGTTTGACAGCAGGTCAAAGTATTCTTGGAGAGGGTGGGAGGAAAATCCTGTTACAGTAGTCTGTAAAGTGCAGAGACCAACAGTTCTTAAGCACTGACAGCTTTGGAAATCCACATGCTCTTTACTTTTTAAAAAAAACAAACAAAAACCAAACGAACAAAAAAAACAACACAGCTGTAGGGAAACAGCTCTCTTCATGTCTCTTGATCCTCCACTCTTTCACACCACGTACCGGTGAACACTGGAATTGCTATCATTTGAGCACTGATGATGCTCAAATGAATTTCAAGTTATACTGTACTGCTGTAGCACAAAATATGACAATTAGATACTTCACTGTGTACTGACATTTTATTTTTAAATCAATTCTATGTATCGTGCTGCCTTCTAAGATCACTTAAGTAGCGTTCAAATACCATTGCTAACACTTAACCTCCAAAGCACTTATACTGTCTGCATTTAAGTCATCTAGTAAATTGCTACTTATAGATGCCATATTCAAAGCTGGAAGAGCACTTATCAAAAGCTTTATTCTGTGCATTCACACACTGCTTCAGATTTAACTTTTTTTTTTCCCAGAAATTGTGATGACTATACATAAGAATTGCTTGACTGGAGCATATAATCAACACTAAATATTTCCATTTCTGGCCTTGTACTTGAAAATAAAACTTGAAGTTGGAACAAACTGAGTTGTAGTTCTAGGAACAATCATTCATGCTCCTTCTGCCCAAGAATAAGTCACCATCACGTATAGCAGGCTACTGCAACGTAATGGAATAATGGAAAATACACGTAGATATATGGTATTTCTTATAGTATACTCCCTCAATATTTTGCCTTACAATACTTAGTTTGCTATAAAGAACACACATTCCAGATGATTCTGCCCTCAGAAGGAAGCTCAAAACTACACCCTTTCTAGTGTGTGCCTATCCAGGCAGTTCAAAACTACAGTTCAAGTATTCCTTTACTATTTATTTAAAAAGCCCAGAGAAGGCATTTCCGCCTGGTGTGAGCTCTGGTGTACGCGGTAGTGCTGTGCTGCTCTGTACCAAAAAAAATTAAGACTTAAAATCTGGGAGCAATATTCAGCTCATGCAGTCTCCCTCTACCTAGGAGGATTGTACTCTTAAAACTGAGAATCTTAATTGGCAATACTTTACATGCACTGTATTTGTAAATTCAAAAACATTCTGTAGTTAGCTGTGATTACTCTTACTTGTAGATGGAATATTTACAATGATAATGCCCAGAAATCCTTTCAGGACTTTTTCTGGCAATTTTTCAGAAGTTTAGCATGTAGTGCTGACTTCCCCCCACCAGAAAGAAACAGATCTACTGTCTGATAAGTTTGTAGACAAGGCAGAGGAAGGTAGTTCCTAGTTTACAATTAGTCTGATTAGCCTTTAGGTGCTAGTTGTTTTCTTTTTTCTTTCAGGAAATCCATCCTTCCTATATTAAAAATCCTAATCCAAAACAGTTGGGACTTAATGCAACATTTCATGCTGTTTCATGGTTTCTGTTTTCTCAGATCCTGAATGGTGGCACTCCAGACATTTCTTCAGCTGGGTTACTATCTGGGCAAATCCAAGACAGCTCTGGTTACCCATATTCTGACAACTCCTCTATTCTTGGTAAGTGAAGTCATACACAAATGCACCCAAGTATCAGCTAACTACACAGACAACTGTAACAACATGATGGCTGTTAGAGATGGCCTGTTTCTTACCAGCTGCGGTACATACCCTACCACTTTGTTCACCTTAAGGGGGTAGCTACAAGGAGTATCCTGGCACTGTGCTTTGCTAGCTTACTTTGTATTACCATTTTTGAAGCAGCAGTTGGATACCTTTCTTTTCTTGCTGACCTGGTATGAATTAGCTGAATGCCTGACCTGCTTTTTGTGAGTACTTTTACATAACTAGAGATGAGAAGGAAGGCTTACGGACCTGAGAAGTGCTCTGGCATGCGGGTGTCAGTTGTATCCCTGAAACTCTGCTTATCAAACATGTTAATACTCCCCACATAGTTGAGCCTGGTCAGGTATCATACTTCAAGTCATATGGCAAGTGACTGTAGCAAGCGCACACAAAAAAACAACTTTTGACAACTTACTGCCTTTATATTTACAGGGGAGAACTCGCATATAGGCATTGACATGATTGACAACGATCAAGGATCAAGCAGCCCTAGCAATGATGAAGCAGCAATGGCAGTAATCATGAGCCTTCTTGAAGCAGATGCAGGTCTTGGTGGCCCTGTGGATTTTAGTGATTTGCCATGGCCCTTGTAAGTGGTGCACCTTGCTTCAACATCCAAATATCAAAGTGCATTTATTGGTGGAGTTCTACAGTCTGTGAAGCTTGTTGGATTGAGAAGCTTTTATGTATGAATTTCATAAAAGCCATATCAGAATGCAATTCATTCTACCACATGTAACTTCAGACAAAGTGGAATAACCCGCTACAGTGTTGTGTTGATTTGGTTAGCTGTGTATAGCTTGCAATACCTGTATATTTTGGATTATGTTGTTTGATTTTTTTTTTAAATCACTGTGCAACTCACTGGGATGAGTGGTAGCTTTTATATGCAAATGACCATTTCAGATGTATGGTGTGTTTTTACACTGCAAAACAGTCCCCATGTGGATATTTCTTATACTAATTGTACCATAAAGCTGTTTATTCTTTCTTGTAAGAATCCTTTACTATAAATATTGTTGAAGTGTAACGTACTAGACAGTTCAATATTTTTAAAATAAATGTTTCCCTTGTTCTAAGATGGAGCATTTACTTTGATAAATAAATTTGATAGAACCCTGCTGAAGATGGATGCTAGCAGCAGTTGCCTATTTATCAATTCTTTAGCTTTGGAGGAAAAAGGTAAGAAAAACAATGCCTTACATGCACTTACAGCATTTTGTCACTATGATAAATTTTACAGAGAAGCTATTACTTGTCAATTACTATTTCAACCAAGAGAAAAACTTAAAAGAATAAGGTGAATTAAGACAGTCTGATAGTGCAACAGATTTCTTTTTAATTTTAGGTAATACCTGTTTTTCACTAAGGTGGTTAATATTAAGTGATCTCCAACCACCCTGAGGGAAAAAAAGCACTTTCAAAACTCACTGTATACATAATCTCATTCACAGATAATTCAAACCCATTAAAATAATGGAAATTTTATTTGCATGAAAAACTTGTTTACAATCATCAATAAATGAAGAATGAACCATTTGCATTTTCCTATTTCATGACACTTACGAAAAATTTAGTAAATAAATATTTGTGAACATATTAAGGTAAGGCAAAATTTAAGATAAAGCCCCTATCCCTCGTTCACAGCTTTTGAACATGGCTCACACTGCAAATAAGTGAAAAAAATTCACTGAAGAACAAGATGTTACATGGGTAATTGAATCATGTCCTCAATCCAAAAACCCAATGGTAAGTAGTTTTGTGCTCAGCCATATACAATAACTTTAAAAGGGTCAACCTGTTCAGAGCAAAACTATTTACAATTAATACTTTTGATAGAAGCACTTCGTTAGTATTGTGCAATACTTTTATAAAAATGGCTTGAAATTCCATTTATCAACCATTTGTAAAGTGCTACTATCAATTCCAATTCTGCATGCTAACCCCAGTGTAACAATACTGAAGTACACTAGCCACCAGTATCCCATTGTTTTCAATGGGCTTAAGAGTGAGGACAGTCCAGTGTACAAATAACCAATGTCACAAACCTACTGGTAAACAAATACATGTATGTAACCGTAACTCCTGGATGTTTTAATCTGTACTCTCTCAAAATAATCAGATACTCCCCCTGGACTTCTAAAAGGTCCATACTGCAATATCCTAAACACTGTTACACAATGGAGAAAACTGGAATTGCAGTGTAATATGAATTGAGTACAGAGTCACTTTAAAGTAGCATGCTTTTGTTTTCGTAACAGTCTAGATCAGAGGAGGGGGTTTTGTCCTTCAGTATCCATCTCACTGTTACTAGGTGGAGGATGAATAGGCAGAATATCCAACTCATCTACTTGGGGGGTAGGATGCATTACCACAAGCTGGTCCTGGGGTATATCTGCTGCCGCTGCTGCTAAATTTGTGATAGATTTGCTTTTCACACACTGAAAGTCAACATGCCGACTCTTTCCTTCCTCCTTCTCCCATGACATCCGTATAAATGGCCTTTGGACATAGTTGTAAATCACCTCTGGCCTTCCACCTGGTCGCTTTTTCACTTTCTCTTTGTATGTAGGGTAACCTACGATACAGAGTACAGCGTAAGTTAACATTTCCTGTACTGTCTGGTTCGGGGTTTTCTTTCACACTCACAAAAAGCAGTATGTGGAAACAATGAAAGTTAGCAGTTGTTACTATCAGCATCCTGCATGGAAACATTCAATTGTGTTGTTCTTAATGTTATCTAAGCAGGGACAACATAGAGACAGAGGCTAAAATACCACAGAAACTGTAACGAAAGAGATTAACGCTATTGATAATGTCGATGTTGTCATAAGACAACTCCAAATTTTACAGGCAATGCCAGTTGCTTTTTCTTTGGACCAAAAGTGTCAGACTGTTTTTAATATACTAATCTGGAAAGCAAGAAACAAGACCTCAAACATAGAGAGCAGTGTTGCTCATCTGTGGTTTAAATTCGCAAGCAGAATCTTAGCACTTTCATCTCACATTCAGCCCAATTCCTGCAGTTCAGAAAATACATAGTTTTAAACCAATTAACAATTCTGGTTATGCTATGTTCATTCATGTCATCTCTCCCCCCCTGCCCTAAGTAATTTTCATTACTAGGAAGTTGCATATTACTGTGGGGTACTAGCATTACAATTTAGTTAAATAGTTGCTCTTCATCTAAAATAAAAAAAAAATGCCAGCAGAAATAAGCTGGTGTTAGCCAGTGTTACAGACAAAAACAGTTCTTGTTTAGTTTAATGGCATGTCAGTCTGAAGGCTTGCACTCTGTTCAGCTGAACTTATTTTTAAAGATTGCAAGCTGTTAAAGCATTTGCTTTTGGTTGGCAAGTTACAAATGTAACCATGACAACTTGGTAAGTGAATGCAAAAAGTCCTTCAAATTACAAACACCAGATTTTTAAATATTTGGGCCAACAATCAGGAAGAAAATGAAATACAGAGCAACCCAGTTGTTATATTCACAATAAAAATCTAAGACAACTAACTGTAGTTGTTTTTTGCCAGGCCAAAGCTGAAACTTTACAGATCAGCATCCTGAATTTACAGGACTTTTATTTCAGATTAGTATTTCTTTGCACCTTAGTGATCCGTTTGATAGGTTTGTATTTCCTGAAAACATCTACCTACAACTTAATTTTTTTTCATTTCAAGCCCTGAAAAAAGCACCAGGCCAAGAACAGAACAAAGCTGTAAAAATGCACCGTGACTCAAAGTACAGTAAGAACAGAGAACATTCTGCATGAAAAATAAAGGGAAAAGACATTAAATGCAGCTGTAAGACAGGAGAAACCACCTAAATTACTCTGTAAGCAGTCTAGCAGATAAATATTACAGGCTCATGACTGATCTGCAATCAGGTTTTCCAGCTGGACCAGTTGCTTATTAGGTACCACTCCCCCAGCCATTTTATCATCTAGCCTCAATATGAAAGATGAATCACTGTTTCTTTAACTATACAGATGATCATCAGGTAAATACAACAAACCTGCTTCCCAAAGAGTTAGTTTGTAAGCAATACTTTTCTTACCTTCAATGCCCAGTCGGATCTTCTTGAGTCCTCTTTCCTTCAAAACAGATTTGGCCACATCTCTATTTTCAATGTATTTGAAGAATCGATACAACTTTGTGCTGTAAATAACTAAAAATATATTTTAATTAGGAATAATTGTATTAAAAGATTATATTTCTAATCCTACAAACAATAAGATCTCATTGCCCTGCTCTACTCGTGTAATTCTATTTCAGAATGAAGGGGAGAGACTTAAAAACTCCTTAAAATATCCAAAACAGAAATCAGAGAAAAGTAGCCAAAGGCACTGTGAAACTTGTTGGTTTTGTGTTTTATGTTTTTTCCCCCTATTAATTTATCCTGTTTCATACACTTTTTTTTTTTGCTGGATTTAGGAATATAGTAAGACAATTCACCAACCACATTGTATACTCTATACTCTCAGGCCCCTCCACAGAAAAGGACTTCTCCCCCAACCCCTCCAGATGGAATTTCTGCAGATATTTTAGTTGGGCCGCGCATTTTAGGTGGGGCTGTAGGTTAGCATCCTCCATACAGTTTAAAAGAGACTTCTAATAAGATCTTAAGCTATCCGAGTACTAAGGGTACTTCAAGCTCCTACATTCCCCCCAAAACTGAATTTTGAGTTTTCACATTAAAGAGATTTCTAGCAGCAAGGACACCATACATCCAGGTAAGAACACAGTTCACAGTGCTTTAACTGATCTATAGATGTAATTCTTACACTTCAAAATATTGACACCCCTCCCCCCCCCAGTTGCTCTCACACAATGACTCCTACCCATCTTTCTGAGAACTTTCTGAAAAAGTATTTCTTTCTCCCCTCATTGACTGGTATTAAAAGTTATCTCCTCTTTTTAATTAGACTTGAACATAGCATGCAACATATGCTTGAACAAAGGAAAAAAGTAAGAAAACTTTTGTGAAGCATTAAAGATTTTGTAAAGACTTTGTTAACAGTGCTTATGTGTAAATAAGTTGAATGAACACGTTGACTACTACTACCATAGAGGTGGCTTGGTGGAAACAGTGAAAATAAGCTTACTTTGTGAATACTCCTCTCCCATTTGTGGAGGATACTCTTCATCCCAGTCAACAACATCATCATCTGTCAGCACAACAATGTGGCACTCCCTCTCACCACTTTGGGCACTGGCTACCATTAATGGGAGAATCATTTCCTCTAGATAAAACTCAAATTGTTTGCGAGCACCATCATTTGACAATTCATGCATGAGAGCACCTGGAACAAAATTTTAAATAGCAGACATTTTAAAGATCGGTAAAGAAATGAAAGCAGGAGCAAGGAACACAGCAGTTCTGTTTACTGTGTATTATTTACTGCAGACATCTGTAAAGACACTGTTAGTTTATTAGTTTGTGTAAGATCAGAACTTTTTGAAATTTTTACCAAAAGTTCAAACTGATTGGATTATCCTGCAGATATTAACATTCTGTTGGGTAAACACTGGCATGACTTCACATAGACCTCCTTAATGTTTTCACTACCACTAAACATTTGATAATTATATGCAAGACTCTTGGGCTTCATAAAAGGAAACACTATTTCAGCCAGTTGTTAAGGAGAAGCACATGCAACCCACTTTTCATAAGAATTAGCTTAAAACTAAAGCCTCTCAAAATCCTCCTAGTATCGCCTGTGAAATCCTTCTAAGGGCAAGGTGCACTGAATGTGACTCAGCAGCCAACACGCCGTGAGGTTGCATGTTATCACTGGGCACTACACAAATAACACGAGATCCCAGGAACCAAAGACACACCAGTTCATTTTAAACATTGGCCAAAGCTTTGCCTGTGTTCAGGAAGAAACAAGCTGGACAGTTGCTACATGCTCAGATGAGCCTTACATCTTCATCAAAGCTGTAGTTAAGCTAGCAACACAGCTTAATTCTCATAAGCAAGGAGGTAACTAACTTACCCTCTCTTCTGCAAAAGGATACTATTTAACATTACTGTATTTGTACTGCAAATGAATCAAAGAAGTTTAAACTTGTTAACCTTCCATACCACCCACCATAACAGAAAAATATTTCAATATCTGATATCCAAATATCTAAACCGTTATTCTTCACAAGCTGCACATCCATCACCTTTAGAGCCCTATTATGTAAGAGAGATAATAGGAGATTGTATCTTGCTCATGTAGTATCAGACATGTTCCTTACTTTACTAAAGGATACAATTCAGAATTAATCCATGTTTAGTCTTAAGTCTAAACATGTAAGTCATTTTTTTTATTTTTATTTTTTTTAAGTTCCATACTTACTGAGATCTCTGCATTTAATGGTACTATACTCAAAAGAGATACAGAGATAGTCACATGCTTCTCTCAATTCAGGAATTGATATCCCATCAGGACAGCGTATCACTCCAGTCTTGTAGTAATCCTGAAGTCATGCAGCAAACAAGCAAGCACAAATCACTTAAACATCTACTGACAAATACATTTCAGCCTCAAAAAACAAATTATTTCTCCACAATAAAGCCCCGTAAAAAGAAACATACAACTTAATGAATATTATTGTCCTCAAATTCATCAAGTTACTCAGATAGCTGCTTTCAGAGCAGTAAGCTGTGGTTAAAGCAATTGTTTAAGCAAAAACTATTAATAGAAATCATTTTGGTGCATGTATGATGATTTTTATATATATACACTTCACTCAGCTGTTGCTGTTCTACTTCCACTGACGAAGCAGTATAGCATCTCTATTTCTTTACGTAGACATGTAATATGTAAGGGGACATTTTCTTCTGAGACTGAAGTTTGCTTTTCTCCTGTGGCCTGAAGTAAGTTAACTTCCAGTATTGTATTTTAGCTAATTTTATCACAAGAAGGAATGAATAGAATACATCTGAACTAGGTGAACTAGATGCATAGAAGGTAATTAGATTTCTGACAGTCTGTATTTTTTTTTAAAATCGGTTTTAAGTATTCACCCTAGCTGTCACATGCATGTACCTAAAAAAACCTAAGAGTGTTTTCATGTCAAACAACTTCCCCCTCTTGAGAACAATACATAAAGTGTTTGTTCCATCCAATAAGTCCAGATACGTAAGTAAGACTAAATCAAGAAATTTCTTAATACTTACAGTGCTTGTGCTAACAATACTTTTAGTACCTGCCTTTTTTCACTCCATAAAAACTCACCAGAATAGCACGAAACACGGTAGACCCAATTCCTTCAGCAACTTCATACTCTCCTTTTTCATTAGGACGTGTGAAGTTATGTTCTCTGCCTGATCCAAACATCCTGATCAAAAATAAGTAGTTAGTTATGTTACTATGTCTTTGCTATGCTTTTTTTTTTTGTGAATCTGTGAAGTTAAACATCAGAAACTGCACTCAAAAAGCAAGGAATAAAACCAGCCTATTTATGTACATACAGTTTGGTTTGTAATTAGCAAGACTACTAGAAAATAGAAAGCTCAGTGGAATTCTGGAAGGAGTAGCTTTCTTCAGCATTAACTTGCCAATATCATTTGATCATAAGAGTAGTCAGAGCAAGCCACTTCCTGACAGTTCCAGAGGCTGTGGGAGAAACCCCAAAAAAGCCTTTTTGTCCATTTGTGGTAGGTGTTGCAGTAGACCAGACTCTGTTGTGGAATTCTATTTAAAAACACCTGAAGTAACTTAAGAAATAGAACCAAGTGTTCAAGCCCATGCAACTCACTACAGTTTAATTTAAGGTATTTAGTTAATTCCAAAATTAAAAATAACATTCTGATAGAAGATGAACAAATAGATAAAACAAATTCACTTTTTTCACTTAATGATTTGACATGCATTTTCTGACCACTTTTCAAGCCAAGAAACATTTTGGAAAACAGCAGTCTAACAGGATACAGGCTTGAGGCAAAGAATATGTTCCTATTTTAGTTACTTTTACCTCCTAGTGCACTTTAGTTAAGCAGTTCCTGCTCAGTATCCTGTGAACTGACACTGGGGAAGAGTGGGTTTATAAATAACTTGCATTTTAGAACACTATTTCCACATTTTTATTAACCTACTTGTGAATTAGCAGAAGATAAAATAAGCTTGTTCCTTGAACCAGTCCCCAAGGGAGAATAACAGCAATACATGCACAGAAAAATCTACTATATTAGCCAGCACTACTTCCTCACACACACACAGAGCTTTGGCTGCACATGAAAAGAGATACTGTTTCAACACATGCTGATACACCACCAATTTGTTAGTCTGTATAGTTTTTGTGTGTGTGTATATACACACAGGCACATTGTAAGTATGCAAAAGCCTTCCATAATTATTTAATGATTGCTTCAACTTATTTCCCTTTATTTTTTTTATACAGAACAGCTTTTTTGTCTCTCTATAACTCTTCCCTCAACTTTCCACAAAACAGGGAACAAGGTACCATTTATCCCACATAGGGGTTTTAAACAAAGCATGAAGTTAGTTCATTGTATATACTACCTGTGCCTTGACAAGTAGCTTCATATATACATAATTAAAATATGATTATATCCTTTTGGACTGAGAAACATCCAAAATGCTTGCTTTTTTTTTTTTTTTTAATAAAAAAGCCAAATCTAACGCAACACAGGCAAAACAAGTCTTTCTTGCTGCAAGTTTGTAAGCATTGCTCTCTACATCTGGATAATGTGAAAACAGTCAGTATCCAAGCAAGTAAAGTATAGAATCTTCTCCCATGTAAACATGTTAATAAGTAGCTCATCATAGATTTTTTAAACATTAGTTCTCTTTGCTGAGAGACTCTGACGTGTTATACCGACAATACTCATTTGATATTCCCCTTTCTTAAAAGCATTTCAGAAGATAAATCTGTTGAGCTTGAATACTGTGCAGATAAGCCCATTAAAAAAAAAAAAAAACTTCAAGTTTTCCTCCTTGCTGCTTTTGAAAAAAGTTATATGTTCATGACTTTGTTTTATGAAACAACTAGGTTTAAAAACAGATAGCATGAGGCAGACTCAATACAGAAGTGATACCCGGAAAGACAGAAGGAAACGAGTATCATTCTCATATGAAATGTTAATTTACTTATGATATCTCTAGGCAATATACATCCACTGACATCCCCACCAAGCAGAGAACTTTCATCTCTTTTTTCACTTAAAGACCTTTACAAATGTATAGTATCAAGTGTTAGAAGATCAGCTGAAGCAATGAGTTCAACTGCCATTTAGTTTTAGTACCTTTAAAAAACACACATACAAAATGACTCTCACCTATAGTTAGACATTAAGGAGAGGAAAAAAAGATACAAACCTGCCCAACATTGTATTAGGCTGTGCAGTGAAAATAGAAGGATCCACAACAAATCTGGTGTTGTCCACTATCAGTGTTACCCGTTCAGAAGTTCTTACATTCCGAGCTCCTTCTTTTCCATTTTCATATACAAACACCATTTCTCCACCAGCCTTGCAGCTCCCATCTGAACTTGACTGGCTACTGTTTCTGCTGCTGTTTGCCATGCTAACAGTGGAACCATTAGGTGAAGTCTTTTGAGGACGAGGGCTGCTTGGTCGAGATGAACTGTGATCCTTTTCTCGATCTTAAGAGGGGAAAAGGTGGGTGGAGAAAAACAAAAACCAAGAATTATAACTTCACATAAGCACTAAGCAGTTTGTATCTTTCCAGGGACATAACATGCCAAACTGATAAAAACTCAGTTAAAGCTATTCTAGTTAAAGAAGCCATCAAAAATTGCTACTGTCTAGATATGAGAACACAAAGTTTCTACTACTTGGTGATGACAGAATGGTTTGGGTTGGAAGGGATCTTTGAAGATCATTTAAAGTCCAGCCCTCCTGCCACAGCCAGGGACATCTTTCACTTGATCAGGTTGCCCAAAGCTCCACGGAACCTGACCACAAACTCTTCCAACAATGAGATATCTGAAACTTCTCTGGGCAATTTATTTTACTGCTTCACCATCCTCAGTGTGTTTTCATGTGTGTGTGTGTGTGTGTGTGTGTGTGTGTATTCTTCCTTATATTCAATCTAAATCTTCCAACTTCAAGTCATTACCATCTTGTCCTGTCACTATGGGCCTTGGTAAAATGTCTCCCCCCGTATTTCTTTTAAATTTCCTTTATGTATTAAAATGCTGCAAATACGGTCTCCCTGGAACCTTCTCTTCTCCAGGCTAGACAATTCCAGCTCTCTCAGCTGAACCCACTCTAACAGCTCCACATGTTTCTTGTGCTTGCAGCCCCATAGCTGAATACAGGACTCCAGGTGGGACTTCACAAGGGCGGAGTAGTAGGGGAGAAACCCCTTGACCTGCTAGCCATGCTTATCTTAAGGCAGCCCAGGATACAATCAGTTTTCTGAGCTGCGAGCACACACTGCCAGCTCACATCCAATTTTTTACCACCTGTATTCCCAAGAACTTCTCCGGAGGGCTGCTCTCAATCAATGTATTACCCATACGGTACTGATATCAGCGATTGCCCCAACCCAGCTGGTAGGATCTTGCAGTTGACATTGCTGAACCTCACAAAGTTCACATCAAACCACCTTGTCTCCCCAAACTCTTGACAAGAAAATTTTTGCATTCCAGTATTGAAAAAGCAAATCAACATAGTATTGGAGCTATGCATTGCAGTTTCTGTTTAGTGCTATAGGTTAAAGAAACAAATCAGGTTTTGTCACTTCATTAAAAAAAAAAAACAAAACCTCTCTACTTCTATGTAGTCAAACCCTACCAAATAAACCAGAAATTTAGTCTATTCTTTTCTTAGGAAAACTAGATCAGATCATTCTTGAGATTCAAATTAAATACAGTCATAACTTTTATGTATTCCTACATGATGTTCTAGCAGAAAATGGTACTGCCAGCCCACGGCACATCTAAGAAATCTGAATGTTGTGGCATCAACAAAAATAATGCTTTTTATTGTATTTCTTTAACAAAACAGTAATTAAGCGTAAAAAACATTAATCCTGAAACATTATACATATGAACACACCAGAATGGTACTGTCTTGTTGGTGAAGTAACATTCCTGATGCATGGAGTGAGCTGAGATTCTGTCCTTTCATGGGATGAGTCACGAGATCTGTCACTTGATCTGCGTCTGTCCCTTGATCTCTCATGTCCACCACTTGCCCCATGGAGGCTCATTTTTGTACAGTCTATTCCTTTAGCAACACGAGATGAGGTGCTGAAAACAGAAGAAAAATGTTCAGCATTTCAAAGTTTCAGAACCATTTTACATTTAAATTCTAAAGGCATCCAGAACATGTACATAGAGTGTAAATTGTGAAGATTAATATTCACATCCATTTTCTTTCTTTGCTGTACTCATATTGACATTTGCAAATGTAAACAATGGTCTGGAACATCACGACAACAACAAGAATTAGCTGGTTATTGCTCCATGACCTACGAAGAGAGATGCTGCTTGATCAGATGAGACTACCTGCAAACCTGCAATCACAAAAATCCCTTCCAGAAGAGGTTACTCAAATACAACTGAATATTTTATTTAACAATAAGAGCCAAAATTAAGTGCTCTAATCAAACAATGAAATCAAAAGTTAGGGGTCAGTTTTTTCAATAAAACCTGGTTTGGAAAACATTTCTCAGAGCACAGGCTCTTAGTATTGAGTTAGCTTTTTTCCTCCCATTGCAACTTGCCCTTTTTAAAGTAGACCAGCCTTTAACTAGTTAATACGTCAAGACACACCAGCCAGAAGTTTACCAGCCAGGAGTTTCTGTGCATTCTTTTTTTGAATTTTCAGTTACTCTTTGAAGGAGCAGTAACAAGTGATCACAACTAATACAGCAAACATACAAATTATATTGTTAAAGCTAAGACCTACAGCACTGTCAGTAACAAGCAGGACATTTTTTTTAAACTAGCAGATTTTAATTTAATGGTTTAAGATGTTTTTGTTTGTTTTGAGACTGTGAAAATGTTATGTTACATTCCCTATATTAAGATACTGATTCTATTTTGTAATTAATTAAACCTATCAATAAAACCTCTCAGTTTCAAGGTTCACTACTCTCAGAAACTACCTAAAAATTTAATAGCATTTTGCAAAAGCTATTGCTGAATTTTATATATGCCTTTCCTTTGTACTCTTAAATATGATTTCCTATCAGCAGAGCACAGACATCTGTGTCTTTGTACCCCACCAGAATTCCTAAATCACTTCCTTCGCTATCTGCCTTTCAAGCACAGACGTGACAATGTTCCTCATTTATGGGGCATATGCTTAACTGAGAGAAACTTTCCCAAAACCTCCGGTACTGGGCAACTGAGAGAGAAATGCAGGCAGCTACAAGATTTGACAGGCAAAGACAAATCATCATTTCCCACAGGATCCTCAATGTTCCACTTGCCTGCAGCCTGTGAATCACACCATTTACCAAAAGACCTTAAACATGATTGCTAGGAATGCTGTAGCATTCAAGAACATGAAGAGGTAAGAATAAGGCCCTAGCTAAGAAGAAATTTTTACCAGTATGAACAAGCAAGCTGAGCAGAATATTCTATTTTTAATAGAATAATTTTGTTTCTAAAGTCGCTTTGAAGTAGGACTAGTCCAAAAAGTAAGCATCGAACTCAACATATTTTAGCTTTGTGTTTCAGTGACTGATAAGAGGAAGAACATAAATGAGAACAAAAAACCTGTAACAGATCTTCATTTTACACCGGTGCTAAAAATGGCCCAAAATGAGTATTAACACAATGCAATGAATAAGAAATATACCTCTCAGCTGAGGAACACAAGCTTCCTCCCACACCAATTGAGGGAAAGAGCTTGATAAAGCAAATTTGGTGCAGACAGAATGTACTGCAATACTGTTTCCTGCCAAGCTTAAAATATGTTGCACTAAGACATGCATCTCTAAGATGAAAAGTCAGCCAAAGGTCTATTGAATAAGGCAAAACAACTGCAAGACTTGCTCATAGCTGGAAGTGTTCAGATTTTACAGTCTAAGAATTAAGATCCAAACATGAAAATGTTTGGATCTTAATTTAATTTTAATTAAATTAAGTTTAATTTTCAAATTAAAATAGTATTTTTCACAGGACCTACAACACTATTTTGAGTATATAAAGATGTATTTCAGCACAGCTAATCCATTTCCTTACTTGTTTTGTTCCTTTAAATTCTGTATTATGAAAACAAAATGTACAGAAGTTTGCAAGGGTAAAATCTGCTAACCTCCCTTTCAAGGACCATCAACAATTCAGGAAAATCTTTGCACCTTTCTTTCATATTTACTAAAGCATACAGAAGCTAACCATTTAAATAGGTATGAAATATGACTCCAAAGCATCAGAAATGAAGGACTGTAGCTTATAATTAAAATGTAACATGAACCCAAAGTCCGAATGCTGTTTATATATGATTAATTAATAATTACACTACAGCTAAACTTCAAAAGAAATAGTCACACACTTAGGAAAATTCCATCTCACCTACACCGATGGGGTCAGAGCACGATGCGCAGATACAAACCAGCTACCACACTTGTACCCAGCAGTACTGCGGAGAGTATCTCAGCAAACCCTGACAGAGCCTTTTGTAACAGTGCATTTTGATCCTAGTCCCAGTATTTTTAACCATGCTGTGAGGAACCTGAGTTTTGCAGGTGCCAGATTTTATAGCATCTAAGTGCATGCCTCTGTTTCTCTGCAGCTGAAGTGCTCTAGTTTCTTTAAGGGACATATGCTAGAAAATGAAACCAAACCGCTGTAAGGACAGGTAAGCCTACCATGCATTTTGGCAGAGCTGCCACGAACCACCCTTTAACAGAGATGACAATTGGAATGTGTTTCTTAATCCAGAAAAATATGTGAAGACACATTCCCCTCAAATTGGTGATTCAGAGTGCACGTTACAGTGGGATAAGCCCAGGTTAATAATCTCTTGGCAGGAGCTACGAAGAACAGGTGCTGCAGGAAGTGGCACTGACTCAGTCGGCTTCACGCTTCTTCCTCGTCCATGGTTGCGCAAGGGACTAAGCTGGTGGCCACTGTCAGCCACAGCCCCGTGCTAAGCCTGGCACAAGCCTGGACACAGCACCTGCTGCTGCCCCCAGCTCCGTGGCAGAGGCTGTGAGCCAGGAGGGCAGGACCCTCTCACCTACCCAGTCATTTCTGAGCCTGGCAGAGTAGCAAAGACTGTTGAAGAAGAGTTTTTGAGATGCAGCCGGACACGCCTTCCATGCTGCCCATGTCTCCCTTTAACGTACAGGTTAGTGCTGACTGTGAGCTAGCACATTACCCGCTAGCCAGGAGAACGCCATGCAGAATGCAAGGCTTTCGAGATCCAAGCAGTCTGGTTCGAGACATCACTGAACCATGAATCTCCCTCCACTCATCTTAATAACAGCCATTTTCAATGTCAGTCTTAAATCTCATCACTGTTGAATCACAGTACACAGGAAGAATTAAATTAAATGCATTTCTTTGATCCACTGGAGACACATGTGACAAAAATTTGAAGTTCTACTTGCAGGCAGATAAATACTACCACTGAAGTACAATTTTGCTCTACAGTAAATGAGGCAACTAAACTGAGTTTAAATCTGAGCAAGGAGAATGTAAAGGAAGGTGTGGGACCTAGCATAGCAGAAGAGACACTTACTGGCTTTAATCTATGATATTTGGACTTGGAGGACCCTGTCACTGAGCAATTGTATCAGGCTGAAAAAGAAGCTACGTCTTTGCCCAATACATAGGAAGGACAACCTGTGACTTATATTTTACTATGAAGAGGCTTTAGAAGCTGCAAGCATTTAAAAAATAAGACACCAAAGCTACCAATTTCCCCCCCCCCCAGTAGAAGGGCATTTTAGCAATATCATCTCCCTCCATCCCCCCAGCAAAGCCACTTGCCCCCAACAAACTCTTTGCATCACTCCAGTGATGCAAAACTTGTTCTGAGTTATTTCATTCATTAAGTTAGACCAAAGAATTTGCTGTCTCTCCATAGTTTTAAAATATGGATTTCTGAAGCTGTTAACCAAGGCTTGCCTGTGCATTTTCTAGAAGTCCAAACCTTCATTGAAAGTCAGGCTTTCACTACAAACCTGTTGCGTACAGGCAAGCCAAAGGGGTGTTCACAAGGGAGCTGTGTTGTGTCAGCGCAGCTCCCCTTGGTGATGAGAGGGCCACCAACAAAAGCAGAGCAGCTCTACTCACAAGACCAGGCTAATGGTTAGTTAAATACCGTGGTTCATAGCTGCACTACACAGACTAGATACAACACCAGTGAACCACCAATAGAAGTGCCAGGAAGCCCCTGGTCTTATGCAGCACCTGGCTGTCACACTACTAATCTGTAATTTCAGCCTACAACAGTCAAGGGCACAGCACATTACTTCAAGCCTCTAAGAAAGTCATTATAGTCTCAGATCTCTCTTTCTCTCTAAGAATAAATACTGGCAATTTGGATCTTTCAATTAATTTCCTAGCTCATGACTAACAGCTGTGCACTGCACTGTGGAAGCTGCAGGCAGGGATGGAGGTACAAAAATTTTCTCCTGGGTGCTTAACAACATTGCATTTCATTTAAAACAGCAAGGAAAAAAAAAAAAAAAGTAAATCGACAGCCTCATTTCCTCATTCACTAAGCTGGAAAAAAATCATTACGCAAACTACCTAGTCCACTGAAGTTTATAAAGGAAAGGTTAAGATTAACTTCCTTTGTCAATTGCCTTCCGACTGGAAAGAAACCAGCCGTATGAATATCTATGCATTTAGACAACTTTCACAAATTCAACATATTACTTTTCCTGGCTCCAAAGGAACCCTGGGAGAGCAGCATTACAACCATTCAAGAACCTCAGGTCAGTAAGTGAATTTATTTCCCTCCTCAGTCACTGATAAAGGAAGCTCTGCCTTTGTAAAAAGAAAGGGCCATTTTATTTAAAAGCAGCTATCTCACAAAGAAAACCAAATAAGCCAAAGGTTTATTTAAATAAACCTATTTAATATGAAGTAAAGGAGGAGAGTACCATCAAAATGGTACATTTGTCATACTAGTATGCTTTCTATTTGTGCAGCAAGAGAAGAGCTTTTTTTTTTTTAAAAAAAAAAAATGTGAAAGCTCTTCAATTTATGATTTAATGATGCTTTGGAGTTATCTATGGACAGAGAGCTTCAGTTTGTCTTTATACATAACAACATATTGCTCTGAATATATTACTAATGATTAAAAGAAGTAATTAAACTGGATTAATTCTACTGCCAAAACAATTAGCATTTATTCCAATATAAAAAGTTTGTGTGCATCCCACTGAACACTGACAATAAACACACCTTGTCCACAGAATTATGGTGGCAAACTGATATAAAAGCCATAAAAAAGCAACCATAAAAAATAGCATAAAACTATATATAAGCGTAAAGGATGCAGCAATTGAATATTAACTAAGATTTTCAGCCTTTTGTTCCCTCCCTTTATCTTCTAGAACTTACATTAACTAACTCTTCACATATAAACTTAGGATCTTTTCCTAGGATGATTCACATAATCAACATTTGCAGAACGTGGATATAGAGCTTTATATAGACCAACTTCCAGCAATATTTCTATTAGGTTTTCGAGAAAAAAAAAATCTGTTCTGCTCCTACAACTATGACTTACACAACAACAATGCTTATGCCCCTCTTCCTCCCCCTGAAGTCTGTTCTTTGTCAGCAGATATGTAAATTGCCCGGTACACACAAAGGACAGTGCTTTCCTTGTTACTCGTTCCGGTCCTGAATATTACCCACAAATTATTCCTGTTAACAGATACGCACCTTCCTCTGGTATCTATCAGGGAGGAAACACAAAAGCATGGAAATAATTTTGAAGTCAGAGCACAAAGGAATTGTGTTCCTTCCAAAAAAGCAGCTTTGAAAGCCAGATCAGCATCCTTTGGCATTACTTGTTAAGTTCAGCATATTTGATATTGCCATCGTCTCTTCAGCAGTTGATCACACCACCAGCAAGCCTTACTTTTCCTCCATCATCTTCCCCTCAAGGACAAGAGGTTGCAGATAGGCAGTCCATTAGGCATTGAAAGCCGTGAGCCCCTCTAGGTATTAATCCACTTCAATTCCTCCCAGTCACTGACTCAGCCATGCGTAGTGCAGTCCTGACGTCTGACCTCGCAGCCTCCTGTGAGCTGAATTCAGCCTTGCCATTCCCCTGCTCCAAGCAGCCATTGGGTGACGCGACTGACAGGCAGGGCGAGGAGCGCACGAGAGGAGAGCTGCTCGGTGCCACGCCAAGTACCATCTGCGAAGCTATTTCTAGTCCTGCCAGCTTGTCGGGCTTCAGCACACAAACACCACATCTGAAAAGGTTACTGCTAACTTTCTCTTGGTATACATCCCATTTGTGATCATGATCATTCAAAATACACAAATTCGTGTGAGTTTCAGAGACATTGAATTTGTTCCTGTAAAGTCTGCCTGGGTTAACACTTAAAATTAATTCACCTTTCACTGAGCTCATCAGCAGATAAAGCAATAGCTTCTGGAGGCTGCATTTTCTTCTTCTCATTTTTTTTTTTTTTTTTTTTAACTGCAAACGTCTTTCACAGAAAGTTTATGGTAAGAAAAATGACTGTGCGTTTTGACAACCTAAATATTAGCACACAATTATAGCAATCAGTGTGTTTGCTGATCTGAAACCAGCGCATCCACTCCTGATACAGCACATCTTTGCATCAATAGATCATCCAATGCCTGGCAACAGAATGAGACCACTGAACGCAGAAGGAAGCAAAGCACATGAGAAGATTTTATCCTGACATGTATATTAGAGGTTTTTTCTTTGGGGAAGAAAGCTTATGCTGGAGCATTTTAGAATGAGTCTTGTTAAATGGCTATAGGCTGATTTAAGGACTCACGATGCACTGACAGAATAGCTTAAAAGCAAGTCTCCTAATAAATAAAAATCCAGATGGGATTTGCAGTAGCAGGGAAACAAAAATATGAAAGTTGAAGGCACAAGGGGGATTTCACCATAAGACTGATGTTGGAAAGAGGAAGTCAGTAAGAAAAATGAGACTTGTGACTAGAAGGGCAAGACAGCATCGGCACTCCCACCTGAAGAGTCAGTTCTTTAGATCCAGCAGGCAGAATTTCTGCTTGTGCAATTTCAATTATCTGAGCCAGTGAATTTCCTCCTGCTTTTAGGATTTCCTGAGGGTTTACACAACCACCCTCCAGAGGCAGAATGGCCAGTCTTGTAAGTAATGTCTTTCTTTCAAAATAATTCACAAAAGACATGGCTACAAGCATCCATCCAGAAAGCATGCTAAGGAAGTCCTCTCACAGATATTTCCCACCCTTGCAGACACACAGAAGCAGGGAGCAGCAGCCGTGCTTAACCCAGGGCTCAGTCTCCAACCAGCCAGCCCACAGAAAGAACTCTCTGCTTCTACAGGGGAGTGCTCCAGGATCTTCCCTCAGCACAACACAGCAGCTCTGCAAACACATTTCCTACTCAAAAATTCTTAGATGCTTTTCAGCAGGCCCTCTCAACCATGAGCAATATATTTCTTAGTAATTCAGTTCCTTTTCAGGAAGGAAACAGACAGCCTCATGCATGTTCAGTTGCCAAAGGTATTTTTCAACAGCAAGGAATTAACCTTTAGATAAATGTACAACCACACCTCATGTCTTCTGTCAAACTACCCCAACACATGACCTCTATACAACAGTACTTGTTGCTTCTATTTATACAGCAATGCCTCCTCCATATTCAAAAAGGAACATACGATATTTTATATAGGAATTTTTCATATATTTAAATTTTTTCTTATGTTTAAGAATATCAGAAGCATATTTTTCCTTGGGGCTAGGACACATATCCATCTATTAAAAATCAGCTTCAGAAGTTTATATTCAAAAAGAATTGGGTCCAACCACCTACTGAACATGTACAGAGCCATTACAGTTTCTACTCTCAGAGCAGAAAGGAGCAGAAGAAGGAGCAATGAAAGGTGCAATGTAGAAGAGAGCTGCCCCTAAAAATTCTGGGAATGCACATGAACGTAACAGTTTAACCTCTACACTACTTTGTATCTTCATAACAAGTCAAGGTCTGAGGAGATTTGCATGATCCTAAAGTCCTCTACAAAAAAAATATCAGATGATATTTGGTGGTCATTTGTATGCTGGAGAGATTCAAAAGGAATCTGAAAGGTCTGTCTTGCAAAGAAGACACTAAGGTTGTCACTTTTTGTTGTTGTCAATTTTCCAAAAATGTTTACAAGCTGCCTTTTCAGAAGTGAAGAAATTCAAAAGGGAAGGAAAAAAAAAGCTGTTTAAGACCACTGTCTTAGGGGCCTTACAAAACATTAATAATCTGATAGGTTTTTGAAAATAATCAAGTGCCATCCATTTTTCTAGATTTCAAGAGCATCTCTTCCCAGTTTATCCCAGTTCTTCTGAGGACTTTATATCCAGCAAGATGCCAGATGAAGGTCTTTATCTGTCAATGTCAGGGTGCAATTAAAAGCAGGCATGCCTGCAGGTAACAAAGTAGATGACACAGGGTAACTTTTTCATAGGCTATGACTTAGGCCTGATTCATTCACAGGCTCAATTGTCTTAGTGGCATGCATTGTGTAGGCCTGCCCCATCCTATAAATTGCTCAATGGCAGAAACCCTATTTACAAGAATAGAAACTCGTCCTGCAGCAGAAAACAAATTATACATTCTGATATAATTCCAAGAATGATAAAAGAAGCCTTTTGGAATTCTTCATGTACTTACAAAATGCTGAGGCAAGTGGTATTTTCATTCAGAACCCATGAATACATCCTCCCCAGCATGCAAAAATATTAGCTGAAAAAAATCTCAGCATTCAGCATCTGCACAATAACTTGTCATCTATGGAAAATTTTTCAAACCTCATGATTTTTAAAGATTCAGAAGCCATGAAAACAGAATCATGGCACAGCCACATTTTGTTCATTAATGTAGTAGGCCAGAGGGGACTTCAAATCTAATACTATCTAAACAGAGCAAACAAATGTGGGACTGTCAAATGAGTCTAAAAGAGCAGCAGAGAGAAATCCAGAACAAATATTATGAAAGAAGCAAGTTTCAGACAGATTTTCCAGCCCAACTCTAGACAAAGCACTTAGTGTGACAGAATTAAAATGAAAATCTTCCAACAACTAAAGCAGTGTGGAAGCTAATAAGCAATGTGGCAAGCTAGCAACCAATGCACAATTAATACTAAACACAGAGCAGCAATACTTATCAATGAAAATATGAATGACTATTTACTTGAACCTTAGCCACTGTTCCGTCAATATTTGATTCCCAAAAGTTTTCTTCCATCGTATTCAGGTACTTGAATAAAAAGTATCTCCAAGGTTTCCATAATAGCTTGGACAAACAAGACTGTATTGTTACTAGTTACAGACAGTTTTAACACCATATAATTCCACCCTGTTGGGATCCTTCAATTTATTCCAGGGATCGCTTGCATCATTATATTTTTGGTCCTTGTCTTCTGCTTCACCACCCATCACAGAACAAGAAAAAGGAGGAGAGAAAACAATGCTACAGCTTGACAGAGGTTTCAAAAGTTGGGGCTGATAAACTAAAATAAAATAGACATGTTAACCTGTTTAATATGAGCATCCCCCTGACAGCTTTGCCACAAGTCCTTTGCCTTAAGCAGATGGCACTGTGAAGGTAGCAGGGGTCAACAGCTCTCCTTGCCGCTGCATAAGCCCCACATGCAGAAGGATGGCTCACAGTCCTAGATGGTTTCTGTGAGTCCAGACAATTATTTAAGCTATTTTAACAATGTTACGGCTGGTGGATTGAACACTCCAAAGCTTCAAGAAGTGACAAGCTAAGCATCTGAAGTATTACTCCCTTGTTGAGATTTGTTACAAAGTTCTTACTTCACATTTTCATTTTTAAAACCCGAAGTATTTTTTCCTTAATATAATAAGAATTGTTTTGAAAGTGCAAGACAAATAAGACTGCAGTACTCAAACCTTTTAATGAAGCAGCTCTGTTCGAGTTCTACCTTTAAATTTGTTTTCAAAAGCATTTTCCCTTATGCTGCATTCTGCGCGGACTTCTCTTGAGAAAAAGCATCCATTAAGTCAGAAATTATGATAATATGTCAATATTCAGCCACGTCAAATCAAATCATTTGGTTTAGGCTTTGGAATAAAGTACACTATTTTCCAATAACTTGATTTGCTGGAGAAATCAAGTAGCTCAAATGAAAAAGGTAACAGAATATTTCTCCTTAATGTATTCCTTACTCCGTAACAACCTCAAACTATAAGCTGGATTTCATTCACAAAGCTTGTTACAAATAACGCAGAATCATTTTGGAGAAAGTGTTACTTTAAACACTCTATCCCTACCATCCATACTAGAACTTCCATAACACATTGGCTGTTCAACATTTTACTGGAAAGACGGACTATGTTTTGCCAGAAGTGTGTTCAACTTAACTGCAGTTATTTCTGATGGGTACACCTTGAGTTCAGATTTTATGAAGTGATCAATAGCAGCTTTTCTGAAAGGCATAAGTCACAGCTTTCCTCTAATTAACTCCTGTCTGCATCAAATAATCTTTTCAGAAAGCTGCACAGCTTTTTTATTTAAACATGTCCCCAAAATATAGATAATCCACATCAGGCCACAGATGGAAAGATGCATATTGTTTCTGTGTTCTGGATTTACCTAGCTTCAGCTTCCAGCTACTACATTTTATTACGAATTTGCTTCCTAAGACTCACCATTGTATTACTGTTTCTGCAAGGATCTCTGCAGACTGCTCAAGTTGCCATCACTTAACCTTTGACTGTTCCCTGTCTCACAAGATACTTAAATCTTCTGTCTTCAGAATCCACTTTAATCAAAAGCTTCCCTGAACTGCTGATACCTGGCTCCCAGTAACTTTACCACATATCCAAGAGGTGCATTAGCCCTTTTGATCGTATGATGTTACTAGAGGTTTCTGTTCAAGTAACTACCCACTGAGACAGTGCTTCTCAATGTCTGAACTGCCAATGACAGAGTTTATTCAATCCACAAAACTGACCAACATTCCTTGCTCCTAAGTGTTTTACTTGGCATTTAGCAATACCAGAATCGCATAGTTCATTTGCTTCCATTTTATCAAACCAGTCAGATTGCACGCTGTTAATGAGTCCTTTTCATTATTTAATACTTCCTCCATCATTCATCATCTGCATTAGTATCTGCTCTAGGTTTTATTCCAGATCACCAGTCAGGAGGTCGCATGGGATCTAGACTCAGCAACAAATTATTCATTTGCTATTACAGCCTGGCACCTGACAGTGAACAGTCCTCCACTCATATGCCCTACAATACCTATGTTGTTTATCTGGTGATACTGGGCCCCATCTTGACCCTAAATAAGGAGGGCAGATCAACTGCTTACCAGACACTAATCTTAACAAAGAGATCAGCTGTACAAAGCTATATTCCATAAACCCATAGTGACCAGCAGCAGAATCCTCCCTCTTCAGTTCTGCAGCAACCATTCCTTTATTCGCTGTAGAAGTAAGGTCACAAACAGGCCGATAATTACCTGTGTCTCCCTGTAAGCCTTTTAATTACCTTCTTTTTTTTTCCTACCGTTTTGGACATTTCTCAATTATCCAAGATTTAATGACAGGAAAATAACCAACAACATTAATTGCTTGCAAACTGCTTTGGGCAATGCTGCAGTCCAGTTTACCTGGATCTATACAATAAAAATGTGAATTAACTTGCTGTTACTGAACGTGCTCCTTCACTCTGTTCCTGTCATCTTAAACGTAGGAAAGCTTATATCACTAACAATTTAAGCTAGCTAACAGATGTTATATTTAGTGTTTCTAAAAGGCCAATGAACTTGAAAGATGCACGCTTTTTTGGATGCTTATATTGGATGTATTTCCAGCAACGTGTTCCTTCACATACATTTGCTAGGTAACTAATTGGCTTAAGTAATTTTTTTTTTTTAAAAACAATATGCTGTAAAAACACTAGTTAATTTCAAAATATCTTCTAGAAGCACTTAGAAAACATCCTCATGGTGGTGGAAGCAAGGTCAGACACACAGCTTTACAAAGAAAGTGCTATAAAGCATGATACTTGCATGTAAGCAACCATCAGGTATCATCATGACCAAGTTGCAAGTATTTTAAATGTGCTACTTAACAGGGAATACCAAATGGCTAAAAAACAATGAACAGGAAGCAATTCATTCATATTCAGCGCCCCAGATATTTAGATGCGTCTTGTTATACACAAAAAGACATTTAGGAAAAAAAAAAAAGAGACAAAGATCTCACTCACCATAAAGCAAACGTAAGCACAGATAAATTAGGGAAACTGACAAATCAGTTAGATAATATGTTTTAAAAGAATTAAGTAGCATTCCTTTTCAAAAGAACTATGAAATTTATGACAGGACTTGCCACAACCAGATACAGTAGCCTTTAGAATGGGTTTTTATTGTAGTTCTGAGATGCAATAGATTGTACATAGCACCTACCTTGAATGTTTACAAAGTTTACGAGGTCTATTATGCAATTTCCGATCCCAATTCTCTGGATCACTGGAGTTACTGTCATAAGGATGAGGCCGTCCTGCCATTCCACTGTAAGCTTCCTCACACTACTGCTCTCAAAAGCACACATGCAGCACTCACAACCTACATTAAGAGAGCAGTGTTTACCTTTAAATAATGCCATACAGGAAAAAAGACAGATGCATAGTTTAGTGTTGTTAGTTTTCATTGTTTAAATTAAAAATTACAGAACATAGGGTATTCTGAAGCACGACTTCTAAATCACACAACAATAATCTTCTACACATTTGGTTAATACCTGCACTAAAAAGATTTTGTTTTAAGTACCAGTTCTGTAAGTGTTTGCAGATAACTTCAGCTTTTGCCACAATTAATTCCACTGTGTCCAAATAGAAAAGTCACTGGTTATAAAACACAAGGCAAACATCACTTTCTTTCAAATGTATGAACATAATTCAAAGAAAGATCCCAATGTAAAAAGATTAGTTTTACAATTTGAGTGGCTGTCCAAAATGTAAACAGAATTAAGATTAACGTTTTTATCTGAGTCCTTACTCCAAAAGGGAACAAACAACACTACTTAGAAACACTCAATCCAATCAGTAGACTGAATTTTGCAGTAGAGACCAAAATTTCATAGAAAAATACAAGTCATCATAACCCTACCCTTGGTTTGACTGAGGTACAATATTATGTTGAACACCCACTAAAAACTCACTCCCAGGTAAAATAACTTTGTGACTGTAATTCAAAATAATCCAAAACAACTAGTGTTAAAGTCAGGCCTAGAAACAACCCTTTTGTCAAGACAGTTTTATAGATCAAAATGACCTGGTTACAAAAGCAATGAAGCAGCCACAAGTGACCAGCTGATGGTTCTGTAGCACCTACAGTGGTTGGACTCAATGACCTTTGAGGTCTTTTCCAACATACATGACTGTATGATCTGGAAAAACCCAGTAACAGATAGACAAGCCTACCACATTTCTCTTAAATCTTAGGCTAAATATTTTAGAAACATCATATCCTCACACCCCCATAATTAGTATATTTCCATTACATTCTATGCAACTTATCCTTTTTGGAATCAAGTCCCAAAGGAACTGAGACTTCTCCTTTAAAACACTGTAGCTTCTCAAATAAAGACCTTGTTGTCATGGAAAAGAGAAAAGCTCCCAGCTATATTTAGACCTGAGATTTTTATTACAGGGGAATAGTAGAGAACTAGCTCCTTAGAAATGTTAGTTGCATACCAGTTTTTCTTTCACGTTCCATTTTAACAAAGAAAATAGTATGAAATCTATTTCCCAGAATTAAATATTTTTTGCAGCTAAAATGAGTAAACAGATTATTTACAGTCTGTCCTGCAAATCCCTTATGTTCCTGTATAACCAAAATATAGATATTTTCTTAACCTTTTGTCTTCAGCACCATTCACATGTGAACTGCTGAGCAGCTGCTTAGTCACATCGTTAAAGCTGCAGCCTTTTATAATCTCCACCAAATGATTGTTTCTTTTCCTGCTATAGTTTCTATAATTCCATACTCTTTGGTTGGAAGACTAATAAGGTCAAATACTAAGTCGTAGAAAGAAAAAAAAAACAAACACATTTTATTAAAGGTTTAATGCATCAAAAATTATAGCAAATGCTCAACTTTCTCATGCAAAAAGTCCCAACAAGCATTTCAGTGTGTATTATACCTGGAAATTCAGGTTACCAAAGCACAGTCACTGCATGATGATAGTACATACTCAGAAGGTTATAGGATCTACGCTCTTATATCAAGTGTGTTTAGATACTTAAAAAAAAAAAACAAAAAAAAAACCTAAAACCTAGTTCAGAATGGAAAAAGCCTTGTTAAGGAGACAAGTGGAAGGAAGCCTGGTTTACAAATGCAGAACCGAGTTCCTTCAGCAGCTGTCATTCAAGACACAGGCACTGT
The DNA here is from genome assembly GCF_963932015.1 of Anas acuta. Taxonomy (NCBI): domain Eukaryota; kingdom Metazoa; phylum Chordata; class Aves; order Anseriformes; family Anatidae; genus Anas; species Anas acuta. The sequence goes on from NC_088983.1 coordinate 65,439,650, forward strand.
ACGACGCACTATTTTAATGCGCAAGCAATACAAAAATAAGGACAACTTTTATCCTGGATCAAAACAAATTGCATTCATTAGACCGAGTCACTCAAGCAAGATACATAGCAAGTTTTACTACTCGTGGCAACAGCAGTTTAGCACAGAGCACTCTCCACCTGGGATGACACAATTACTCCTTGGCAATTACTCCCACCTGGCAGGTCACCATCTCCCAGCTGTTGACTAAGGTAGGTACCTGGGGAGACTCCCTTCTTGCTGAAGCACGGCAGTGATAGGCTTGTGCAGCACCATACACACAACCTCACCTTCCAAGCTTCTGTTTGTTTCCACAAATTCTCTCTTCCCATCTGAAGCCTTATAAATACCTCATTCTCTCACATGGACCCAAACCACTGCCTGATCAGGCCCAGTTTGTCAGCTAGCAGCTAGGTCTTATTTATTTCATTAAAATAAGGACATCAGACATGGAAAAACAGCGGTTATTACAAGAACTGCAGCTGCAAAGGTGCTTAAGGTCACTAAGTTTTGTCAAGCTTTCTGCCTTCTTCACCTTGTTCATTTAATTAAAGTGACAGGCTTGACATGAGGGTATAGTTCCACATGCACTCAAAACTTTTAAGTAGGATCACTTCCTCAATCTGCTTTGCTGTGCCGTGCCAGGTTTAAGCTATTACAAACAATAAATGACAGAAGGACAGAAAGGAGCAAACAGGACTGCCCCCTATTCCCTTTTCCCATCTCAAAGCATGTGAAAAACCACAGGAGAGTTTCAGCAATGCAGACTGCAGGAGTACCAGACCCACATGCAGCTGACACTTGGGAGCACAATTCTGAGACCAAGATCAACAACCTGAAATGTCCAAAGCCACATCTTGTGAAACTTCTAATATAAATTCCCAAGCATACCATGCTAAGGACTTACAAACAATGTCTCCCCTGTGTTCTCCACTCAAGGGGACCTTAACAAACAACACTCCTCTAAGAAACAACTTGCTATAGCAAAGCCAATTCTTCTCCAATGTTGAGTGCTTTCAAGCTGATTATAAACAAATGTATTTTTTAGTTTTATTCCAAGTTTTAACAAACCCCTAGAACCATAAGTAACAGAAAAACATCGTAAGATTATTCTTATGAATAAGAATCTCTTATGAATAAGAATCTCTTCTAACTATTGAAGATAGTTACTTTACACAATGCAGCTATTGCTAATAACACAATGCTAATTGAAAGTGTCTAACTAGTCCAGCTGATTCATTTTAAACACTTTTACAAATCCAATTTTTTTCTGCAAAAGAAATAAAAGCTTCAACCATGGTTAAAATGATGACAGTTTTTGGGGGGGATTTTTTTTGTTTGTTTGGCATAGCTTGACATTGTGGGCAATACAGGTAATTTACACAAAAGCAAATCTCCTTGCAGAACACTCTGGCATTGGGTGTAAAACAGAATATAAGTGCAGGAGGACGTGGTCCCAAACACCACCCAGTGCCTCCCATGAAATCAAAAAAAATACCTGAAAAATGTTGGTAAACGTACTAGAAACACATTAAAGAAAAAAATCGGATCTGAAGATCTTGTGTAAAACACACAATACTGGCATATTGGCTAACCTGATTGCTATTTAATTAGCTAATAAGCAATTTTCTAGGTGCAAATAAGGATTTCTGACCCCTCTGCAGACAGCTAATGTACTGAAAATTAGCACAAGGAGAAACTCTGTAGAACAGTACTGCTACAAATCAGGAAGCAGACAGATTTTCAAACCTTTCAACATAGCTAGAACACTATAGATTTGCTAACATCAACTTGAAACTGAAATTGTTACTAATTTGATTTTTTTAGGCTATGGAGACACAGTAAAATTGCAGACAGACACACAACGGATTCAGGAAACTAGCAATGCACATAGTAGAGCCAATGGATGCACTCCAAAAACTAGTAATTAACATGTTTACACCACTACTTCAGGAGCTCATAAAAGAACGTATCATATACTAACTTGTGATAGCAGTAGAACAGATTGTGTTCAATAATATTTCAAGCATATTCATTTCTGTGCTATGACAAAAGGTAATACACAAGAGCACACAGCAGTTTGAGCAACATTTAGGAAACATCCAATGGTGGACAGAAGAACACACATTTTTGTGAGATGCAGGGCTTGCATTCTTCAAGGTTCTGCAGGTGGAAAAAAAATCTTGAGGAATCCTTCAGGAAAGGAGTAAAGCTAACCTCAAACAATTTTCTGTACATTTCTAGCCAGACGCATATTTATTGGGCATAAATGTAAGGCTGCAAAGCTCTGAAGCCCTGCTAACTAAGATTAAAATAGCCCAACTTTTGAGGCAGAAGCCTAGGAAGTCATTCCAGAATCAGGTGGAACAAGGAACTGATTGCTCCAGCTGTCAGTACAGAATACAACATGAAGAAAAACTATTACTACTCAGCAGTCTTACGGCTACTCAGATTTAAGCATCGGTCAGAAAGGTTTCCTAAAGTAGGGCAGGTTTCAGCAGCTCATCTGCTCTAACCAGCTTCATCAGTGAAATGCCCTGTAAAGCTGAACCAGGTTAATCAGAGGGGTCACCAGCTTGGACAAAACCTGGCATTATTTGTGACAGGCAATCTTAAAACTCCCAGTTACTTAGACTGTACAGACTGTCTACTGCTCACTGCCTCTAGGCAAAGCGCGAAAGCATAAACAACAAAAAAAACTTACAAATAAGATTTACTGGGAATGCAAGAACAGCTTGATATTACATCCTAATTAAGGAATACAGTTCAAAGTACACATGATAATAATGCAAACACCATGTATCGTGGAAACCCATACCTGCCAAGTGAGTTTCTTGCAAGCGAGCACGGACAGCAGCCGCAACTTAGCCACACACAGCAGCTTTATGAATCCTCACCATTGAAATGTTATCAAACTCACAATGATAAAAGCATAGCTAAGAAACATCCTTTGCAATGCAGTACTAACACTGAAGCTAGTAGGTCAAGATTGTTTCCATTTTTTTTTTTTCTTACTCATTAAAAGAAGCTTCAGTCACATGAAGCTGATATTCCCCCATTTTTATAGCACCATGAGTAACAGATACCCAGTGACTATACTGCAGGCTTTAACTTTATAATATGACCGTAAAACAGCTATCTGATATTGAAAACCTAAAAAGCAGAAGGCAGGTGATTTTTTCCCCCTTCTGTATTAGGGTTCAATGAGTAAAATCAGACTAGGTTTACCTCTAAAATAAATAATAATGTAAAAACAGTCAATGGATTGAGCAACTTCTAGACAAAATCAGAATCCTCACTGCAGTAGCAGCACAAAGTTGGGTTCTATCACTGCCATCACAACATAAATCAAAGAAAAGACATAGGACTTTGTAGCACGCCTCACCGACAAGGAGATGAATACCATAAAACAGGGGATCAGGTAGACTTCTTTGTCTAGAAAGTAACAAGCAAGGTCTATAGCACTCATCGCACCAGCAGTAACAAATAAATCTCAGCAGCAAGGAAATCCCAAATATTTTTCACAGTTTGCATGAATTCTAAACTAGCACTTGGTTGTATATGTATTTTTAAAAGCTACATGCATTGATAAGAAACAGCACCATGCCAAGACTTAAGCAACACTGTTGAGGAAAGCAGTGCTGAAAAATATTAGCTCATTATGAGATTTTAATTCTTCTGTATACATAGAGGAGGAGATAACCCCAGTCTCAAGCATATAATTTAAGAAAGAATACAAATTGGAACAAAGAGACAGGAAAAAACAACAGTGATGACATTTGTTATTAATAAATCAGCCACTCATCAACCATTTTACCATTTTCAAGTGCCACTGTGAATAAAAAAGGAAAACTGGGCTCCAAGAATGAATACAGTGAGTTACATGAGAGCTGCTTTGAACTGTTTTCTTTCTTAACCCCCCAGTCTTCCTGACACTAAAAAAATGGATAAATGTGCTGAAAAATTTGTCTGAAGAACTCTGTGAAACAGCATCATGAGTAGATGTCAATGATGACCACAGACAGGACGCCATTCACTCTAATGAATTTTTGGAGACAGAAATGGGACCTAGATGTAATATTGAAAGTCCCTAGGAAGAGAAGTTGTCTACCTTAACAGAGGAAAAAAAAAAAAGCTGTGATGTTTTGCATGAAAGAAACCTAGTCAGAGACGAATCCACAATGACAGATTGCCAAAACTAATGCAGCGGAAGAGTTTTCCTTAACTACAGAGAAATGGTCAAAAATCAGCTAGCTCCTTTTGACTGTGTTCAAGGTATATGCGTTCAAATTAACCCCTGCAAGATGATGCAGAGGGATATTTTCAAATCAGATAAAAGAAAACAACTGCAAAGTGTTCAGTCAAGAACTGTCAACTGCGTGAAGCTGATAATTTGAGCTGCATTTCTGGACCATCTAGTTTAATAGCAAATAGAAAAGAGAAAAAGAGGGTCTTCCAGAAAAAGGATTATTGAAGGTGAAGCAACATGTAAGTACTCCTTAAATAAGTTACCAAAGATGATTCACTAAGACAGAAGCAGACAAAAAATAAGTCAAACAGAAGATGACAGTCCAAAGGCTACTTTGGAAAAGCCAGGTTTTGAGCAGGTGGTTGAACTTTTAGAGGCCAGCCAACAGCGAGGGACAGAAAGATACAACAGACATCCTCTGCTTCGGACAGAGGAGCCAGACAAGTGACAGGAACAAACCTGGGGAAGATCTGAGCCGGAGCCGGGCCCCAGTTCTGAACAGAAGGAGCTCTGGAGCGACAGGCGGGGTGAGATGGGGGATACAAAGGACAGGATGCAGAAGCAGAAGAAAGACGTAACGCTGGGCAGCTAGCACATAGTGACACTGTGACAGCTTCACCACGGAGGGATTCAATATTTTTCTGCAAATAAGGTGTGGTTACGTGGGGGAAAAGATATATATATAGAGAGAAGATGATTAGTTCAGGCGATGCTGGGGCAGGCACAGCTCTGCTCGGGGAGCAGGGCAGGGCAGCGTGCGGGGCGGCTCTGCCTCCGTGCCGCCCTCGCGCCGCCTGTGCCGAGCCCCACCCGGCGCTACCGCGACGCCCCCCTGAAGGCGCCGTGCGCTTCCCCGGGCGCAGGGCCGCAAACACGCCCGGCCCCGGCCCCCCGCCCGCCGCCACTCACCCACACGGCGCCGCGGCCGAGCCCCCACCGCTGCGCCCAGGCCCGGCGACCACCACCTCTCGCGAGAGCCGCGTCGTCGCGCAAGGGGAGGAGACGGTGGCGCTGAGGTCTCGCGACACTTTGAGGGCGCGCGGCGACGCACTTGCTACGGGAGGGCCTTCCCCGGAGGCGGCGCTGGGGAGCGAGCGCCGCCCGCTGCCCGTGGGGAGCCGCTGCCGGGGAGACCCGAGACACGCGTCTCGGCTTGGTGCGGCCCTCCGGGCTCCTCGGGCTGCGCCATCTGCAGTCCTGTTAGGAATATACTCGGTGACCGTGTCTCATTCCGTGATTCCCCTGCGGGGCTGCCATGTCCCGTGTTACGGCATCCTCAGTGTGCCCCAGCTGCTGGGGGGACACCGAGCCCTGAGCGCTCCCCGCGCAGGGAGAAAATCAGGCACCACGCTCCAGCCGTGCACATGTCTGAAAGCAGCAGCCGTCTGTTTTCTAGGATATCCTTTATTATCACCACTATTAAGCACACACATCTTTACTATCAGGTGAAGAGCTGAAGAACTTAAGGTAATAAGAGTGCTCAAGCAAATGAGAACTAGTGGAGGGTCTGGAACGAGGAAGAGCAAATCCGTACTGCAAGTTTTGAATGTCTGTCTGTTCCCCTTTGAGCATGGTGGGAAGCCAGTTTGGTTGCACAGTGGTTATTTTGGGGCAGCCCCATTGTGCATGGGGGCATCTCAGAGCCTCATAAAATGCTGTTCTAGGCCTCTGTTGGGCCAGACCTCCCAGGGAAATCACACAGGTAAGAGGGAATTTCAATCTATATCCTATCTATTCACCTTGAGCAGGGTTCTTAGTTAAGAAATCAATGCAAGAAATGCTGGAAACAGTAATATTATGGATTGCACATCTATTTAAGTGCTTAAATTGCACTAGCTGGCTTTTGGGCAGTGGCATTGAAAGCTTAAGCCATTTTTAGCTGATTGTTATGGAAATGGAGAGAAGAAGATAAGAGCTTAAGAGGGAAGGTAAAAGAGGATGAGAGATGTCTGAATGTGAAGAAATACATGTGACAAAGATTCCTTTGGACTCAGTTATGTACATCTTAGCTATTGTGCAGTGAGTCATTACCAGAGTGACGCCAGCCAAAGTAATATTTGTGATTCAGGTGGGAGTGTTGCAGAAATGTGCCTGACAATCTGAGTTTGGGTATTGTCAGACTTAAAGATGTATTGCTGTTGTTTATTTTTCAACATTACCAAGCCAGCGAAAGAAGTTGACAAATTGGCTATCAGATTCCAAAGACTGGAACTTGATAGCCAATGCCCTTTGACCCAGGATTTCTGTCATTACTATACCAAAAATGCCCCATAAAAGACAGAAGCTTTGCTGCAGATGTGAAACCATTAAATGAATTCTGTTTTCCATTCTTTACAGTAGCTACGCAGAGGCGAACCATGCAGTTCTAGAAATCCATGGGTAAAAACAATGACAGCCAATGCAGGCTGCACAAAAGCATTTGAATGTGCTAGCTAGGTGAGGAGTCAGATGTTACACACTATTTAACAGTAAGCTGAGCAATACAAAACAGCAATATTTTCAGCAGCATTAGTTAGAAGAAGCTGGGAAAAACAAATCACCAGCAGCAGGGTTTGCCTACAGATCTTAACCATTTGTCTAGATTTTAATTGGAGTTTTCATGATTTTAGCTTTGTTAATATTTCATGCCTTTTTTTTTTTTTATGTGCCACTGTTTTTATTTCCCCTGAGAATGGATATTGATGTTAATGCTTGATGTTTCAGTGATGAATCATGATGAATCACAATTATATTTCTTTTTACTGATAATTTTATCTAAAAGAGGTGTGTACAGTAGATGTCCGTCTGCACAGATGTTTGAGGTGTTTGAGGGCACAGGTCTTAGCAAAAGGCCTTTGTCAAACCAGAAAACAAGGTTTTCTGCCTTGGATGCATAGAAACTGCATTCTTCAAGGAAGGGATAAGGCCTTATAGAGACACTGTAGGACCTCATCTTTGGGAGGCTGATCCTATTGTGAGAAACACTCCGTAGCCAATAACTTAGGCTCAGGCGAGGATCTCAGTGAAGTAGCAGTTTATTCGCGATTGCAATGACGGGCGCCCCACAAGCAGGAGAGAGCGCATCTACTAGTTCCAAAACACAGTTTATATACCTTTTGATGGCAGGACCCTCCCCTGTTTCCCCACTGAGTGGGTAATCCAGGTTCACAATCTATCTGATGCTTCACAAACAATGCATGGCCTTCAGTTGCCGGCCTGTTAAATTTCAAATTTCTTTTGACATTTTTACTGCTTGAAGTGGTAATGTTTCTTCACTTATCTGACTTGACTTGACACCGTGATTTTCACCTAATTGTCCTAAGGAGTCTGGTTGCCTGCATTTTACTAGGTCGCCTGCTAAACTTTCTCATCACTGTAAGCATATCTCAGTACCACATTCCCTCCTTCTAAACAATGTAACTCTGCAAAGACAACATTTCTATTCCCACACTATGGATGAGAAAGGATGTGGATTTACTACTTTTCTAACCTTACCTCACTGTAACAAGAGACACAGGAAGTCTCCATTGGTTGTCACATGCATGTCTGATTCTGTTGTGAAATGCGAGTGAGCTTCAGTGCTTAGATGCAAATAGAAATCCCGGTGTAAATCTAAGGCAGGGAAAAGAGCTTGCATACACTGGAGAATCATGACTGAAGTGTCTCCTCCAGCAATGTTGTCTGGAGATTCGATTTTGGTTCATACTAGCTAACAGCTAGTATTTGGCCATATGCAAGCTCAATCCTTTGCCTCTGGTTTACTGTTCCTTCAGGAAGATAGGTGGTCAATACCATTTGTTTCTCTGTACTGTTAATTCTTCCATAGATATTTATCATGCCTCTTTTTATTTCTATTCTGGCTGCTGTTGTTACTATTTATAATCATATGTAGCTGCTTTAGTGGTCCTATTTCTTCCTAGTCCCCTTAATCTGTGAAACAGAGATAACCAAAGTTGCACACATAAGGCCAGGTGAAGATGAACTTGTGCATTGTAGGTAAACACCTTTATTTTTAACCATCAGGATGATTTTGTATGCAGGAAAGATAAAAGGAAAGATTTTTTTTTTTTTTTTGCATTTATATTGCTGTGATAAAATAAAATGGTTTGATAATCATTCCCAAAATGCTAAATAGTGACAGCTCAGTCAGTTATGCTTTCAAGTAATGTCCAAGAGCTTTTGGTCCACTTTATTTTGTAATACATATGTGTGACATAGGTACAAAAATGCAATTTTATTTAAATTAGCACAGATGTCAGATAAAAGAATAAATAGAAAGTGCATTTTAAGGCAATTCTACAAAGAGACAAGTGGTATGGAGTCATTCCCTGTGTGTGGGGCACACTGATGTGCACTGCTATGTCATCTGCTTGCTTGCTTGCAGCACCAGGGCCTTTAAAGATACAGCCTAGATTGTGAACTACATAATGTAAAGATAGAGCCTAGATTATGAACTACAGTTCACTAGTTATGAGTGCCTTTCTAGCCTCCAGCAGATTGCATTTATATTTGTAATTATTTGTGAGTTTTTCACTAGGCTCCCCAAGGTGTGCTAGGCATCAAACAAAGAAGTGATATGGGAATACACAGATGTTTTGGCAGCAGTTTAGAGCAGCAATTCATCGAGGTTTGAATTCTGGCAATGGCAAGTTTGGAGGAAACTGCCATTACTCCTGCTGAGAAAACATTCTTGTTAGTCAGAAATGGTTGAGCTCCTAAGCACATATTTGTATATACCATTCAAAATAATTTTGTATTTGCTGCCTTTTAAAAAAATATTTCTTTTTTCCCATCTGTATTTATGTCCAATTATTTTTGAATCCTGCTCAGAGTTTTCATGTATTATATCTAATGATTCTTGTACCAGATGTTGATTTCTACATGCTAATTTTCATTTCAGGGATTCAACAAACTGCAATCCCAATTTTATAAAAGTGTACATGTGAAATAAGTAATTTAACTTATGAGAGCCAGTAGTCTCACAAACAAACATTATTTACCCATGAGGCCTAAACACAATATGCAGAAATTCATAGATAGATAGTTTATAGACTGAAGGATGGACAAACGTAAGTATTACAACATCTTTGTTTCAATTGTGATTGTCTGGTGTAGAATCCTTCCCAGTTATATAGTTAGGGACATGAATAAATATGTGCTACCATCTCTGTTCCCACGGTTTCTGCAATTAATTATGGATTGTCATCCTTTGAAAAAGGGGAAGTTAATCAAACCTTCCCTTTGTTTCTGTGTTTTGCAAAATTCCATTCTTCTATTTCATACAGAACTTGTTTTAATTTTATTTCATTCTACTTTAAACTTAAGCTTTGCTTTCCTGCTTCTATTTTTCATATTTGCAGTCTTTAATCTGAAATTATTATCATGCAGCTTTTGCTATGCAATTCAATTTCATCTGGTTTTAGGCCTTCTTCTGAAAATAAATGTGGATTTAAGTTTACATATTTTCATAAGTACAAAGTTAAAGTTTAACCCTTGGCCAGATGCATTTATGCACTGTTGATTAACAGGGCAAGTAGACCTAATGATTACAGACAAATGCTCTCTGTATAAGAGTGGTAGAACTGGTCTTAAATGATTTTTAGCTTTCTTATGGTGTTGCTTGTTTGTTTTTAGTTTCCCTGGAAATTTGTAAGGTATATTAGCTATTTAAAAGATACCCAGAAATTAGCAGCAATGGTCGTGGATGGCCTGTAAATACATTTTTTTATTTGGCTGTGAAATGCCTAACTCTGTGGGGCTACAGTCTTGAAAGGAGCCTTTAATCATTATTGTAGTTTGAATAAATAATAATAAAATGCCCTACTTGATCAGTGATCTACAGACACATGCTTACTTGGACAGATATAATGCTCTTGGTCTTTTCATTATGGCTTTCTTTTAAAGAGTACATCCATATAAGCTTTGTCCAGATCGATGTTTTTTTTCTGCCCTGGTGCCCGCAAATTCTCAGGGAGCAGCCTCCGACTTCTTATCTCCCCCAGGACGATATCATCCTTGTTTCGAGGCCCCTGGGTCCTAGCATCCTCAAGGGCACTGTGCACATCCTGCAGTTTCATCTGAAGCCAGTCCTGTCTTTCCACAGTGTGTCGATGCTCTCCAAGGTTATGCATTAATTGCATCTCACTCACTGATCTTTTCCTGAAAGAAAGGAAAGCAAAGGAACAGATGCAGAGTCTTTTTGAATTCGTGATTTTCTCTCAAAACCCAGGCTTGGAAACTTTTGTACTGTTCATCAATACAGAGCTGTACAACCTTCCTTTCTAATTTGTCAGAGATAGAATTACATCTGGAGAAGAGGAGGAAGGTGGATAGTAATTTGTTAATGACAATAGGTATATTAGTCAGAAGGCATCAAAAATGGGAAGTAGTCCGGTTCTGACAATAGTGTTTGTATATTTACCATTTATTTTATCTGTTGTAGTTGAGCTTAGGGCTTAACATGGCAAGAGTTAACTGATTAATAAAATTATGGGATTTGTTCAGATTTGTTCAGATTACTCTTCTATGAACACTAGAGTTAAGGAAGCATGGTTTCCTGTGGATTTGTATCTCAATGCTGATTGATGTTAGTGCCCACAGGTGAGGTCCAGCTAGACTCTTGCACAATAGGAAAGATGTTTTTCTATTTAGGATCCCCCAAACATGTAATCAGAATCACAGAAGCATTAAGGTTGGGAAAGACCTCCAAGGTTATCTGGTCTAACCGTCCCCAGTGATCTTCCTAAGAAAACACTTACATGACTTTTCTTCCTCCACTATTTTCAAAAAATGTTTAAGAACTCTGTGTATGAGATCTCTAAAGATGTATCTAGAAGACAGTGTGGCTGGCTGGGCCAAGGGGTTCGAAAACAGGGGTAGAAAGCCTGACATACACATAAACTTATATACAGACAAACCATCTTCTCAAGAACAGCTAACATTATCCTGCAAAAATTCGAAGTGTATAATAATGTACTTACATCATTGGTCTTCCATCAGAGTTTGTAAAAAAGCATATGGCAGATAAAACCATTGCAGTCTTGGCCAGACTTATTATAGAAGTCATTTTGTCTGCAAAGATAGTAATTAATACATGTATAAATCTGTATTTCAGGTAATTACTGTTCTAAAAAAGAAAGGTTGAAGAAAGACATCAGAGAAGTGACTTTAAAAGCATTCTTCTCATGAAATGGGTTAGAGTAAGGAATGCAACAGAAGAATTTAGTTCTATACTAAGTTTTGTGAACAACTTACTTTGTAGGCAAGTCTAAAAAATTCTGTGAGCCTTAGCTGCTCTGCATCATCCTCATCTAGGTACCCATGTTTTCAATAACTGGCTGCAAAGCATTGTGTCCTTTTAGTACCGTTATTTATCATTTATACTCGATACGCTCCAAGTCTATTGAAATATTTATATATAGCTATGCCAGTGAAAAAGTTTTGTTCTTTTAGCTATTTCTTTTGTGTCATCTAGTTGCATTATCTTTAGAATGAAGAAGCTGACACTCTTCTTGACAATTTTGCATAGTGTCATATCTCTACTGAGTTATTTCATTCTCCATTTAATAGAGAATCTCACAATAATCTCACAATAGAGAAATGAGAATTAAGCCCCACATTTTTTCATTATAAATCCTGCCTTGCCAGTATGATTTCCACTCTGCTTTGTACATCATCATCAGTATTTCCACTTAGTTTGTACTTGAAGAATATTTGTTATTGATGATGCTACAGCAAGCAGGTATGACACAGACAAAATTTCAGTTTCCAGTTTGGATTTTCAGTATTGACAGCCAGAAAAGCCTTTTACTTTTTTTTTCTTTTTTTTCTAGAGCTTAAGAAATTTGATAGACGGTAACATAAATATTAAAAATATAAAACTCCAGAATGCCATTCTTGCAATATTTTCTGCAGTTTCACACTAGGTCAGAAAAGCATTTACTACATGGCATCTTACTTGATAGAATGAATGTGGTCCTAGCAGTTCATCTAAGTCAATATTAAAATTTTCTAGTTTACTGTGTTGGACTTCTGCATTTCAAACATACGGTTCAGATAATAAAACAGCTCGATCTTACATACATTCATTTTATCTGTAAAATACTATTTTTAAGTTTGAAAAGAAGCTGAAGTAAAAGCTGAATAATGAATCAATGATAAAATAGATAAGTCTTCTAGAGAACTTGGAAATAAAACATATACTTACCAGATACTATCTTAAACAGATTTCTCGTTTGGGTATGTCGGCAGATGACTGTCTCTTGATGTCAAGTGTATTTAAAGACTACTGAATTGGTTAGTGGACCCTTAAATGTAACTCTAAAATAGAGCTTCTAAGTAACTTAGAAGCCCTTTTATTGTCTCAGTTGATGTCACTCTCAACACACACCCTCCTGACTCTCTTGTACCCACCCTCAGATGCTTTTGTTAATTTGGCATTTACAGGGAAAAGAAAGGTCTCAGCGAAAAAGTATCCTTGGTAGCTGTGAAGAAGTTTGACTTTTAAATTCAAGTCCCCTTTTACTCATAGATCTGTGCCCAAGACAGTGTGATCTCTGAAGCTGGTTGGAGGGATTTGCAGAGAAAGCTTTGTGATGTTAAATGCAGGCAGTGGGTTAGTGATCTACAAATACAAGATAAAAATTACTGAAAAGCTAATAAGTGTAATAGTTGTGAGAAATAAGAATAGTTATACCTATAAGAATAGGTAACTGACACTTTAGGTCAGATTCCAGGTTTCTTTGTAAAAGAATATACCAAAGAGGAGCAGAAGCCCTGAGATGATAGGTCATGTTTTTAATGAGAAACTGATGGTACTGAAAAGTCATTAAAATCTAGTGTTAGAACCCCATTGTATCTACACTTATGGATATACCTGAATCACTCAAATGTGTTAGATAAAGTGGAGGCATTTGAAGAGGCTGTGATATAAATTAGTACTTTAAAAAAATTGGCAAAGAAATAAAGAACTCTGCCTACATTCTAAGAAGTAAAATGTGTAAATAATACTATCCCATATGTATGAATAAAAACTATTTTTGGCTGCATGATAGTTTTCCTGCAGTAGATGCTTCTTCTGATTTCTAGCCTATTTAATCAGGAAAAAAATATATGTTTACATCTGCACACTTTAACACACCATTCGGAAGCTATCATTGCTTTTACAGTGAATACTATTTAGATTATGCTATCTATATACCTGTAGTATTTCACAAAAAGGCAGAACAGATATTTTATACTATTGAATTGTGAAGATGGTATTGTCATGGGGAAAGGAAGGAAACACAGAAGCTCCAAAAAAAATCCAAAAAGCGTTCATGGTTCCCTCAGTAAACAGTAATCTGAGAAGTAAAGAAATAATCCACTTAAACATGTTCAAGAGATCAGGATAGAGCCGGCTTCCAGTATTAATCAGTTGTCAATATCCTTCTACCTACACAAATAAGAAAGCATACAGAGGTTTATGAGGATGATATATTTTCTTAGGAGATTTATATCCACTTCAGCAACTAACAATGCTAACCTGAAGGCTTTAGCGACTCAACATATAGCATGGGCATGGCATTAAAAAAACACATGCTTTCGTATAAACTGGTAGCAACAGATAGTGAAAATGGGCAATGAGCCATTAAGAACAATTGCAAAATGAGTATTAACAAACCTGAGCTGCAGATGTTACTCTTTCTATTGAAGTTGCATACTTTACAATGCACGTGTAAATCTGGAAGAGACCCCAGGCTGGAGCCTTGAAAATAATGAGACAGATAAAGCACCAGAGTATATTGCAGTTGAAAATACTTCATTGATTTCAGACAGCTTAGAGTCTGTTAGTGCAGATGCCCTTAAGATGTGATTTTAGCTGGCTGATTTGAAGCAAACGTAGTCTTTATAGCAACTCTGAAATAGGATTGCTTATTCAATGTCATTTTTATTCAAAGTTACTAAATTTGTTGTACCCAAAATCTCAAGCAAAGATTGCTAAACTTGATCATTTGAAAGGAAGTTGCATGTGAAAAAAATATAGAAGATAAATTAGAACTGCAACATTTTCCTTGAATGAGAGAAGATACAAAAATAATAATAAAAAGAATTAAAAATTGAAATATATATATACATTTGTTAACTAATAGAGCCTGTGATAGTTACTATATAAACTTTTCATTACAGTTAAATATTGCTTTATCTGTATATACTGAAAAAAATATGTTTTGGACTATCCCTAATACCCAGAAATCAGGTTATTTAAAAATACTTATCTCATGTCATCTGTGTTCACTAAACATGGCATATCAAATGTGTGAATGACAGTTAGTGGACCAAATGAATGTAATTCTTTTACAAAATACTGTAATTGTGAACATTTTCCTTTGAACGCAGTGTATTCACTGAGTAACTGTCAGCTGAAAATGGTGTTGAGCTCTTTTAATGTTTCAGAAAGATGAAGATTCATGTTCTGATTTATTTTTTTTTTCTCTTTCTTAATCAACCCTGTGAAACAAACAAAACAAACAAACAAAAAAAACAACAATAAAAAAACAACAGGTCTCTTTTGGGCACTACTTAATGGAAGAGGAGAAATCGGGGCTAACACCTGCTGAAATGCTGTTCCGTGGGAGACTTAAAACCAGAATTTGTAGTCACTGTGGTATAGAGAGGTATATAAACTCTTAAGGAACAAATGCAGAAATAAAATCTCTGCTGTGAAAAAGTATTTCATCATCCTTTGAATTTATAAGTGTACGTATAAATAATGGGTGGGAAAAAAAAATCACAATTTTTTTAGGAAATTACCTTATGTTAGTGAGAATACATTTGTACAGCACACAAATGAGACAAGAGACAATTTTTGCTTCTCTTGGAACATGACAAGAAAACCCACAGTGGATCCTGAGTTTCCGTGTTCTGAAAATGGCAGGCTATCAGGCTATGAATGAGCCAATGTATAACACCGGGTAGAACTGAATAGAGCAGTCCAGAAACTATGAACTGTTAGATATCTCAGGTATCTACCAGAGAAAGGCAACCAATTTGTCAATTGATTGCAAGGAATTGTATGTTGTTGCATTATCAGAGAGAGAGATGAAAACCTGAAGAGGCTGAAATGACAGGGTGGGAGGGAAAAGATGACCACAGCCTATTCCTCTGACAAGTCTGTATCTTGATAAAAGAACTACCCTTCCTTAACCTTCCCTTATAGATTGTACAGATACTTTAATCAACTGCACATGAAAAAAAACACCGTGTTTCTTTGTTTGCAGGAGGCATGACACCTTACTTTGAATTGGTACCATTGCATGTAATCAGACACTCAGGTTGAAGACAAGTGGAAAGCAATTAGACGGATTTTACAGCCAGCTAGGTAAACAATGGCTGTATTCCAAAAATACTGAATACTGAATAATCTACTTTGTAAAGTCTATTCATTTTTGTTAGGAAAAAGTATAATATTTTACCTTGAAACTAAACACATCCTGAGGTACATTAGTGGAATATAATACTTTCTAGGATTATATACTAAGTGGCCAAGAAATATTTTCTCAAATCAATTATATAATCTGGTGCGTTAATATTCCTTAAGAATTCTGGATTCTAATCCCCTAGATTTAAGATTTAACTGTTAAAGTTATTTTTTTTCCATGTTATTTACAAAATCATTTTTTTGCCACTGTGGTTGTTCCGGTAGACAGATAAAATGTATTCTAACTGCAACTATGACTAAGAGAATATTAGTAGATCATTGAGCAAGGGAACAGATAATTGGTGGCCCACTGGATAACTGGTGAGACAAGCTTTCTAAATGTGTCCAAGGAATGTTCTGCCTTGACACAATGAAGATCCAAAGTGACAGTCAGTAAACTCTTTAGAACTTCATTTGATTGACAAGATTTGTGGCTTTTCAAATACCACAGCAGCATGTTTGGTAATTTATTTAAGCAATGTTGGGTATCTTCAGGTGCCTTTTGGGTTCTTGCAGCTAGATGAAGCTTCAACCACATGCCTATTTCCAATTAGATGAAAAAACCTGCAGACAAGTGAAAATCAAAAGGTGGTCTACTACGTTCATAAAATGTGTTTTTTGCAGCTACTGATAAATGCAAATTTGGAAATAATCTTTATCCAGTTACATAGCATTTTTCATCTGCAAATCAGAATGTTAACAAATCTCCCTGATTTCTTTGTAAGGAAAGTAAAAAATTGATGCTCTTTGTTTCTGTTTTATGGAAACAAATACAGATTAAATGCAAAGATCACTGAGAAAAAGATTAGGAAGAAAACAAAAGCTGGTAGAGTCTAGTCCCATTCACCTGACTTTAACTACACATGGTTGCCTAGGGACTTAATCTAGACACTGTAATGGTAATTGTGTCCAGATTATTTTTAGAATTTTCACTGATTAAGTGAAACATGCAATGTCTAAATGGACACCCATTTGTGCTGTCAATGTAACTTATCCAAGTTACATAATGGAGATACCCAGTTTATTGCGAATTACTATTGACCTATCATGGACATGTCAGGCTTTGATGACATAATCATGAATGTATGAGTGTTTGCTCTTTGCATGCCACCCTATGTCATGGCTGCATAGAATTTCATATAGCATTACATGGCTGTTTTGAAGCCTAAATGGAGAGCTGTGCTTACCTCATCTCTTTCTCATGAGAAGAATCTGAAACTTGGAGAAACAGCCCAGAACATCCAGGAGGAATGCTAAAATGGCTGTTAAGGAAAGTCATGACGATGAGGTACATCTTATTTCCTACAGAGACATTTCAATGGTCAGTAACAAAAATACAGTTGTATAACTTGAATGTTAACTTGAAGCTTTATTGAAACTTGAAGCTTTATTTAAATTTCAACTCATAGGTACTGACACATTGCTAAATAAATTTTAGAGAATTGTAGACTAAAGGTATAAATGTTTATAGAACTGTATATGAAACTATAGATATTACTTCACATGTTAAAGTTCTGATAAATTATTTTATAGTCAGTAATTACTTAGTGGAATATTAGCCCTGATGACAATGAGGCATGTTGTCAATGTCTTGCTGAATACATTGCTATAAGGAAGCATAGTGTACTTCATGACCTTTTTCAGTAGATAAGAAGCTGGTACAGAATTCAAAAGTGTTGTTGGATCATCAGATTTCTGGGGTCAATACCAAATGGGATGGTATATGTATATGCATATGCAGATACACATTCCTATATAGGCCACAGTGTTTATTGGCCTATTACTAGCTGTAAGTACTTGATTCAGGCTTGAGTTCCCATTTAATGACATGAAATGTAGTATTGCTCTAATGGGGCCTTGTGTTCTTTTTTGTTATCCTTGAAATTGACATGGCATCCCTGACAAGTGACACAAGGCGAGTTTTGAGAATATAAGTAATCCCTGAAAATGCGCAGAAAATGCATCTAGCATTGATGACAGGGATGAATCTAAAATCCCCTCCCCTCCCTTTCCAGGCTTAAGAACCTCACTCAAGGCTTAAAGATTTAGGAACCCTCTCTTGAACATGTATCACACACACATTCTAAAACATTTTCAAATCCATTAAGACATCTACTAAAACAGTTCTGAGTAATTACATACTAGTATCCACTGGAATCTAGAGGTGGGAGCTAGGGAACAGCAGATACCTACAAGTAAGAGATTTGACCTAAAAAGACTGTTGTAACTGAATATGCTAGCTCTGCATAAAACAGCATTGACAACTCAGGATGACCCAGGATGGAGCAATGAAGGTCTGCATTTTTTATGCAGGTAGCCACATATTTTCCTATTCTTTCTACTGAAAAGGCATTTCAAGTTCATATTCCCATATTTTTTGCAGTCACTGCAGATGAGCAGATAGTATCCAAGCAAGTGATCTGGAGCTTGATGAAATCTCATGGGAATGATGTATTCAATTTACAAATGAAAAATAACATTTCAGACTTCTCCTTCAGTCCAGTGAATGTTCTGAAAAAAATCCATCATAAACAGCTTAAAAACGTGGAGAATAGAGAACTGGCAAAAAAACATTGTTTTGTTTGGATTATGAAAGAAAATACTGTGTTAGGTGCTATGCAAACATGCAGGAAGATGCAGACCTTCTTGTTGCAGGAAGCACAACAGACACCAGTAGAGTCAGATCATGCTCCATTTTATTGCCCGAATAGCCTAACTTTTATAGTGAACTTAACGGGTGGACAGTGTTTCACACAAGATTATTGGTCAAAAGCACTCAGACAAACAACTACAAGAAAACAACCCCACCTGCAAGAAAACAACCCCCTTGTGATTAGCAGTCACATAGACCTTGTCCTTGAAGCCAGCTACTGGTAACAATATTTTTCTGAATTCCTCAATTGGGCGATGTGGGAACACTGTCATGGGAACTTCTCATAGTTGCCCTGGTAGCTTGGTTTGCTCAGCTACAGCAAGCCATGGGATTTTTGCTGTTTCAAAAAATCCCTCAACACCTTCTAATAACTGTTACTAAGGACAAAAATGTGTTGTATTGTATACAAAGTGTTTCAGTATTTGAGATGCTAATTATGGCAAATAAAATGTTTTAAGTTGTATGTTAAAGAACTTGTCCCAGATAATAAAAAAAAATAAATAAATAAACAGCCTGGCTTTTTCTATTATGATGTTCAGTAGAGAAGAATGTTATTACTATAATGTAGTGGTAATTTCAATGAATTATATGATACTAGTCAGTATGTCTCTTGGATCTTGCTTGCTGGCATATATATTTATTCTCTATCACCAAACTACACAGTTTATCTTGATTTTCCTGATAAAACATTTAGTTCTCTGCTTAGCCTCTGCTGAAACATATTTCTAGGCTGCTTTTCTTCCTCCATCTGAAATTTACATTCCTTATCCTAGTTTTCTAGGCTTTTAGTAAAAGGCACAGATCCACACTTTGTTGCACAACATATTGTCATTTTAATTACGCATTTTGAACTAGGATACTAAGAAATGAAAATTTGCTTAGCTCGCATTATGCATAAGTAACAATATAGCAGGCTGAGTAGTGAAGGACCCAGTTCTATATTTCTGCTCTCATTTTCTACTACCTTTTGTTTTATATTGTAATCTTCCTATTTCTTAGCATAGTAAAGTGAAGGTGAAAATTAACTACTTCCATCTGTGGCTCTTCATCACCTGCCTGAGCAAGTCACTTCATTTTTCCATGCTTCAGAGTCCATATTAAAATGGCCATCCCAATACAGTCCTGTCCCTAATGTGATTTTTTCAGTGGTAACCCATATGTTAGGAACAGGCTTTCTTCCATTAGCCAGTTAACTTTCTTCCCTTTGACTCTTTTCCCCCTTCTTACTACGCACTGCAAAATTCTCTCTTGACTGTATTTCAGTGCTTAATAAAAGACAGCAATGAATATATATAGCAAAATATATATTAAAAAAGCAGAATTCGTAAGAAGCAGCCCAAACATACACGATACTAGTGCAAACCATTACTTCAATTCCTTACAAAAAGTAATTTTTCTAATTCTGTATGATCTCAAGACTGAACTTGTTGGTTATGGGCTTCATTTTCACATGAATTTTTATGCACATCCTAAGCCATAATCCCTAGCAGCCTTGTGATATTTAAGACAGAAGAAGAATTTAAGCAATGACTCATTAGTTTTCTCAAGATTAATGCCCTGTCTCCCCTTGCATATACTGGGAAACTCCTTTTAAAGGAGTCTCTGGGTATCTCTAATACAAATGACCTGAAAAACAGTACAAAGGCACAGTCAGAAGCTGAAAGGAAATAGGACAAACTAATGTGTAAAGGTAGTAGTAGTATTCTGGACACAAAAATCTGTTTGTATCTGGGAGATCCATAAACATTTGTGAGAATATAGATTTACTAAGGCGCACAGAAGAGATGGCTTGAGCTAACTGTTTTTGTTGCATGCTAGCATCTGTGCTGTAACTATAGGAACGGACTTTATAAATAGCCCAACCCAGTTACCTTTTTCAGAACTTCAGGGATAGCTAGTGCCCAAAATAGATGAATTACATAAGTCAGTTCTCTAAACATACTCATTCACTCTGCAAACTGGGCTCTTTGTGCACTGCTGTAAAATTAGTGCATCCCTCTAGCTTACATTTAATACTCACTGGAGCAGTTATTCAGTTGACACAGTTACACTAACTCAAAGGAGCAATGCTAATCTTCAGCATCGGACAGTTTGGCCTTTGGCTGCAGAGGTTTGTTAAAGTGCATTTAAAAAGAAGAGCAGATCTGAAATGTCAGACAGTAATGCAAATTTTGAAGTTAAATCAGCAAGGGCTAAAAAGGCCTACTTCTGTACACACCAGACTGGGTGCACATGGCTGAGTTATATGAGGAAGGGAAATAGTCTGAATCATGCACACTTGCAAGATTGTCCTTGGACTTAAGATTACAACAGAAGCTAGAGAAATGTTTCTTCCTCTGGAAAACAATAGTATTTAAGAAGCACTTTACACTAAATAGATCTTATTCTGGAGTTCCAAAATCTATATTTAAAGGAGGAATTGTGTACAAATCTGGAGACCTAGTGTATTTTAAGTGGAAGTGTCGCTCTTGGACCAAATATTGACTATCTACAATTCTAAGGGCCTTTTACAATTCATTTGTGTCCTGAAAGGATTTGCAAACCGAATACCACACATACCTCAATACATGCAATTTTGTGCCCAGTTACTGGTTTCTCAAGCTGAGCAGTTTCTCAAGCTGAGCTCATTGCTACAGTGGCCTAACAGCCTAATAATTTAAAAGAACATTGGGTTGAAATGGGCAGATCTGAAGACACAGATGCTCAAATATGACCTCATCACATTAAGAATATACCTAGAGGAACAGTATCCTTCCAGCAGAGAGTGTTCTATGGTTATTTTATCACTAATGCCAGAACAGTGCTCTTGCTTATTGTAATCCTCAAACTATCTTTGAGGGAGGAGTTAACTACATGCACATCTATTTTACAGAGGAGCTAAAAGAAATAAGAAAAAGTCTATAAAACTCCAAGCTGAAATCTACCTAGAATGATAGAAAATATCAGTGAAAGGCCCCTGCATCACTGTATGTAAGTGGAGATACTTTCTGTTAAGTGTTCCACACTGTATAACATTATGGTTGCAGAGACCAAAAGCTGAGCTCATTTGGTATGTGGAGTCCTGCATTCCAGAAGGCAATGCAGAGTACAGGGCTGTGAGTCTATTACTGCACTGTTATGCAATGTTTACGAGCTCCCTGCCACAAATGATCTACCTCCTGCAAGAGGCACATATTTCCTGCTTCAGTGGAGCTGCAATCTCATCTTCCCTGTATTCGTCTTCACAGAGGTATTACACAAAATCTGCAGATGTTTTTTTTTTAAAGTTTCTTGGGTGTTATTAGATTTTCATTCTAGGTATGTACTACCTACACATCCTTATTTTATTTCCATCAACCATCACTGTTTTATCCATTTGTGTTATGTTTCTCTCCTGGGCTTTTGTTCCTAATTTATGATCAGTCATATGGCACACTGCCTGCCATGTTTATGAAGAAATATGAATGCATATTGCTCTTCTTAATTTATAGCTCTGTTCTCTTGAAGCATGAAGTAAAAGCTTTTTTGCAAAAATATGAATATTGAATGGAATGATTGTCATTTTTTGGATTTTTGGGAAGACTCACACTGACAGCTGTTATTGCTAGTGTCAATCCCACCTCTATGCAATAAGACGCTCCTCTGTATTATCTCACTGCGCAAGTATCTTAAGTACTTTGTTACAGGCATTTACTTACACCCTGGTGCTGTGACAATGAAACACGTGTCATTCAGCTTTCATGGCTGCAGAGTAAATAACATTAGACTAACCAGGTGATGGTATCACATCAATAGTTTGGATTGCATAGGAAATAAGTTGCATTTCTATTTTTTTTGAGTACAGATTACAAACGAACACAAAGGGCTTTTCAAATTTCCCAATGTTCTGAAGAGACTATTGTCAATGTAACAATTTTAAAGGAAGCTTTTGACTATCTCCTGTTTCACAGAATCATTCTGATTCCTAGGAGCCTTGTAGTCTAACCACCTGCTCAAAGCAGGTTCAACAGTGAATTCAGGCCAGGTTGCTCAGGGTTAATCCATTTGGTTCTTGAAAATCTGCAGAAGCAAAGATCCCAGAAGCTCTCTAGGCAGCCTGCTTCAGTGTTTAATTACCCTTAAGGGAAAACTTCTTTGCCTTATACCCAGTCAGAATCTGACCTTTTTCATTTTGTGGCCATTTTGTCTCATTCTCTCACAATGCAGCCTGTTTTTCTTGTCTTGGGCACCCCTCTTAGGTATGAAAAGGCCCTCATAAGCCTTTCCAGGTTGAACAAGCCCAGTTCCCTCAGCTTCTCCTTATAGAGTAACTATTCCAAGCCCCTGAACATCATGGTGGTCCTCCACTGGATTTTGGATTTGCTCAACTTGGTCATCTTTCTTGTACAATAAGCCCACAAAGTGGACACAGGATTCCAGATGCAGTCCAGTGTGTGCTGAGTAATAAGGTATAATCACTTCTCCCAGTCTGCTGCCTAAGGTGCTGTTGATATGTCCCAGTATGCAGTTAGCCTTTGTTGCTCCCACAGCCTACTTACTGCTGATTCATTAAGCTCACTGTTCACTCAAGCTCTGAGCTTTTTTCAGCAGTGTTGCTCTCTAGCCAGTCAGTCCTTAGCCTTTACTATTGCAAGGAATTCGTCCATCCCAGGTGCAGGACTTTGCATTTGTCCTTGCTGAATTTCATGAGGTTCCTGTAAACCCATTCTTCTAACTGAATGTTAGGTCCTTCTGAATGGCAAGCCTGCCTTTGAGCTTTTGACTGTACTCCCCAAGTTGGTGTCACTGGCATTTGCAGTATAAAGGCACATGTTGACAGGTCTTGCCTCATTTTTCTTAGAATTCTTTAAATATGTTAATAAAGTAATAGATAAAGAAGTCAAAATGCATGTAGACCTTGAGTATGACTTGATTCAGTAATTCCTGTATTCCTAAGAATACTGCATGTCAAGAGCTGTCATCCGCTTGAGCATGATTTTTTGTCCCCTCATGAAAAAAAATATCCAGATGCTATAAAAATATTTATGTGAAAGGAAATAATACTTGTGCATTTAATTATTATTATTTTTTAATCCATGTGTTTTTACTTCATTTGGGATCTTTATCATGCAATACTTTGCCTAGAAGTTTGCTTTGGCAAGTTTCATAGGAAATTATTACCTCTTAGGGGGTTTCAGCAAGCACTGGCAAAACATTCAAATACAAAAGCTTTTGAAAATCTGATCTACTTGCTGCATCTCAACAATAAGTACTCCAGTATAATTAAAACTATGCCATTAGTCATGAATATCTGTAATCAAGGGTGGATCTGCTGAGATGGATGTATCACAAAGCGCATTCTTTGCCTAGCATGCATTTTCTTTGTTTCATGTTATCATTACATCTCTGCAGCTAGTTGATTTCTTGGGATAGCTTTCTTAGAACCAGAAAAAAGCAAACCAAAGGTACAAAATATTACTAGGGAGGAAGTGTTTGAACTTATTGTACTGTCTAAATCACATATACAAGTAGAAGACGTACATTGTAATTCCTTTTCTGTTTACTCAGTATGTGCACATAGACTATATCCATGTTTTCTGACTCAAAAGAGCTCTGACAACATTTTCAAGACGTTCGTGACAGTGGCTTCCTTCAATGTAGATTAAATAGAACAAATTTTCTTAAGTGGCCCTTGCACCTGAACTGTAAGGATCTTCCTTTTCCCTTCCCTTCCCTTCCCTTCCCTTCCCTTCCCTTCCCTTCCCTTCCCTTCCCTTCCCTTCCCTTCCCTTCCCTTCCCTTCCCTTCCCTTCCCTTCCCTTCCCTTCCCTTCCCTTCCCTTCCCTTCCCTTCCCTTCCCTTCCCTTCCCTTCCCTTCCCTTCCCTTCCCTTCCCTTCCCTTCCCTTCCCTTCCCTTCCCTTCCCTTCCCTTCCCTTCCCTTCCCTTCCCTTCCCTTCCCTTCCCTTCCCTTCCCTTCCCTCCTTTCCCTTTTTTTATTTGTACAATTTCACAAGCACTGTTATGTGAGTTTCCTCAGAGAGCACTGCTCTCACTGGGGAAACTTCCTAAACTCCCTAGACTTCGGTCTGTGTTCTTAAAAAGGAGAATTTGCCTTACAAATGAAATTCCCTAGCTCCCAGATTTCCATTTTGAGAGGCAACATGCATTCATTAACAAACGTGGCTCTTTTACCATTATAATGGTAGGGATGCACAGCATGAAGTCCTTGTCATAGCAAAATTAATTTTGTATTAAATACTGATATCTAATGTCAATTTATTTATATAGTGAAAGTACGTAAGGTTTTACTAAAACCCATGTAATTTTTAAAAAAGATTGGTAAATTGTGCACCTGAAGAGCTGGTGATGTTTTAGGGAGGACATTGGCTTGTAAGAGGCTCCCTCCAGCTCCTACCATAGGGATAAGTTCAGGATCTTAGGTTTTAATTGATGTTTGGCTTTGGGATCATCTCTTCTACAACTGTTTGCTTTCATGACATCCACAATAAAAGATTCAAGTGTCCCATGTGCTATGAGCAAGTATAGGGGTTTACTTGCTGGGGAATTAAAAATTGGTAAGCCTAGGGGGAAAGACCACAAATCATTTTTGCATGGAGCAACATCTATTGAGGCATTCGAATGCAGCCACAGTGCATGATGTATGCTATTAGCAACACTGCTCTCATGTGGAGAAAAAGAGGAAGTTTTCTGTAGAGAAACAGTATGGCCTTCCAATTATCAGCAAGAGAACAGTGAATGAATGAGTTTGCTCTTGCTACTGAAACAAAAAAATTGGGATGCTTTTTTTCATGTTATTGAGAACCAAGTGTTTCAGTGTATGAGAAGAAGAGATAGCCAAAAGGTCTCCTCCTAAGAAAAATATCTGAACAATTTTACTAAGCAGATAATACAGAGTGTGACCGAACCCTTCCATGGCCACTTCTGTATTAACGAAGAGAAAAGGGGCCAAGTTAACCCTGGGGTAGTTCTGATGAAGTTAATGTAATTGTGGCTGTGCAAAGATGGAATCTGGACTACGGTGTAGCTGATTTCTGGCGATATAAGATCGCCATGAATGTTGACAGATGAATGTTGACAGATTTAGAAAGGATGCTTTAGGATGTTACCAGCTTGTCTGTTCACTCTTTCTCCTAGCTAGATGTCACCTTTACAAATACTGAGCTTCATGAATTTGGCGTATGAGATTTCTAATCAGTTGCAGAGCAAAGAGTGACAGATTTCTAGCCAGAATAAACCAACAGAAGTCAGGCCTATATGCACAAAAATTGTAGATATTTGAGATAAAGAAGCTATAGGTAACATATAGATGTAGTAATAGTTATTCCCATAGTATTTTATTCACACAATGGCACTTATATCACTATTCCAATGCAGTAAAACAATCTTAACCTCGGGATATGGTTTAGTGGGGACTGTTAGCGTTAGGTCAGAGGTTGGACTCGATGATCTTGAGGTCTCTTCCAACCTAGAAATTCTGTGATTCTGTGATCTCCAAAAGATCTCTAACCCTAACCCTAACCCTAATCTGCCTCTTATGAAAATAAACTGTGTCTGTAAAGCTGTATGTATTAAGCTGTTCCTTATTCTTAGCTATGAGATGGTTTTCATGGAAATGGAACTTTAAATATTTTCAAACAAGTAATTAAGAATCTTTTGAAAATATCTTTCCTTTCACTTTTTTAGGACTTTGGCTGTATCAGGGGATCCAACATATAAGAACTGAGAACTATTGACCTATGTTAATATAATTTCACTACTTAGTTCCTCCAGTGCAAAAAACAAACAAAACAACAACAGAAAACAGAAAGAAAATTCCTTGAGAGTTTCTAATTTTTAACAAGAATAAAAGTTCACTTGTATATCCTTTATGTTGATTTCTCCAGGGAGATATCTTCAAGTATATCATTTGGTCCTTAGGAAATTTGTGGTTTCAGTTGTCTTATCATTAGAAGTGTAATTATCCTTCAAGTATGCTTTAACTCCAATCCCAGAAAATTTTTCTCTCTCCTTCAACTTTCAAAGCTTTGTCTTGTGTTAGACTTGGAAGGAATGTTAGACTTGTTGGCTGGCCACACTTCATTTTGTGACATTTTGTCAAATGACATTTGTTCCTAGCTCTGTACCTCTGACAGTGACAGTTGAAGTGCTCACTCTGACAAAGAAGGGAAGACTATTGCAAGCCAATACTTTAAAAGCTGACTCCTAGTGCCTCATCTTTGAAGGTGAAATTGCAAACAAGTCACATCTCTGTGGAAAAGATGTTCAGATAAGTGTTTTCCATTTTTAGAGGGCTCGTGTAATTTAACAAGAAGCTAAATCCAGTCAAGCTGCACAGAACATAAGCTATGTATTTGACCCATTGCAGGTGCTGTGTGCAGGTCACATGTTTTGTAGACATAAACATAAAACAAAAAGTAGTCCGTGACCATTCAAATTTTGTTCCCTGTTAGCAAACACTAAGGAAGCACTGAAAGTAAAGTGTGTAAAAAGTATATTAATAATAAAATTAAGACTATATCTATCCTGGGAAACTTGATGACAGATGACAGAAAGGAGATAGTGACATCCCAGAGAAGAGAGTAGGAGTCTGAATGGATTTTTTTTTTTCACTGAATGTTTATTAAAATGTTGTTTCATGTCCTGTTCAACCTCTGCAACTAGTGAACCAGCTGAAGGTAGTAGCTGTTTGAGGTTTGTCATCTCTGTGTCCCGGTGTACAATGCATGATCAAGAAAGGAGGACACACCTTTCTCCAGGAGGAGGTTGAGCAAGATCTGACAAGGTTGGTAAAATTAAGCAAGGGGAGGGAGAGACAGAGGAGGAGGAGAAAAGAACACATTCACTTGGAGAAAAAAGGCCTTCTGTTTTTCCTTTAGCTGATGTGAGGAAACAAAAAAGCATGATCACAGTTTTTAGAAAGTCCTTTCCTGGTCCCTTTTAAATTTGTCTATGTGTCTTACAGTAATTTACCCCTAAGCAAATTAGGAAAAGTTAAAAAAAAAAAAAAAAAGCATGAAGAAAACTGGAAGGGAATGGAGCTGCAGGAAGAGCAAGAAGTGGATCTTGAAAGGGCTACAGGGCCAGGGGACTGTAGCACCCTAGCACAGAGCAACCTTCATAGCCACCAAATATTACTGAGATGTCAATGGGACTATGCAGATTTAATGAAGCAGACTGAAATGCTGTAAAATCTTTATCTAGGATATGTCTGCTCAGCTAGGTGAAGATGCAAATGCAGTGTGGATCGGCACATTCAGGCTACTTATAATCTAGCTACTTATTATAGCGACCATAGTGAAGGCTGGGTGAACAAAGCCCCAAAACAACAACCTCTCTGAAGATGTTTTTGCTGATAGTAGTGAGGCTTGAGCTATTTATAATATAGTGGGTATGGATAAACCTGTCAGATTAAATGGTCTGGATAGGCATAGACTAATTGGTTAATTGCAAATGCTCATACAACAATGTGATTTTTTTAAAAGTGTTTGTTAATTTGGGAGTGTTTCTTAGAAGTATATTGAACATAACTCTGAAAGCACCTAGAATAGGATTCTGAAGAAAAAAATAATTACCCCAGAAACTGGTATATATTTATACTTAATATATATATTACTAACTAACAGCTATTTTGAGGATTATCAGGATTATTATGAGGATTTTTTTCAAGTGTTTTAATACTTGAGCTTTATGCATTTCCACCAAGGCTAGAATACCTTTGTGAAAACAGAGCCCTAGCAGGTCTAGGATGCAAAACTGAATTCAAATGTGAATTTTTTTTTCATGACAGAGATATAGTTATACTTTACGATATTTAAAAGCCCATAGTAAATCCATGACAACAGTACATACTTTGGAATTATTTCAGAAACCTATGGATGCATCTGGTATTTGTGAAGAAAGGAGGCTCATTGTCTATCACATAAAACAGAAGTATATAGACATATTTTTCCACACTCTTATATGTATTGTAGCATCTTGTGTTTCACAAAATGCAGATTAGCTAAGATGCCTCACAGTGAGAAATCAAAATGTCTTACAGTGAAAAATCAAAATCGTCTATGGAGTCATAAACATATCCATAGTCTTCCTAAATACTAAGTTCTGGACACAGGTTACTTGCACTATTTCTAATTCATTTCACTTTAAGCCGAAAGCAATCTACAATTTCAGTGGTGTTACAACTGCTTTGCCTATGCAAGACAGCTGTCAATACATGTAATACCTAGCAACTCCCATAATCCCCTATCAGATATTAAACACATAAAGTATAGCCTCACAAATGATCATACTGGAAGCATATGGCTTTTACTGCATGTGAAATGGTATTTAAATGCACTCAAGTGGATGCTATTGCTGGTGTACTCCAATATGGGATGTTGCTTGAAGAAATCTTAATGTTAATAGATGTCTCAGACCACGGCATGCAAATATCGTATGTTTTCAGCATACAGAGCTATGGTATCCATGCTTCCAAAGACTAGCAGAAAGACTGCATCATTCTTCAGCCCTGGGTGTCATGAAATTATTATACATTTTTGACCATTGATTTCTCCCATTCTACTCTCTGCAAAAGTTGCTGGAGATTTCACACCAGTTTGTTCTGTATCACACCAATAACAACTGTAGAAGAAAAATAATCCCTAATCCACAGAAGTTTTTTTGTGTTTTTTTTTTTTTTTTTTTTTTTTTTTAAGCATTCTTGAATTAAATTCAAAAACAAATTGTCCATTTATTGAATCTTGAGTGCAATGATACAGAGTGTTATTTGCCTCTAGATGGTGCTCTGACATGGAGATTAAAGAGTTTCATTCGCATTATTAGTACAATTTTCATAATTCTCTCAAAATCAGCATAAACCCTCTCAAACAAGCAAGAAAATAACTTGCTAGAATGTATACAACTGTACCATATGTTCCATTCTGAACAAATTCATAACTGAAATGTATATTTTTTAGACAACTGATGTGATACTGATAACCCAGATTGTATGAGTAAACTAATTTTAATTCTAGGAAGATCAGCATTGAAACCATGTAATACTCTTCTCCAATATAAAGGTGCAAATTCTATAAACCTTTAAACCATGTAAAGAACATTATTAAAATAATAAAATACATTTGTGGTTAAATAATACCAGCTCCAGACAGGTAATATTTCAGCATTACAAACTGGAAAACAAGTCAAAAGGACTATTTGTTTTCCTCAAATCCTTGAAAATTGTTCTGCAAGTTTGCGTGAAGGTGATTTAACACTTAGTCTTTTAAATAGAAAACACAGCTGTTGTTTTCCACTTTGCATAAGTGTGTTTCCTAGAAGCTTTTCTATGGAGGAATTATGACTAGAACCTGCTTCGTATCGGAGAGTAAGCATAGTGTAAGAGCACAGCAAGTGCCTTCCAGTTGAGAAGCCCTATTTTTCAGGAGGAAGTAGGAGAACTGTGTATCCTCTCAGCAGTTCCAGGCAACCTGTTCTTGTACAGCTGTGCAGCACATCCACATGCCACTCTTACGTCTGCAGCTGTGCTCTTGTGCTGGAATTGCACCTTCACAATTACCACCACTCCTGTCTGTACAAGTGTGATCTTTGAGAGTTGCAAACTAGTCAAGGACCCAGGGATCACACTTTGGCATTTTAGAGTGAAGCCAATTCTTTCTTCCAAGAATGCACTCCACTGTTGACTGCGTGGTTTGTGTGGGTCTGTACCAGCATATTTCTGCTCAGCATTCTCTTTCACACTGGTGCAAATATTATGGCAGCAGATAGAGATAATTCATATGTCTTAGTAAATTCTGACAATGAATGTTGTCTTTGATCAGGAAGGAAGTCTTTTACATCATTTGTAAAGGATGTACATTCTTTTTGGGGGCTCTTTTTTATTTTCACCAAGCCTCTCATCTTACTCTTGCATGGTCCTTCCCAGATATCTCTAACTGAGGCATAGTACATCAAGAAGAAGCTTCCTTGATTCCACCATTTGCTTCCTGTTTGTTCTGCCACATGCAGCTGTGGCACACAGGAACATTTTGGTCAAAAAGAATGCAAAGGAAGTTTCAGGAGGCCAACACTCTCTTTCTGACAAGTCTGAAGTTTAGGTTTGCTCTTAGGAAGTGAGTAGCATTGTCTAATTTTTGTAGTAACTTAACATTCATCCTAAATGCCTTTTTTTCATGACCTTTCTCCCATGTAATGACAGCTATGTAGGGTTGCTCTTGTCCCTTTCTTTATAGGCTCACATTAGCATAACATCTATTACAACATACCATTCTTTATCCCTTCCCTTCCTTTACTTGAGATGAAGTCTCTTCTCATACAAACTATTCCAGTTCAAGGTAGATTACCCAGTTGTTCAAAATGAAGTTCAGGATGCCAACTTCTTTTTTTGACGTCAGACGGTATGGAATACCCCTTTGGCTAGTTTGGGTCACCTGTCCTGGGTCTGTCCCCTCCCAGCTCTTACTGCACCCCCAGCCTGCCCGTTGGCAGGACAGAGCAAAAGGCTGAGATGTCCTTGGCTTAGTATAAGCACTGCTCTGCAACAATTAAAGCACTGGGGTGTTATCAGCACTCTTCTCATCCTAAGCCAAAACACAGCATTCCACCAGCTACTAGGAAGAAAATT
This sequence comes from Anas acuta, assembly GCF_963932015.1. Lineage (NCBI taxonomy): Eukaryota > Metazoa > Chordata > Aves > Anseriformes > Anatidae > Anas > Anas acuta. The sequence continues at coordinate 65,470,606 of NC_088983.1, forward strand.
AATTCTGTTCTAACTGAAACCAGGACAGGCAGTCAGTGTTCCCACATGTAAAGAGACAATCCTGAATATTAGGAATTCAGAGAATTCTGAGAATAGCGTGATTCATTTCAAAATAAGTAACAAGTATTAAAAACAAAACAATTTTTATGAGAGATCATGTTGTTGGCAATAAATTACAGCTACTCTGAGAGAATAATGGCTGAAAGATTCTGCACACAACGTGAAATACAGGAAGTTGCAGGTGTAGTACAAACAATATGTGTATTTTCACAGTTAATAACATAATAACATAATCAGTACAAGAAAACAAGTTTTATATTCATTAACAGATAGCTCTAAGATCAGAGCTCTGAACTGTCTAAAACTGGCATTTGCTGTGACTTTTACCTTTAACATCTGAATACAGTGAAAAAGAGCAACTGAGACTCTAGTTCATGCTAATCCCAGTTAGAAAAGAAAAGAAAACTGAATCTTAGAGATTGCAACATGAGAGATTCTAGAAAATTCCATATGAAGTATTGTTTCATGACAGGGATGACTTCAACAACCACTTTTCTAGCTTTAGTGTGACACAGCTAGTGATTAAAGCCATACAGAAAGATTATTCAATAATATATGTAAGCTCTCGCTGTGGTTCCAGTATTGTTGTTTTTTTTTTTTTTTCCATGTAAAATATTTTATAAGGAGTAACTTCATTTTATTTCTCTAGGATCTGCTCCACTAGCCACTTTTAAAACAGAACTTTTAAAACAGAATGCCTTGCTCTACGTTTTTCTGCCTTCAATAATTTAAAATACTAAATCATTTAAATATACCAACATGGCAAAAGCATTTCCAGAAAAGTCCCAAACTAAGTTAGTGGTACATTAAAAAGTGTATGCTTCTTATGAACATGACAGACATCTCCTTAGCTCAACATATACAATTCTTTTTCACCCTTCAGGATTCAAACACATCAGAAAATTGGTGCACATAGAATTTCATAGTCCATGCTTGAATATTAATATTTGCTCCAGTGGTGAATTGATGTAAGAGCAGTTGTTATACTGAATGTCTTGTTCAAAAAGAAAGTGCAAATGGAAGGTACACATCTATTAGAGTATTTCCACCTTTCATAGTTTTATTTGGAGGATTACATGTTTAATTAACCAAGAATCACTTTTTTGAAAACTTCGTCAAGAATGAGTATCCTGGTTACAGCTGGGATAGAGTTATTTTTCTTCCTAGTAGCTGGTATGGTGCTGTGATTTGGATTCAGGATGAGAATAACGCTGATAATGCACTGATGTTTCAGCTGCTGCAGAGCAGAGCTCTCACAGAGCCAAGGCCGTTTCAGCTTCTGGTGCTGCCCTGCCCATGAGGAGGCTGCACAGGGAGCCAGGAGGGGACAGAGCCAGGACAGCTGACCCCAGCTGTTCAGAGAGATGTCCCAAACCATATGGCACCATGCTGAGCAATAAAACTGGGGAAATTGGCCAGGGCGATGCTGCTGCTCAGGGGCTGGCTGCGCATTGGTCAGCAGGTCGTGAAAATTGCATTGTCCATCATTTGTTTTGTATGTTTTTTGTTTGTTTGTTTTAATCATAATTATATTTTTTTTTTCCATTCCTTTTCTGTCCTACTACATCATCTTTATCTCAATCCCTGAGTTTTACCTTTTTTTCCTGATTCTCACCCCCTTCCCACCTGGGAGGGGCTGGGGTGGGGGGGCAGGGAGTAAGCAAATGGCTGTGTGGTGCTTAGCTGCCTGACGGGTTAAACTACAGTTGTGGGGGGTACACACTGGACTATTTTTACCAGTAATGTCTTTAGCATTACATCAGTCTGTTGCTGTATCCTCCATGATAATAATTTCACCGATCATCTTTCAGAAATGCTTTCCATTGTTTTCTGTGCATGAATAGCTATGATGGCAAAAAACACTTGTATGACTGAAAGCTGGCTGATGCCGCTTTCTCACCATGATGCTTCCCAGATTTGTTTCTAAAACATTCCTCAGAATATTATCCCATGGTATCTAGTGGCCTAGCTATACTTGTGTCCCAGGCTGGAACTTGCCCAACATTATGGCTTCTCTAATGTTGGTTTCTGTTTTACCCCGCGGTTTTCTTTCTCCTCATGCCTTCTGTCCTCTCTGTCCTTTTAGCTACAGTAGAGAATTGCACAGACTTCAAGACATGAAAGTGTTAACTGTCAGTCCCATAATTCTAACCTAGCACGTAGAATGTGTGCAGAGGGAACAAGTAGAAAGAGACATAGTAGAGGTGATAGTAAAACAACACTAAGGGATAGTGTACAGCTGCATCTGCACCCAGCATCAAAATTGGTATGTCAGAACGTATCTTAAAGCAGAAGAGCTCTAATCCACTTCCCTAAATGGGAAAGACAGCATAAGTTTGAGGCAAGTATAAAGCTTATAAACCAGATGAACAAAGGTGAATTAATGACTTAAATGTTTAAATTACAGTAAAAAGAGACTCTTTGCATCTCTTTGGCTGCCCATCTAAGGGCATAATGCATTAATGTGTAAATTTCATGATAGAGTTGTTCACTTGCTTCTTCTTGTCTTAGTTGTGCAAAATCAAATTGTACAAAATACATACATTTGTCTAGGTAAAGGCGGTGTGGTTCATGATAACAGTGGAAATTTTCTTACAGTTAACTGCTGTTAGGCTAATAAGTTGATTTAGACAGTGAGAAAGAACGAGCAGAAACCTATAAACCCTGTTAGGAGTTGTATGAACATGTGTTATGACATGCAGAGACATTTTCTGAGTCATCTTTGTGAATGGGAAGGCATTTCTTTTCTCCCTACTAAGAAAGTGGTTAATAATTTCCTGGAGAAAGATAACGTTAGTGCTCAGTATTTAGCATGACTCAGACAGATATTCAGGCGGCCATTTCATTGGATTCAATTTTCTATTTGTCTGTACATAGTAAAGGGAATCATTCATTGCTATTAGTATTGTGTTTTGTCATTAATAACAATCCACCTTGTACACTTGTGACTGGCACATTCATGGATGTGATTTGATATAGACCTTTATGTAGGTAGCTGTATATGATTTCTTATCCATAATACATGGGATAGAGCTAAATGAATTAAAGAAAACTGACATTCCAGCTACTTCCTTCCTCTCTGGACAAAAAATTGCACAGCACTCTCACCATTTTCTGAAGGAAAGCAAATACTTTCAGGAAGAATCACCTTTCAGACTAAAACCAACAAAAGAAGAATAGATGTCCTGTGCAGGAGGACATGCAGTGCGTTTTGGACACACAGAGCAGAACTAACTCAGATGCTGCAGCATGTCCACAGAAGAGTCCTTTGATTTAAAGTCATAGTATTAAAATGCTTGGATGTGCACTCAGCACACATAAATTCACTGTGACAAAAATATTCAGTTAAATGACTATGTTTCACATTAATCTTAGCCTTGTATGATTTTAGGGGCAGGTATAATTAAAAAAAATAAAGTTCATAGCTATCACTGTAGATACATCCATTTTGCTCACAAAGCTCCTGCAATATAATCTGGGCTAATGCTGGCCCTGTGCTAACCCCAAATACAGGAGAAGTTAGAGAAACTTTGTAAAGCAAGCTATGTCCTCACGATCCTGGTTGTGCATCAGAAGAAATATGACTGAAAATATAGACCATATTTCAATAGCAGGAGCATTCTGACACCTGCAGGGAACTATGTGGCACAAGACAATGCACAGCACCCACTGTGTCTGGAAAGATTCATAGGTATACAATGCATAGCTCTTTTTTCTACATGCATCTTCTCTCCGAGGTTGTAGGACTTTCAGCACCAGCTTTTCTATGTATTCAGCTTTTCAGTAGTCATGGCTATATTTGCTGACACTATTGGATAAACCTAATGCTGCAATATTTTTTGCCTGTATGTTGGGACGAGTTGAAGGCAGTTTGGCTTAGAAAGAACAGCAACTGTGGACTTAAGAAGCCAAATTTTATTCTTAACCTTGGCAGGCTGTTTAGCCTTTAGCAAGCCAATTCACTTCGCTGTGCCTTAATTTCACTATCAGTAAAACTGAACTAGTAACCTAATTTCCTTATGAATTTTATTGAGCCAAGGAAACAATCATACTATAGCAAGGATAAACATTTACACACTTGTATGTCCTGGCCTCTGGAATGAAATGCACTCTTCTTAACGAGCAGTCTTATCTCAAGCTTGTGAAGTGCAGCCCATCTGCATAGCAACTGGATCAGTTCTGCTTTTCTGTGGTACAAAATCATTGGAAAGAGATCCATTAAAACATTACAGCAACCTGATATTTTAAAACTCCTACATAATCATCCCATATCTAGAATTTGGAGTCTCACTGGAGCTACACTCAGTCCATACTATCCACTTCTGTGCAGAATGGATGCGTTAATAGAATACAATTTACAGTCCTGTTTATGTGCCATTGTTTTTGTAACAAGAGTTTCCCTAAGTTCTTTTTTCTTAATGCCTAGGAGAAATATTTCATCCTTTTTGTATAGATACCCACAAGGAAATCGATCTTACCCACAATGAAACCCATGTTTGCAAACTAACACACGTGTCTTGGTAGGGGGCTACTCCAGACTTACTGTAGTGCTGTGGACTGAATACCCAGTTAGTTGTTGGGGCACATTAGGAGGTCTCCCAGAGTAAATTTCTAGTTTCAGGTTGCTCCACTGTATGAACAAAGGCATGGTAATGGGATAGGATCAGGAGATTTGCTTTGTAAGTGCATGCCTGATTTGAGTTAAAGTGCTGATTTAGCTGCACCCTAAATCATCAAACTTGCACTGCTTCTGAAAGAAAACCTGAATGCTAAGGTGAACAAGAATTGTTTTGTTCGACAGTCTCCAGCGGGAAACGAAATGTCACATGCAATCATCATTTGAGTTATGAAAGTATGCCCTTAGATCTTAAGAAGAAAATAGGTTTCCAGGTATTAGAAAGGTCGGTGCTAAGTTCTGGCATGCAGTAAGCAAATCTTACTCAGTGGAGTTCCAATTTTTCAATTGGCTTTCTCTGTTCTCCTCTGTTTGGACTCTGGAACATGGTTTTGGATATGGCATATAGTATCCTTTCTGAACCAGTTTTGATAATTTTTTCCTCCTGGCAAAATTAGTCAATGTGCTCTTATTTTCTTACATTTTAAATATGCCAGGAAAAAAAAAAAAAAAAAAAAAGAAAAGAAAAGAAAAAAAAGTGAGTCCTCCCTAACTGTGTCATTTCTTCCATCACAGGAGGATTCAAACAACTTTAAGAAAGAGAAAATATTCTGTGAACCAAAAACCTACCTCTTTTTCATGCAACAACTTGAATATCTAAGAAAATGATGAGTTCCAACAACTTTCTAAGCTCCTTTATTGTCCAGAGCTTCCTTTATCAATTGTCCTCCTCAAGATACTCCATCGCAAAGTTGCACATGTGTCTTGTCCCGTTGTACATGGCAACACAAGGAATTTCTCTGTGAAGGAGAAATTTTCTTCCTTTACCTAGCACATTGGCTTTAACTTCTCTCAAGCATGGGCTATGACAATTTCAGCAGATAGCCATGAGCAAGAAAATATATATTGACCCATAACATTTTTCTAACTTTTGCTAATGAAAAGCTTCACGGATTTTACAATAAAATTAGATCAAATGTGGTTTTGAGCCATTTTTGGAAGAATTGCTATTAAAAAATATTACTTCTAAAGAACTCTGCTCAGCAATGATGAACCTTTTTTGTGTTTTATGAGAAATTTCTACAAAAATCTACTAGTTCTACCCAAGAATATAATATTTACTTGGAGTGTGGCGCTCTAAGAATAATATCCTCTATTTCAAGGGAGAAGTACTTCATTTAACATGAGCAGCCATCTGAAGCGTACGCTCAAGTATTTTCAAATCAAATTATTATTATCATAATCGTTTTCAAAACATGGTATTTTCTGTTGTCATACTCATTTCATGCAAGTAAGCCATCATTTTGAAGGTATTAAAAGAAGATATCAGATTAAATATGATCCGAATGTGAGTTTTGTAAACATAAGCTTTAACTAATGGGAAGGTCAGTATAAATGCTTCTTTAATATGTTTTAAAGTGTCAATGGAAACACATGAATATTTTATTGCTTGAAAGATGAACTCCTCAGAATTCAGCTGGGATTTGATAACTTTCAATTGTAACTGAGAACAAGTGTTCCACCACTGTCTAGGCAGTAGAAATATCCTAACTGGGGATAAGAAAGACAGACCCTGAATCCCAGAAGCACTATATTGCCTGTCACAAGGAAACTACCAGCAAAAATGGTTCAGGAGCTGCAAATGAAGTGGATCTATAAACAGTATTCTGGACAATGCTCCAGGGTATGGTAAATGTGTCTGAAGAACTAGAGGAGCATGTTTGCTATAATCAGTTTGTGGCACATATTAAAAGAATGTATGTGAGAAACTCTGAATTTCAAACAGAAAGACACAAATCTTTAATAAGGTAACATCCTGGAGAAACTGAAGATAGCAGCTCAGGAAACAACAGAGGATACTAATGAGCATGGCAAGATTCCTCCAAAAAGTGCAGTAATTGAAGGTGTGTGGGTTGGTAATTTGGGTAATCTCATAAATTTTTCAAAGTGAGGCTGAACCTCTACTAAAGTATAGGGCTGAACAAATGAAGTATGTTAGCCTTGCCTACACTGAGAATTGCATGATACAAAGCTAGCCACTAGTGCACCAGTGCAGTAACAAAAAGGGTTATTGCAGCTAGAACAAGCATAGCAGTCCATGTGAAATATATGTCCTGATATAGGATAAGTCCTTGCAGAACCCCCGAACAAAATACATTTGTTGAAGAATTAGAACATGGTCCCAGACATAAATTATAAGCAGGATTGACTTGCCTGAAAGTAAGATTAAAATAAAACAGCCATTGCATCTTTGACTGGAGGGAAACAAAGAACACTCATGAAGAAATACCACGATAGCTGGGGCAAAGAATAACTCTGAGCTGCCCCAAAAGAAGATTAAAGAGGTAGAAGAAAAAGATGATGGGTGAAACTGTGTGTTGCATATGACATGTGAAAGCCAAACTAGAACTAAAATCGAACTTTTTCTCAACCTTAAACAGCTGAAGCCTTGTAACAGAAACTCAAAGTCCTTTGTGTTACATTACACCACTGAGAGGATGATTCCATAGGTACAGGCGAGGAAAGAATAAAAGCATGTTTTTAGCTTATAGAATCATAGAATATCCAGAGTTGGAAGGGACCCATAAGGATCATCTAGTCCAACTCTTGACACCGCACAGGTTTACCCAAAATTTTAGACCATGTGACTAAGAGCACAGTCCAAACGCTTCTTAAATTCAGACAGGCTTGGTGCAGTGGTTCTATGATTCTGTGATTCTATTGAAGATACACATTGCAGTGGACCTTAGAGTCCTTGTCCCCTGACCACATAGATAGCGAACCTTCTTTAGAATGCTGCAGAGTCTTGCTAATGCAAGACTCAAAATCTTATTCTCCTGCAAACCCAGGCATGAGAGAAGAAAAAAGAAGGGGTGATGTATAGTCAAGTCACACCTTGATGTGGAATCAGGATAGAGCTAGAGCTTACATCTATGTTTGTGCATGCAAAGGCGATCCCATCAGTCTAGACAGAGAAAGACTTAATCAGACAAATGTGTGTGTCCAGAAGGCAGCATGTTTGATCAGCAAGGAAAGCCTAGCACTGTTCCTTAGTTCCATTATGACTAAGCAACTAACTCTGTCATCTGATTTTTCTAGATTAAGTCACCTTTAAGAGAATATGCAACATTGTCCAGAGCACAACTCCTAATTACTTAATACTGCCGCAACCAAAAAATTATTGAGGGAGATAATCAGGCTAATGTCCCTTATACACTGACTATATGTGTGTCTATTCCAGACTGTTGAGATATCACATAACCCATCTGGCTGCACTAACCTCAGAAATGGAAGCAGTATCATTGCATCCTCATGGCACTGCACTCAAATTAATTAGCTGGCTGATCAGAGACAGGTCTTTTCCAGTTTATCCTGTGGTGTATAATATACCATAGCCTGGGCTAATATCTGCTTCCTTCTGGGGCATTTTAGTCTGCTGGGAATTTGCTTAAGGTTCTTTGTGCTCCGCCTCCTGTGGGGTGCTGTCAGTCCTTGATCAGACAACCCTATCTGACTGCATGAGGCCTCAGGATGGAAAAAGGCCTCTGCGTGCAAGAGGAATACAAGAGGAGCACATCACTGCATCTTCAGGTGGATGCACAGCTCCATTTAATGACATTTCTAAGGGGAAAAAGTAGATACTGATCTAGCTACTAGTCTAATTCGATTACAAGCATCTGATCCCAGTAAAAAACACAATGGGTCAGCACTGCTGCTATTCTTTGAGAACTGTCTGCATTCTTTATCTTCTCCTTTGAGTGATGTAACAGACAAGCAGAAGCATTTCATGCTATTACATGAAATTTAATCTGAGATCACAAGCCCTAAAATGTCTTTATCTGCCACTCCCTTGATTTCTGCCTGGTGTCACCAGCGAGTGCCAGAGCTCCATTGCCCTATCTTGATATAGTTTGATTTTCCTTTCAGTGTAACCTTTTTTGTGAACTTTCTTGTTTTGTAATATTTGAATTGGGGATTAATTTCAAGATCTCTGTAGTGTATTTTGTCCTACATTACTTCTGGATGCACTTACCTACATTGTAATTTAGGGTTTGGAAATTACAGAGCCCTGCAGTGCTGTGGTTGTACGTGATTCTTTGTTCATAGGCGCACAGCAGAACTTACCACCTACACACTAATGCAAAGAACAAAATGAAACACTCAAGCTCTGTGCTTATACTGTGTCTAGGTTAATTCCAAAACAATTACGTCTCCTTTCTCCATAGGCATTTATAGAAGCAATAGAGTTGAAATCAGTATATATCAGAATAATGGAAAGATTGGGGGTTGCAGCAAGAGCAGTCAGATTTCATTTTGAAGTTGGTCAAGAGTTGGCTCTGCTTTGAGTCGGGGGTTAGACCAGATGAAGCCCCTCCCAGCCAATTTTTTTCCCATGATTTTATGATTTGAAGAGATTCTAAGAGATTGTAGCATCCTGTCTAATAACAGAAGAAGAAGGTACAGGACAGTGAGGACTAGAATGGGAATATTGAAGGAAATGAAAGAAAAAAAGTTACCCTCTGTAAAACAATATGGAGGCTTGATTTATCTTCAGTTCTTTCTACCAAATAGATTACTGTAGTTTAGGGAAAGTTCATGGAACTTTGGAACAATTTTCATTCCCGTGAAATACCAAAGAATGTTTAGCTAGTGGAAACAGGTAAGCTAAATATAATTGATATGATTTTAGGGAAAACAAGGTTGGATAGAATAAACTCACAGTACAAAACAGTATTTTATGCAATAGTAATTTTGGCAAAATCCTGTCCTGCATTAAGCAGAAGAAAAAAGTAAGATTTAAACTCCAACTATACCCTGAAAGTCACACCCAGACTATGGCCAAAGACTGGACATCCTAGACCATCATGAAGTAAGAAGAGCTATTAAAATGTCTCACAGAAGAAAAATGCTCAGTCTGATTTCTTCTACATTTGAGCCTCAAAGTTCACCAAATTAGTTTGAATGAAGTTTGCAAAAGTGTTTGATTTTTAGGCATCTGATTGCTTCAGATCCTGATTGGAAACCTAGGTTATCTAAGCAATGCACTCAAGTGCATTAATCCTGCTAGTCAGTCTGGCCAAGAACAGGGGTAAGTGTAATTTACAACTCAAGAGATAGTTGTTTCTCTCCTGAGGAGAGTGGGATCTGTTTTCCCTCTTAAGAGGATCCTGACTAGGAGGAGGGATCCATTTTCTAACCCACATACTGCTTCTTATGCACATCTCTGTTCTGAAGAATTTATTATATAAAGTGGAACAGTGAGCAAGAGAAGATTCACACACAAGGTATATTATAGCCTGCTGCCAAGGTCTTTCTTATGGACCTTGGGAGAAAATTAACATTAAAGATACTAACTGGGAAGTGGGGACTGAAGTCATGTCTGCCAACACCTGAATGGAAGTGCCTTAATAACCAGATTACTGGACCCTTAGGTATCTCCAAGAGGAGATCCCAGCTCAGAATTATTTCTCTGTCCTGCAGAGTTTATGAACATTGATTGCATTTAGACTGACATTCTTAGGGTGGGGATTCTGTGTCGCTGCCTGGACAGAAGTATATGTGCATAGATTTAGCACTTAAACAGTGAGTCTGACACATTCAGGCAGCCGTAGACCATCGTAGACCATATGCTTCATGGGCAAACAAGGCATTTTCTGTAATTCTAACACACCCTGAGTTGCTGGATTTGCTGTGCATTTGCAAACCATCATTACAGTATATGCAAATTAGATCCAAATTTGCAGGGCAATGCCATGACTAATGTGTGTTTGTTAGACTGTTTGGGATTTCTAAACATCCTGCTCTGTGCTGAAGACTGAATGATAGTACATGTATAACTAGAAACCTTTGACAAATAGCCAATATTCTTCATTTCTCATTAGCAAAGATTTCTACGTAGTCTTCAGCAAAAAAAAAGCTGGGTCCTTGGGAACCTGAAGACCTGATAATCCTGCTTTAAGAGTTAGGTCCTGTTTCAGATTGCAGAGATGTTATAGCAATATTACAGCTGCAATCAAAAATTAAAGCATAGAATATAAATTCTAGTGTCTTAAATAGAAATGATTTCATGGCAGCAAGTATTACAACATTGCCTTGGGAAAGTTTAAGTTTACTGTGTTGCCAAGAATATAAAAGTGCAATCTAATATGGCAAATGTTAACATGAGGCTCTCTACTATGCTCAACTCACTGTAATTTTTCTGAGCAAAGCACTTTCTGGATTAGAATTCATATAGTTCATTACTTGATGAGAAATTATCTTAACAGAGCTGCCTCAGCATCGGTGGCATTTCACAGCTGTGCACCATAAACTTAGATTACATTGCTCAATAGCTGTAAATGTGCTCTGTGGACATTAACAAAGATAATAACTGCCAAACTGAGCCAATACTTTTCTCAATGTTATCCAAAGTAAGACCAGTAGCAGACACTTAAGGAAATGGAATTAAAAAAAACAAAAGGCAGGATGGTGGTCTCCTTGATATTCAACATCTCCCTTTCATTGGTGTTTACATGCCATAAATAAGGTGGACACTGTATATGGCATTGTGGCAATGGCTACAAATCAGTGTAATATACTATTCTTATATGTGAGAGCCCAGTGCTTGTGGGCTCTCTCTGTCTTTTCTACTTTTTTTTTTTCTTTTTTTTTTTCTGTTACTGACTTGTGGCTGTGTGTGATTAAATTAGTTAATTGCAGGAAGTTCCACAGTTTCTGTGAATGTGATCTCCTACCACTACTGCTATTTTTCTAAATTTTAATTTCTAATTACATTCCAGGTCATACCACTCAACGTGGCAAGGTTTTGGTAGCAGGGGGCGATAGGGGTGTTTTTCTCTGAGAAGGATCTAGAAGCTGCCCCATGTTTGGTAAGTGCCCCACTGCTGACCAGAGCCGAGCCAATAAGCGATTTTGTTTTGCACCTCTGCGAGAGCATATTTAAGACAGGGAAAAAAAATGCTGCACCACACAATAGCTGGGAGAGTGAGAGGAGTGAGAAACGGCCTTGCAGGCACCAAGGTCAGTGAAGAAGGAGGGGGAGAGGTGCTCCAGGCGCCGGAGCAGAAGTCCCCTGCGGCCTGTGGTGAGGACCATGGTGAAGCAGGATGTCCCCCTGCAGCCCATGGAGTACCACGGTGGAGCAGGGTTCCACGCTGCAGCCCGTGGAGGAGACCACGGTGGAGCAGGTAGCCCTGCACCGATGGAGGCTGCCGCCTGTGGAAGACCCCTGCCGGAGCAGATTTCGGGCCGGACCTGTAGCCCGTGGAGAGGAGCCCACGCAGGAGCAGGTGACCTGGCAGGAGCTGCTGCCCATGGGGGACCCAGGTTGGAGCAGTTTTCTCCTGAGGGATGGATCCCGTGGTACGGACCCATATCTGGAGCAGTTCTGGAAGAGCTGCTGCCTGTGGGAAGCCCACGCTGGATCAGTTCATCAAGGACTGTATCCCGTGGGTGGGATCCCACGGCACAGGGGATGAGAGTGACTGAGAAGGAGTGGCAGAGAAGAAGCGCTGTAGACTGACCATAACCCCCATTCCCCCGTTCCCCTGTGCTGTTCGGGGGGAGGAGGTGGAAGAGGGTGTATGGGGGGGAAGGTGCTTTTCGGTTACTTTCCTTTGTTTCTCACTTCTCTAGCTTGTTAGTAATAAGCAATAAATCTTACTATCTCCCTATGCCGAGTCTGTTTTGCCCATTACAATAATTACTGCATGATCTTCTTGTCCTTATCTCAACCTTGGAGCCCTTTTCATTGTATTTTCTCCCTGTTCCTCTTTGAGGAGGGGGAGTGAGAGAGTGTCTATGGTGGAGCTCGGCTGCCCACTCGAGTGGAACCACAACAGTCCCACATAGGATTCTAGAGTATGTCTCAAGCAGGTGGGAAGAAGTCAAAAACCTCAGGATGGGTACCAGGACCATGGCTAAGAGCCAGAAGATAAATGTAACCCAGACAAAATCCTTTTGTCTTTGTACTGCTATATCTGCTGCATGCTATATCATTTAGAGATAGTTTCCAGACTCGGGCCAGGGATGTTAGCAGAGCAACTATTTCACAGTAGCAACAAGAATTGCTTTTCAACATAACATTTGTTTCATCATGATATGGTTTCTTAAAGTATGATTTGCATTTGTCCATACTTTAATATCTGTGGATGGAATCTCCAGCAAGAATATTTGCTCTCATTTACGCATTAAAGTTTTGTTTTGTCTTGAGTCTGTAGCTGTTCTTGTGATTTATCTAGGGCTCTATGTGTTTTGCCAGCCTGAAAACTTTGATGAAGAATGACAAATCTTTGCTAGGGGGCATGACTACATTACAGGAAAGAAAGTCAATGGCACTTCACATCACTAATGTTCAGCCACTCATTTTCCAAAATGAACTTCTAGCATAAATAAATCTTGCTGTCTCAGACCATGCACTTATTCATTTCTGTTAAGCCAAAGATGTGTTTTGATCAGAGGAATACAGCTATGTTCTGGCAAAGATCTATAGAGAAGGTGTAACCCTGTAGTCTCAACAGCAGGAAAAAAAAAAATTTACCTGCCGGAAGCAGTGTAAGTCAAAATAAATTTTGTCCTGGGAATGCAATGTGATAAAATCTTCCTGCATGGATTTTCTTTATATCATGTTCATTTTTAACTTTGTAAATAGTATAATTGCATACATCTTTTCCAGTTCTATAGTCAAGAGGGCCCGTATTTGTCCAGTCAGTAATTTATAGTAGGTTAATCATATGTGACAATCATATGTCCAGGTCACCAGGGGGCGTAACAGCAAAGGCCTGCGATGCCAGTAGCGGTGGGGGGTGCTGATGGCATAGCAGTCGGGATCAGAAAGGAGCCTGCAGCTCCCTCACTATCTAGCAAGCCACACGTTTCTGATTGCGGCCCCACATGGCTCTTAAAGGCCTCAGAGACTGCTTGCCAGGTGCCGAGCAATCCCACCGCAACCTTGTCGTTTTTCGTAGCAGAGTCTCACACCTTGACCTCAATTTGGTCCCATATTTCAGGCTCATAAACTGTCCAATTGTTAATAAGGAGAATAAGCTGCAAGGTTACCAGGACAGTCTTTGTTCCTAAGGACGTATGATTCCCCATAATGTGCAGCTGCTGACCAGCAAGGGGCAGTTGTGTGTGCGGCTCCGCTTCTCTCAGCTCGAGCTTCTTTGCAGCTCCAGCGCGCCCATTTCCAATGACTTTCAGTACAAGCTTCTCGTACTTCTTGGTTTGCTGAGTTTGTCCGAACCTATCTTCATGAGGTGATCAATGTCCCTGTTCCCATCCTGGTCTCTGTTCTGCTAGCCTGTTCCTTTTCATTCCTTCTTTCTATTTCTTTATTGATGACATAACTTCATCGTGTTGCCTTTTTTTTTTTCTTTCTTGAGGACAGGCTCCCCTCTTACACCCTTCTCCCCACAGCAGTCCTTTTCAAAAACAGCTTTTCATTGGTCAAACAACTTTGCATATAACAGCACCAGCAAACACCCAGAAACTTCCATGCCTTAATGGCTGGAGAACAAGCAACCTGAGACTGCATGGAGTCTCCTGAATCACACTTCTTTGTTCCCTCTAAACTCTTTTACATTCCTGATGGTCTCATCGTTTAGAGTCTGATGTTACCATCAACCAAGGGGCTTGCCAACCCCCATTGCCACACTCCCACATATCCCCTTCTTTATTAATATCAAACATATTCTCAACACAAATTACCACTCCATATATAACAGTATTATGGTCACTACACAGGAAAATGTGCCTTCCATCATTGCTCTGGGGATCCAATTCCAAATCCCACAGACAAACTCTGTGAGGGCTTTGTCTTTAACTATCTCCCCTACCCAATCAGCAACAGTGACACCCTGTGCCAGTGCACCTGACTGCAGCTAAGATAACTAGAGCTTTTTAGATAACGTGTCTTTAGGGCAGAAAGTATGGGCTTCTGGTGGACTAACAGCAAATAGCTGTGAGCTGTAGAGAACTGATATACATTGCTGACCTGATGACAAGACCATAGTTCTCTGTGCTATCCCTGCAGCTCAATTTGGATAGGCAGTCACATGGTATAAGCAAATTGATGCCCAGCAATCTGGTATATATCTTTTCTGAATATATAGGCCTTACCCACTAACTATCCCTTGGAGTCACAGGACCAAGCAGGAGTTTTTTGACTCACTTTTCATTCAGTGCATGCTACAAAAAATTACAGATCCACCTTTCTTTAGGGAACTTTTCTGTTCTCTCTGGCTTACCCAACTCTCTGTTCTCTTCCTCCTCTGCTGCAGACGCCTCTTTCCATTCAGCATTTTCCTGCTACAGGGATCCACAGGCAGCTTCACAGGAGATACTTAGGTAACTGTGCCAGCCATGACATTGATGTAACTTACCACTATTAGGTGTTCACTTCATCCATCCCTCTCAGTGGATAGTCAAGGCAGAAACAGTTCTGTCCCAGTTCTTCCACTACCCTACTGAAATCTGTTCTTGAGAACCTGGGCACTATGAGGACAGAAACAAAAGGCAACAGAAAAGTGCCCTGTATTTGACAGGCTAGGTTTTCTCACCTCTGCTTATTCCTTTGATAAAGAGGGGCTTCAGTCTTCTCATCTGCCTGTCATGTCAAGTGGCAATGAATATAGTACAACGTTATCAAACAAAGGATAAAGGATCCAATAAACACCAACAAACTGCAAGCTTCTGAAGCAGTGATTATATTACTGATGAAGACATAGCACCTTATGTCATAGCTGAAAGTGTGAAATGTCTTACTTTTACCAGAGTAGACAGGGAAATATATGAATTATTTCGATGTTACAAAATCAGAAACAGTCACTAAGCTAAAAAGAAATAGTGGTGGTTGTAACACCGTTGAGAGAAGATGTGCTGCTTATAACAAAGGATATTATTAACCGCATACTAGAACAACAAAAAATATGAAGTAATCATAAGACAAAAGCTTGTGTAATTTTATGTAACTATAAAGATTGAGAAGATTGTCCTTGACATTGTAATAACAAAGACTGAGATTGTCCTTGTTTATGTGAACTAGATGTTGGTATGTGTAGTCGGTCCTTGAGAACAAATTGGAAGCTTATGCAAGAAAAATACAGCTGAAATATAAATAGAAGGGGGAGCAGAACATGAACTCAAAGGTAGCAAATCTAAGAATATGTTATGAAATTATTAAGCAAAAGAAATAAGGATATTTCAGCAATCATATATGGAAAACTAATAGCTAAAATGAGTGAAAGTGAAGCATGAAATAAGCTGACAAAAGGAAATGGCAGCAGGCAATGTTGATGTGTGGACACACACTAGTGTAATTCAGTGATAAAATGAAAAAATATCATCAACGCAAATAATTAATGATTACCAGTTTGAATTGACATTAAAAGAGCCTATAGCCTAGAGAAATATGTAGGGGAATAAGTTTCATTTATATAGAAATGCTTATAGAAATGTGCTTGAGAACAAAAAACAATGCTATGTGCTAGAGCCTCAACAGTTTTAAATAACAGAAGAGGAAATGAGAACATACTTAACAAAGTCACATTTTTTATGAACTGATGACATGAGGTAGTTAATAGAAAAACAAACATAACACTAAGCTTTCATCAAGAGATCTGTTTTCTGCAGAGGCATGAACGTATTTTTGTTTTGTAAGCTCTCAGTGAAACTTCTTCTGGAATACCGTATACAATTATGAATTGAATCCAGAAAATAAGTGAAGAAGGGCTCCCAGAATGATTAAGAAGGAGATTCTCTATACAAAAGAAAGTTTACAGAATGTGGCTATTCTAGCCCAATAAGATGAAAGCTGAAATGGGAAATAATTGTTCTCTACGCATGGAATCATTGAATCAAAAGGCAAGTGCTGGCAGAGAAAGAAAGGTGTACATTGATAAATACATTTAGCATGGAAATTAAAGGACAAATAAATAAATAAATAAATAAAAGAAACAAACTAAAACTGTGTTAAAAATGGAATGCAATCATTTTACAAAGGGACACTTCTGACTCAGTGCCTTCGATAGCTGGGCACTAGAGTCCATTAGGCTTCTTTGATCGTATAACTACACTTTCTGTCTTACAGCTTTTTTTCAGCCAGTCTGCTGTTCCTAACTGAGCAGTAACTTTCACATCTGTAATATCTGGTACCTTTCAACAACTTGTTCTATACTGGACTGTTATATTTTAGTCCTATGGTCTGTATAGCCACATTCTTAAATGGTGTGATGACCTAAGCCTCACATGGCCATAACTAAGCCGCTGTCCTTCCTCTTAAAGGATCACCCTTCCTCTTAAAGGTTCACCTTACAGCACTTCTTGTAGATATCAGCCATTCCAAAATGCAATTACATCAGAAAATTTCAATAGAAAGTAAGAGAGAAAATATCAAACACAAATATATCTAATATTGAGCTGACAGAACATAGCATGGTACCAGTAAAGGTAAAAAGTGTTTTAGTCATTTTTTTTCAAAATAAGGAGATTTTCTGAGATTTATTTTCCAATTTTCTGAAACTTAATTTCCAAAGAAAAAAATAAATTTCTTTGGAAATTAAGTTTCATACTTTTGATCATACCTGTCTCAGGACAGGTACTTTTGCTACTTTTAAGTGAAGCACCAAGAATGCAAAAAGAGAAGTGACATTTGTGTGTAGTCATGCAGGAAAAGATGAGAATCAGCCATAGCTGATAGCTGAGCAGCTTAAGGCCTAAAAGGCAGAGTATTGCCCAATGAAAGACAAAGTGTGAGAGGCCAGTATTTTTCTGTGAAAATTTTTCTAGTGAATCTAGTCTTTTTGAACAAGCTTAATGCAAAGGAAACACGCCATTGCAGACTGATTTTCAGTGAAGAAATCACATCTAATGATGACAAATCCACTAGAAAATAATCACCAGTGCTAAATACACAAGTGGAAGTAGAAGTTACTTCAATTCCTTTAAAGTCTGTTTTGGCAATACAATATATAATGTCATTATTAATGGCTTCAGTACAAAAAGGGAAGATACAGTTAATAATATCTACGTAATCAGAAAGCTGAAAGAGCCGAAAGGTACAGTATCAGAGTACATTTTGAGAATATGGTAGTCCTGAAGACTGAAGCAAGAGAAAATTGAATGAAATTTGATAGTACTGGGTGTTAGGCATTGGACCGAAACTGTTATGAAAATGCTACATGCTAGAGACTTGTTCACTGGAGAATGACACAGAAGGAGAAGTACATATGTACACATATGTAATTTCTTGCAACTATGAGAAAGACAAATAAAACCTAAGAGAAGAGTTTCCAGTAGGGGCGAGTTAAATATTGCTTTAATTGCTGTACATTATTATAGTTACTAGGCTCACGCTAAAGAAAGATGAAATCAGGAAGAGTAAGAGTGCAGAGAAGCACTACAAGAATGACTAGGGATGTAGAGATCTTTCATGAGAAAAGACTAAAATAACTTACTTAGCCAAGGAAAAGAGACTGCTGTAGAATATCATTATTCTTTATAAATTCAATAGAGACTGAATATTAATTAGCATTAATTAACAAATGGAAATGCAAAGTCCTGCCCCTGGGAAAGAACCCCATGCACCCATATAGATAGCACCAACTGGGTGGAAAGCAGCTTTGCAGAAAAGGCCCTGGGGATCCTGGTGGACAGCAAGTTGACCATGAGCCAGCAATGTGCCCCCACAGCAAAGATTAAATTTTAAAAACATCCATAATGCTAAGCACGTATACTCAATCAATTAATTCATTTGTAAAAGACAAAAGCAGCACTTGACGAAAACCTGCATTACATCGTGGGAGAGTGAAATTGTAACAGTTTCTTCTCATGAGAGGTTTGCTCTGTTTTGAAGCCAAAGAAAGCTTTTATTACTGTAACTAGTTTCAATACACAGATGAAAATAATTTCCTGGACTTTTCCTAAACTGGTTTAACTACTTTTGGTCAGGCCCTTTGCTTTCAACCATAGTATCTCAAATTAGAAAACAAATAGTTTTACGTGTATTAATTACAGTATCCTGTACCTCATACAAAACCCTGGATTTGTGCTTTTGCAAAATCGCATCTCCCATATCACAATGAACTGCAGAAGCAAGTTTGTAAATTCTAGTATAAATTCTAGCATAAATCCCAGTCCTGGAATGCACTGCAGCTTAAGGGTAAGATCTGTTAATGCTCATAACATCATAAATACACTCTTCATAAACACCTATACATACAGCTGTTAACCCAATTCAAGTATAGTATCAGCACAAGCACAAAAGTGCTACTACCATGTAAGTTTGCTGAACAGAAACTGTCTGTGTCCATACTTCTGGCAGCATGGAAAGTAAAATTTGATAATTACTAATACTTGAACTAAATGGTTGCATTTACCATATAGAAGCTCACCAAACAGAAGTGAGCATCCATTTGGCTCTCACAAGTAGCTAACTTGTGGTAAATACATGCCTTATTTTATGCAGAAAAAAGCACCCTTTATAGTATGTCCACAGCCTATTGAAAAAAAAAAAAAGAAAAAAATGACGTTTTTTTGCCTAAAAACAGCTGTTTCTGAGGTAAATAATGATAAAGTTATGCACAGAGAAACTAAGTTTTTATATGAACATCTTGTTCTTATGGCATGGCTGTCATTTCTAGTGATACTTCATGATTTTGGTACTTGTCCTTTCTCACTTCTGCTGGTGGCACTTTTCTCAGTTTCCAAAGCAGAGAGACTGGGGCACCTAGTCTGGGAAGCAGGGTGTAAAAGTGAAGATTTAAAGGTCGATAAAATGCACAACATTTTTACAACTCTTGGGCTCACTTAAAATCGGAGAGACGCAACTAAGTCAGTCCTTTGAACATTCCTGTGAATGAAATAACTTGTAGGTAGGTGTCAGAAACCTGAATGGATATAAAGACGTGAACTGGGTCTCAGTCTCTCTTTCTCTTCCCCCTGACTGTGAATATGGGGGCATTTGTTTCATACTCTCACAGAGAACAAACCAAGGTTTGCCTTTGGAGGCTCTCTTGTTTGTTCACCTGGAGATTTATATAACCCTGTGTCACACTACATTTTTGTGCTGGGTAACAGGCTTTTCACCTTTTGTTTAAACTGATGCAAACCTATGTGTTAGTTTTTGTTTGTTTGTCCTTTTTTTTTTTTTTTTTTTTTTTTTTTTAGTAATTTATTGAGCATTCCCAAACTACAGCATGTTTATGTGCCTTCTCATTTTTTGCCTCAGATGAAGATTTCACATTGCTACCTACTATAACCAGTTGGGTAGGTTCTTTGAGAAGCCATATGTTACTGCACTAAAGTGCAAATGCATTGTGATACCATGTCACTGTGATGTTTTCCTGCTCATAAATAATTCAGGAAGGATAAATTAATTGTGACTTTGACAGGATTTTCTGGCAAAAAAAAATAATCAGATCATTGGATCTCACAGTATTTCTAAAATTTCTAAGGCTCTTGAGAAGATGAAAAAGTTTTACAGCATTGTGAACTCATTCCATATCACTGGAATGCTTTGCTTTGTTGAGACATTTTGTCATAGTGCAGCAAGAGACTGAGTCAGACAAATGTTACTACATTGAAACGTTGATATTTTGAGTTCACTGAACAGAACTCACCAATTATCAGTGTGAATGGATAAGGCTGTGCTATGGCTGCTCTTATACTTGTAATGATCTGATGGCATTGAAGGTAGCTTTGTGATGTTGTGCTCTGCTGTGTTGCTGCTAAGTCACCTCGTGGTGCTGCATGCACCTGATGTGTGCTGATGATGTGGTGATCTTGTCAGAGGTATGGAACCCACAGAACCCATGAATGTGAAGAAAAACTGTGACTTTCAGCGTATCGATTACATGTTTGATAACTTCTACATGTATTTTTCTGGTTTTCCCCTATTCTGCCAAGAAATTTGATTTAAAGTTCTGATGCCAAAATTGCTTTATTATTATTATTATTATTATTATTATAGACTACAATTCATATCGAGTGCATCAGCTAAGGTATTGTCATTGCATTACAACATATCATTAATGAGTTATGACAATCATTAGATTATACGGCATTTATTATATAGAAAGTTTAAAACCCCACCATTTCCTAGCTGTTATCAAATGAGAAAATGAGACTGGACAAAATATACTGCTTTTCCCTTGTTGAAATACCACTAATATCTGCCCATTTACTTCCAACCTTCCAACTCCTGTAATACACACATTTTAAAAAGTGACTTCTGAAAAAATGCACCCGAATTGAACCACTGTAATAATTTGTTTGTGCCCAATAGGATGTGGACTTTTTTTTTTTTTTTTTTTTTAATAATCTTTCTGAAGAGTAGGTATGCACTGGAAGTAACTCTGCAACTGTATCTCTGAGCTGCTCCACCATACAGGGGAATCTGAAATGCCTATTTCACACAGGCATTCATTCCTATAGTCAGAAAGGCTACAATATGTCAAGATTTCACCAGAACAAGAAGGTGAAACATCCGTGCCATAATAGCTAAAAATTACTATAGTGAAGCAGTAAAATCTTTTAGCAGGATCGTGAGAGATTTGAACTAAGATCTTTGCACTGCCTGAGTTCCCTGGTTCTCCTGTGTAGCAGATGATCGTATAATGCTTCAGCTTCGATAAGCAGGTATTACCTGAGGAATAACGTCTTTGAAAAACTGCCCACTAGATGTTCTGCTATCCAGCGTTGTATGATTCTAAGCAGTCTGTTAAGAGATTAAGGTTTTCATATCCAGAGCATGGTTTAACTGCTCTGTAATAAATAAATCACGAGAGACTCATCTAACAATGAGGAAAATGTAAACTGAATAGCTGCTAATTACACGAGCACACCTCCCATTCTCATGGCCTGGATCAGGCAGAAACTGTTCCGAAAAAGTAACATGCAGTTGCACAAGCAAAGTCAATGTTTACGGCAGCTCTCATGTAATAATTTATATGCACTGTAATGTGAGCTAATACCGGTTGGGCAAGCTCATATTGGGTATTTCCTAACTTTTGAACACTTGATGTATTTTTTTTAAATCTGATGCATGTCCACCTGTGCAATGCGTAGTTGTGAAACGAATGGCGTACGGTGGCAGGGGATGGCACAACGGCACGTTGCCCCGCACGGCCCGGCGGTATTTGGTAACAACCGTGGGGCAATGTAGCACAATAGCTGTTGTAGCGGAGGCGCGATGTGTACGGGCAATAGGCCGGTAATCAGAGCCGGGCACAGGGTCCAGGGGCGTTTGGCTGCCTGGTTTCTCAAGCGTCAGTTCAGCCAGTGACGGCCGAAGCCGGCCCGGCGCCTCCCTGCTCCAGCCCGCAGCCATTTCGCAGCGCCGCGCGCTTCGCGGAGGGGCGCGGGGCGAGCGGCGCAGGCCTCGGGCCCGCCTCACGGAGCCGGCGTGGCGGGGGCCGCCCGGGGGCGCTGGGTGCGGCTCCCGCCCGGCCGCCAACCCCCGGCGTCCTCGTCCCTCGGAGCGACGGGGCCAGGAGCCAATGGGCGGGCGCGAGCCGCGCGCGCAACGGCCAACGGGAGCGGCTCTTTTAGGGCCGCTGCGTGGGGCCGCTCAGAGCGCCGGGGAGCGGTGGCCAGCGCCGGGGCACGCGTCCGGGAAGCAGCGCAGGGGGCTCGGCGGGGGGCGCCGCCCGCAGCAGGTAGCGGCCGTTGCGGAGGGGCGGGGGCCGCGCCCGCTCCTGCTAGGCGAGGCAGTGGGGGGGAGTCGGCCGCTGCCGTCGTGCGCTTCCGGGGGCTGGCGGCGGCGGGGGGGGGAGGGGTCCTGAAGGACAGCGCGGGGCTCCGCTGCGGGCCGGGGAGCTCGGCTCGGTGCGTGTGCAAGGGGCGGGGGCCCGGCCTGCTGCCGCCGCGCTCTCGCGTGGGCGAGGCCTGCGGCCGCCGCTCCACCTGCAGGCGGGCCCGGTCCCAGCATCGCGGCCCGGCGGTTCCCCCTTCTCGGTAACGTCGCCGGGGGTGGCCGTGCGGGGGAAGGGAAACGGCCTCGTTCCGCGAACGGCAGCGCCGTTCGATAGGAGATCAGAAGTCGCGGCGGCCCCTGACCGGTGGGGGAGCCTGGGAGGGCCTCGGGGCCCGCGTGGGGCCGGGGAGTGGGACTGGTGGGGGGCCAGCTGCAGCGGCACGCGGACTGGTAGCAGGCTTGGAATTGAAGCCAGCCTGAGTCCCAGGGAGGTAGAAACCTTTAATTTCACTTAACCTATTTCACAGCTCTAGCAACTGGAAGCTTTTAATATTTTAATAACCGTTTTAATAGTAATTAAAACAGAATTGGAGCGCTTAGGAGTTCTACTGGCTAGGGCATCTGTTTGTACAAGCAAGCTCTAAATGCCTCTGCCCTCGTCTCCTCCAATTTGTGATATCTTGTCTACACCTCATAACTGAGGTACCAATGCTTTAACAACTTGCAGGTGATGTATTAGGAGTATATTTCTCAGGTTTCATATCTTAGTTTTTTTCTATTCTGTTCTTGTACTGTCTACCCAAATATAAATCACTTAAAAAAAAAATGCACTTTCCCAGCCCAAAAACTCTGGATATTAAAGATAGGCTGTATAGTCCTGCAACAGCTAGAACAAACTGTAAAAGCAATATACAAATGCAGGTCTGTAACTTTCTACTGTGGGTACTGGGTTTAGTTACCTTATGCAGGACTGCAGGTCTAATGAAGCTTTACTAGAGACAATAGTTTCAACAGTAAATGCACCATATGCAGTTGTTTTGCATTTTGTGTGACTGATTAATTTAGAGGTGTATATTTGCTAAATACTCCTTTCCTTCCAATAATTACGATGGTACAAACTATCTTAATTCTCCCTAGGAGCTGGTATTGAAAACTAAGTTAGGAATGAGGCATAACTGTGACTGGTAACAGTAAATGTTTTTTCTTCATCCAGTATTTGGTGTTCCTCAGATTTATTTATTTATTTTTTTTTGCAAGTTTACAGGATGTCTGCTGGCTAGGTGTGAGTAGAGAGCATCACTAAGTGTCAGTTCTCTAGTGTGTTTCCTGACAATACCTTTAAAAGTTGGAGTAACACATATCTTGAAATACATGTACTAACATATTTCCTGGAAATGGAGGAGATAGAAGTGTCTATCCATAGAACCTCTTGGCTCCTGACAGGCTCAACTAATGCTTCATCTGAAGCTACAGAGTGCTAGAGAACACACTAGATGTAGTCAAAGGCTCAGCTGTATCATTGCATGGAGGTCAGGTTTGGCTAGCTTCTCACCTGAAAGAACGTGTTAGGTTTTTTTTTGTGTGTGTCCCAAAATATTTGATGTCTGAGGAAGGTTTGTGTTTGGTAAAGCATGCCTCTTGTCTGTAGGAAGCGGAGCAGCTTTGGAACTTTAAAATGCAAACAAACCTTTTGAAAAGCAACTAGTAGCATCAAAACTTGAACTTTGCTACTTTGGTACTCTGGATGGATGGATGGTTTATCTCATGTAGTACTTTAATGGCTGAGTATGGTTAGTGCTATCATGTACATCCATACTGTTTCTCCCAGTTGCTAATTTTGAGCCTTGCAGCAATCTGGCTGTAATGTAGTCCTCCAGCGAGGTTTTATTTAGCCTCAACACTTTAAAAGTGTAGAAGTTGCAAGCAGTCCTAGCAAGCACTGTCTTTCTGAATCAAATTGATACTCTTTTTTTCCTTCTTATCTTTCTGAGTAGGTCCAACATGGGGTTTCTTGTGAGGCTTTCTTTTATAAAACTTCCTCCTCACCTTTGAGCTTTTCTGAAATCCTTACAAAGAATGTGACTCTATTTGAGTGCCCTATTGTGTTTTTCCTTAGGGTGTGGTTAGAAAGACTGTGTCTACTAGGTCTTGGTAAGCAGCCTTTGGTGTTACCTATACACAAACTACATCATGCCAACCTTTCTGTGTCTTTACTTAGCTTGATGTTTGTAAATTTGTAGGAATTCCTGTGCAAAATAGGTGTAATGGATAGATCTAAGTAACATATGGAGCCCATATCAACTACATAGTCAATAACAGCTGCAGAATTGGAATAAAATCTCAATTCTTCTGAGAACATGAATAGGGGCTCTGTATGCCATTTAACTGGTGTTCACTTGTGTTTGTCTTATGAACAGGACAGGTAGGCAGTATGTCAGTAGCGTTTGCTTTAACTACGTATGTGTGTGAGCTATTTTTTCAAGACACACAAACTGCGGAAAAAGGTCTTTTAATTTTCTGATAGGGTTTTATTCTACAAGTTTTGAGAAAAGGCAAAGTAAACTATTTTTTTTTTTTTAATAAATATATGATTAGGCTTCAGATACAACCTACCAGAATGGTTGTCAATGAATGGGTTTTTAGGTTCTAGAAGTATTCTTAGGCACATCTGCAGGAAAGTGTTGGGAAAAGAAGCAATCTTCATTGATTTGCACTGGAAAGCTATTGAATTACTTCATGTTGAAATGTTACATTGCTTGATGGCAATATACTTGTATGAAAAACTTTGAAAATGGCTTGTTTAATGTTAAAGAATTAAATTCATGGCTACGGAGGACTTTGCTCTAAGTTTAATGGCTGTAATTTCTGGAAGTCTTAACTTGCCTTTTTCTTTACAGCTGTTCTACAACTTGCTCATCAGCAATGAGTGTGTTTGTTAGGTGTGTCCTTTACTACAAAGGCATTAGAAGCCAGGGTTTGGTGAAACATCAAGGGCATTTGAGGATTTTCTTGTGGAAATGTAGGGAATTAGTACTAAACATTCAGATGTACCTGTCAAATGAGGAATTACAGTATTTTTGTACCTTTAAATCTCTATTAAAATACCTGAAACTATTTCAGTTGGGAGAACTCAGAGGATCACAAAGACTAATTGGTAAGGATTTCCTTTTAAATTGTAGAAATAATGGAAGGAGCCTGGAAGTGGTGATTCCTAGGACTTCAGATCCATTGTATAATGTCTGGTAAAATGTGACTCACACCTTTGCATTCCATGATAGATGTGTAACTTTAAAGGAAGGATAAGAAGGCTTTTTTAGATAAAACATTCTGACTGCAAATTCTGTGTTAATAAAATTAATCACACAGTTCAAGGAAATACTGCTAAAAGAGTAGCTCAAATGGCTTATTTTGGCCTTCTGATATTTTGAACGGCATGTCACAGAGGATGCAGTTTGAGCTGTTGTCTCTGTCCTGGCTGATCAGCGTGAGGAACGTGAATCTGGGTTTTAATTAAAACTTCTGTCTCTGTCTCTTAGCTATGAAACTAGATGTACCGGTGAACCCGTTTCTGTTGTTGTTGCTTTGGTTTTGTTTCTTCCTTCTCTCTTCTCACTTTTTCTTTTCTAAACTATTTCAAAGAATCTTCCATGCCACTGCAAAATGACAGTATCACAATAACAACTGGAACAATAATCCTGCTTTCAGGATTATTCAGGCTTTTCCTAGTGGATACATGGACCAGTTCTCAGAATACTCTTGTATGAAGTTTTAATTGATGCCTTCAGCTTGTTTTCTTGATGCAATGAATAAACATTGAGCCATCTTGCGGCTTCAGCATTTTCAGTGGTAGGCAACTGTGAGACAGTGTTACTTTGTCCATCAATGTTGCAGGCAGTTCCTCAGGCAGGTTTTAATCTTCTAGGGTTAGCAGTAGAGCTGTGATTTATGCAACTATCTTGATACACGGTAAGACTTTCTTGTAATATTTTCATAACCAAAAGTGCAACCAAGACATCTAATGTTGATTTCTAATTAACTTAAATCAAACAGGACCATAGGCCCAGATTGTTTTGTGAATCTTGATTGAAGCCTGGCTCTTGCTTCCTAAAACATGTTTGCAAGTTCTTGTGGTGTAAGTCTTAAGCACAGTTGCATGTGAACTGGAGATGAAATACAATAAATGTTTTTTCTCTTACGAGATGTGCTTTATTGTAATAGTGTTTTGTTTTCTGGGCTGATTTATGCCTTTGCCTTCTGTGCAACTTGGAGAAATCAGATTAATTGTGTCAAAAGATATTTTCTTTCAACATGTGCTTGAAGACCAAGTTCAAACAGTAAAGAGTTTAGAAAAAACATCAGGTTACAAATGTGACTTCCTATAAAGGAGTAGTAAAAGCCTTTTACTTAATTGAATTAAACTAGCTCTTAAAAGGACTTTTATTTTAATTCCTTTTCAGTGCCCTTACTGCAAAGGAAGTGTAATTACAGCAGAGCATGGGTCTCTCCAGTACTCTTTGAAACATGATGCTTACTAGATGACAAGAGCCATTTCCAGGTTAACTGGTATGGAATCCCTGGATAGAGGCATAAGTGAATGCAAACTTGTAGTAAGATCAGAATTATGGGTGAAAGGTGTGCAAACATGCACATAGGAATTAGTTGTATAACTAACTACATGCATCAAATTTGTGTAATAATGAAGTTCTGCTGAGATAACTCAAGTGGCCTGCACTGAGATTAACTTCCTCTAATCTTTCTGTCTTACTGCAGGGAAGGTAAAGACCCCATGACTTAAGGCACAGCTCTGGTTTTCAAGAGTCTTGTTTTCACAAGAATGTTTTTGTACTGCAAATCAAATAATTTGTGGGTTGGGTTGAAAGGGAAACTGTTTACTTCAAATTCTGCTAATAAATTATAGGGTTAGTTGGTTCGAGTTCACTGTCTTACAAAAGTAGTTGAGTACTTTTTTTTTTTTTTTTGGTCAGGGTCTTAAAGGAGTTCACGGAACTACTTCTGCTTCTGATATAAATTCAGATTTCTGTATCAGAATGCAGTGGTGTAGTTAAGTAGTTCATATGCAGCATTACTTAAGCCTAAACTAAAGCAGTTTAATAATGCTTTTTAACTTGAATGTATGCACTGAAAAGGATAGTATTTTACCCATGAGGAGAATAACTTGTGGAGTGTGTAGTCCAGGAAGAACTTCTAGTATCCAATGTATTCTTATGGGCAAGAGGATTTTTTTTTAAAAATCAAGCTCACTTGATTTGTGGGCATACATCTATATGCTTAGTCATGTAAACTTTGGCCTCACTGTATTAATTGCTCTAACTGGCGTCTTGTTTCATTACTTAAATCATTTAAAATAGACAAATATCTTCATTGGTAGCAGGTTGGTCTGCGAACAAATTCAAGATTGAAGAATATAGCTAGTTTGAAGTATTTTTTATTCACAAAATCTCTAATATAACCAGTGAGTGTCAGCCACATGTTTGCTGTGTATAGCTTTGGGGAAGCATGAGACCCTTACTGTCTAGCATAATGCCCAGCTTAAACGAAAGACCAGCTAGTTAGTATTAAATTAGCAAACCTGTTTTGATAGCTCTTCAAAATGTAGTTCTAGTTAGCTTCTAGACCTGGCAATATGTTTCCCAGCTCCTGGAAACATAAATTTTCTTGTTAGGTTTATCCTGCAGTGGACTGTGGCTTACAGCTAGTAAAGAAAATCTCCTTGCAGAGAGGAGATAAGAATTTTAATAATAGTCTAAAAAATGGATAAATGTCTTTATCTAGTTGTGGGAAGAATCCCAAATCTTCCACATGACTGTCAAGTTTGGAATAGATAGGTTTTGAGGTTAACTTACACCAAAATCAGTTTGAAATGGTGGAACAGTATTTTCTATTGTAGTCTCTACTTGTCTTCCAAAACATATCTTTCACAGATAAAGTTTCTCAATGGATATAACCTTGGACCTTGAAGGCAAACAAACTGTCCTTCTTTGGTGATATTTTGAGTAGGTATTGCCCAAATAGGGCAGATCACTGACCCCTGTGGTTGTTGAAAATGTGGACATTTTGCTGATAGCATTCATTGATTTATGTTTGTGGAAACAGGGCTCCAGGTGAAATGAGACATGATATGACCCAAGCTTGTCTTTCTGGCAGTAACTTTGTTTAGATGAGTGAAATATTACTTCCTTTGCTGCCTGAATCTGTCCAAAATCTATCCTAGATTTTATTCTGGATTGCACTAGTGTTCTTCCAATATGACAGTTGAAGCCCTACATGACAGGCTTTACCTTCTGTAATGATTTATCTGTGATGTGTATGCATGTGTGTACAATTCTTGAAAGTACTTGTTGCATTCAGATTTGACTTCTAGGTGGACTACATCCCCTGAATACAGAGAAATGTTTCTTTCATCTTATCAGTAGACCTTATCTTTAGACCTTTTTCTGTTGCACTGCTGCTAGGACTAGGTTCAAGCTGTTAGGGAAAGGGGGAAGTGAGTTCATCAAGCTCTGTTTTGTAGAACTTTGGTTTGTTGCTGATCTGTGAGAGGCTGGGATATGGACACTTTCTGTTTCCTGTGACTGCATAATCTCAGTATGATTGAATTGGGAAGGAGCGTGTTGCTGAACTAATGCTCATCAGTGATAATTTAGAAAACAGGCCATTTATTCTCAAGGACATTGGTGCATACTCCTAGTTGCTGGATTTAGCATTTAAACATTTGCTGGAACTGCAACAGGCTTTCTTGGCAATTAAAAGACAAATTTTTAGGCATCTTAATTTGTGTTTGGAAAATCTGAGAATTGTTCTTTCTCATCTAAAGACAGACTTGTCCTTGTTTTGAGAGCCATAGAGACCTCTGTTTGAAGCAATGAGTTATATATTGCAGCAGTAGCTCTGAAGGCAAACAGAGCTGCCATTGTTTGTTCCATAATAGCTCTTGCCCAGCCTCAGACAGGAGAATTATTATTATTTTTTTACAAGATGGCTAGGATCTGGGAGGTGGCTTGTATGCTTGTTTTTCTGAAGTGCTTAGAAGCCCTTGATGTCTTAAAGTACAGCACCCACCCAATGAACGGTATCTTCCAAGTGTCACCATTGGATTAGCCCTCAGCCTGTGGATTTGGAAGTACGCTAATATCAGTTTCTCTGTAGCAGTTTAACGGAAGCTTCCTCTTCCAAAGTCAATTTATCCCCATAAATCATCTGGTAACATTGATCATCCATGTTCTATACCAAGAGCTCTTAAGAGTAGTCTTACTAATCCTTGCATCTTTTAGATTGTTTCCCCCCTAACTGTTATTTGCTCAAAAAGTAGCCACATTATAGGAATTCAGGCTCTCCAAAGTGTGCATTAGACAGTGTTGTATTTAGTAGAACTACCTGTCGCCATGTGAAGGAGCTATTAATAAGTCATTGGATAACTGGTGAAAATATGTATTGCTGGTTAATAGACGCAATTCAGCTGTTGCAAGCATGCAACAAATTGTACTCTAAAACTAGATTAAAAGATTGCAGACACTTGAACCTTAAATGCTAAATTTGATTCTGCTTTATTGTCTTGCAAGGTATGTATCCTTCCTGGACCTACTTCAGCCTGTTCTGTATTAAAAGTCAAACTAAACTTACTCTGGGAAATACCAATTTCTTAACTATTTTTTTTTTTTAAAGCATAGGTATCATGTAGTTCTTCAGTAATCTGCTTTCATAGAATCATAGAATGGCTTCTCGTTACTCTTTGTATCCCTTGCCAAGTTTAGTTCTGTCAGTGCCTTGGCACTTTCCTGATCCCATCCCTGCAAATCCGGACATCATTTCTGCACTCATTCCAGGGCGTGTGGCCACTTCCTTCTTTTGAAGTATTTTCCTTTCCTTCCTGTCTTTTCCTTCTGTGCATTTCCTTCTTTTGCTGAATTTTGACCAGCAGATCCTTATTCAACCATGCTGGTTTCCTACCTTCCCTGCTTGATTTATTACATATGGAAATAGAGAGCTCTTGCACTCCAGGGAAAATATCCTTAAAGAGTTGCCAGCTGCAATCAGATCCTCTGTTCCTAATGACCATGTCCCATGGGATCTCATCCGCTAATTCTTTGAGCAGCTGCAAGGTGGTTGTTCTGAAGGTCATGTTCCTGATTTTGCTCTTAGCCATGCCCATATCCCTCAAGATCACAAACTCAGCCAGAGTGTGGTCACTGCAACTTAGGCTTCTTCCAATCTTAACCTCTTCTTGAGCTCTTCTGCACTGGTGAGCACCAGGTCCAGTAATGCTTCTCCTCTGGTTGGTTTGTCTAATACCTGGGTGAGGAAGTTGTCCTCAGTGAACTTGAGGAGTCTCCCAGATGGCTTGCTTCCTGCCACGTGGCTTTTCCAGCAAACATACAAATAGTTGCAATCCCCCAGGAGGATGAGAGCCTGAGTGTGATCCTTCCTGTAGCTGGAGCAAGAAGTCTCATCAACAGGCTCCTCTTGATTGGGCAGCCTGTAAGTAGAGCCCAACCACGAGAGGTCCTTTTTTGGTCTGGTCCTTAATTTTTACCCACAGGCTCTTAACCTGCTCTTGGCTGTTCATTACAGGGAACTCTTCACAATCTATCCCGAGTTGGAAGGGACCCATAAGGATCATCAAGTCTAACTCATGGCACCGCACAGGTCTGCCCAAAAGTTTAGACCATGTGACTAAGGGCACAGTCCAAATGCTGCTTAAATTCAGACAGGCTTGGTGCAGTGACTAATTTGTTGGGGAGCCTGTTCCAGTGTGCAACCACCCTCTCGGTGAAGAACCTCTTCCTGATGTCCAGCCTAAATCTCCCCTGCCTCAGCTTAACACCATTCCCACGGGTCCTATCACTGGTGATTACAGAGAATAGGTCACCTGCTTCCCCACTCACCCTTGCGAGGAAGTTGTGGACCGTGATGAGGTGCCCCCTCAGCCTCCTCTTCTCGAGGCTGAACAAGCCCAGTGCCCTCAGCCGCTCCTCATACATCTTCCCCTCTAGGCCCTTCACCATCTTCATCACTCTATCCATTTCTTAACATAGAGGGCAACACCCCCAGCCTTCCTTCCCTGCCTGTCTCTCCTGTAAAGCTTGTAGCCCTTTGTTCCAATGTTCTAGTTGTGTGATTTGTCCCACCACATTTCTGTGATAGCAATTAAATCCTAGTTTTCTAATTGTACCATGGCTTTCAGCATGGGAAACAAGCAAGAGGAGCTGGATGTGTTGGTGTAGAGGCATGTCAGCTGGGCTATGGGCCACATCACCTTTTTAGAGGAGTCCTTCCTAATTCTTATGATTCACAGGTGTTTCCTTTAAACACCTTTAAGTGCCTTAAACACCTTTAAGCACCTTTAAACAGCTTAAGCAAAAAGAACATTAAAAGGTAACACAACTAACGTATAATACCTGTAAGGAAAAGCCTCTTCTGAATTTGAAGTTAGGAGTTGCCAGCAATACTGTGCTAACTGGTGTGTTTTGATTTCTCAGAGAAGGCAGGGAAGGGTGGGTGGAGGATGGGACTGTTCTTTCCCTTTCCTGCAGTTGAGATGACTCCCTTTTCTTTTTGATAGGGCTTAGCATAGGCTGCTGCTTTATTAGTTCTTCATTCACTTCCGGATTCTGTGGGTGCTCTTTTATCCTTAATTCAACTGTAGTGCTTCCAGGCAATTCATTCAGAATCCCAGTATTTATTGCTGTAACTTTGACAGCAATGCATGCTTATGAAAAGGTGAATATCTTTTGTAGCCAGAAACTTCCGGAGGAATAAAGCAGGAGAAGACAGTGTGGAAAACTGCTGTTAATAAAGACTACCAAAGACTGTAGTTGTTGGAGAACAGGATAAAGGGAGATGGCATTGAGACTTTTTCAATAATAGTGCCAAAAAAATATGATTCTTTTTGGAAATAGTGCAGTTAAGAATACTTAAAAACAAACAAAACAGCAAATGTAGGTGTTCCTGTCTCTTAAGAGTGGGTATATGAGTATTTATGCACATTTGTGTTTTTTTTTCCTAGTGAATAAATTTCTTCATATGTAATCATAGCTGGATAATGTATAGGTTTGGTGCTCTGTAAAAGTTTGAGGAGAATAGTACTGATATTTTGGATCTGATACCAGCCCCATACTCATAGGAACATAGAAATAACCGAGGCAGGAAATTTTAATGATTATTCTGGCTTTTAGTTTTCTTTATGCCACATTACCCTGAATTTTGTCAGATTTTTCAGCTAGCTAGCTGAAAGTTGGACCATAGCAATGCACTTATTTCAATACCAGTAGTATTACTTTTTTCAGTTCTTTTACAAAACAGACATTGAACTGTAGCCTGTGTGCTGGGGCTTGCAGTGAGGTTCCTACACTTACTTAAAGATTGTCTCTGGCCATGCAAACAGGTTAGCAAACTGGGGATATGGCATTGTTTCCGAAGTAATACTAAACTTCTCTTAAAGGAAGGGCAGGTGAAATAATGGTGCGATATGCTGTGACCAGTAGAAAATAGCAGTACTTGTTCAGTTCTGAACCTGCTACTGTATCTCACTATTACGTTATTGCAATTCAGCAATAATTGCAGGAGCTGTTCTTGTTAACAAAGGGAGTTGAACAGTGTTGGCACATGGGACAACAAAGCACAAGACTTTGTATCCAAATTCCTGATACTGAAACTCTTTCAGGTGATAACTTATTTCTGGCAAGTAACCACTTAGAGCACATTCAGAAGTGTTGTCATGGTATGAGCACATGAAAAGCACAACACAAGGGCTCTAATATAAAAGGTACCTGACATGTAGAAAATATTCCAAAACTATATGTATACTTTTTTTCCGGGCAGAAATGCAAATTAAGCCTGCAGTTCTTTATTCCGAACATACAGCATCTCATGTATATTCCATGATAAGTTCCTCCTTGCAATACCCTGCAAAAAAAAAAAAGCAACAAGAAAACACTTTAGCAGTTGCATTCCTGTATTCTTGAGTGTTAGGTGAAAAAAGGCTATCATCCTCTTCGGGTATTCAGAACTGAAATTCTTCTTTGCTTAAGAAACAGTCTCCCACTTTGTTTAGGGGGACATTGTTCTTAAACCATGTTTTTTTATGCAGTCTGTCCATTTTGGTAGTGTTCCATAGATCTGCTATGGGGGACCACAGGTATTCTTTACAGAATTGTAAAATTGCTTGGAAGGGACCTAAAAGGTCATCTAGTTTCAACCCTCCTGCCATGGGCAAGGCTGCCACCCACTAGATCAGGTTGCCCAGGGCCTCATCCAGCCCGGTCTTGAACACTTCTCTGGGCAACCTGTTCCAGTGCCTCACCACTATAATTACTATTACTATAGTAATTCTACTATATCAGCTTGTTATTTTTTATGACAGTCTAATTAGGTTAATATACCATTATGGAACTATAGCCATGTTCTGTGGTCTTGTACAGTAACAGTAAGTTGTTTTAAGGTTCTGGTGAAGACATTAGTGTATTGGACTGCACAGAATGGGCTGAAGTTGGCCCGAGGCACAGTTTGAATTCTAAAGGTCATTAAGGTCATGTGAGAGAGAGCATTATATTTATCCTTAGCAGTTGTTCCAGTTTCTAGTATCTAGAATTAGATACAGTCCCCAAGCAGTTGCTGGGAGAGAAATAAGAATTTTATAGTAACTGAAGCGAAAGAAAAGCCTACAACACTTGTTACTCAAATTTAGCACAGAGGTCAATTCCTTTCTCTTTGCTTCATTAGAAGGCATATTTAAATCTTCATTCTGTGTAAGAATTCTAATACTTTTTTTGGATAAGTTTTCAATTGATGAAAAGACTAGAACCTTGTATCATCTGTGGAAATGTGTTTTTTGTAATCAGTAGGAAACAACAGATCTCACACCAAGCAACTAACAATCAGCTACCTTCTCTGTGACATAGCACCCTTTGTAGAAAGGTTCAGCCTAATACTGACAGGGGACTTGGCTCACTCAGGCAAAAATGCCAGGGCCAGTGTCAACATATTTGAAGTATCTACTTGTGATTATATTTCAATTATATGACCTTTTGTTTACATGGAATAGCCACTTAGTCTTAAAGGACCATGCGCACAGATAAAAATAGACTAAAAATTGAGCTACTTAAATGAGATGGATGTCCAATTCCTTAAAGAAACTATTGAGACAGTTTACAATAAGATCTGGAATGACTGTGCTGACCCTGTAGGACTCTTCAGACTGTCATGGGGGGGGGGGAGGGGGAAGACATTAGGCACCAGTTATAGGTTTTAAAAAAAAAAAGTCTGGTAAAAGTTTCTTTCAGGTATGAAGTTCAGTGTTTGCGTCTGTGCAGTTTATGTATCTTCGGCAAATCTGAGCTCCTAGAGGTTCATTAATATATTTTTGCTTTTTTAACTTCTCTTAAGGTCATAATGGTTTCCATACCTGAATACTACGAAGGAAAGAATGTCCTCCTGACAGGAGCTACAGGTTTCATGGGAAAAGTGCTTTTGGAAAAGCTGCTCAGATCTTGTCCTAAAGTACAAGCAGTGTATGTATTGGTAAGACACAAATCGGGGCAGACACCTGAAGCACGAATACAGGAAAT
Source organism: Anas acuta (assembly GCF_963932015.1). Taxonomy (NCBI): domain Eukaryota; kingdom Metazoa; phylum Chordata; class Aves; order Anseriformes; family Anatidae; genus Anas; species Anas acuta. The sequence goes on from NC_088983.1 coordinate 65,505,557, forward strand.
AACCAGTTGTAAGGTATGTATCATGTACTCACAAAGTGCATTTTTGTCATTTTGTATCTTGTTCATAATGAAATGGAAACAACTTTGGTTTGCCTAAAGCAAAATAGTTACTTTTTTTGTTCTAGCAGAAATCCTAAACCTAGGTTCTTACAGTGTTTGTGACAGTTTTTCAAACTGTTATTCTAGAACAAGTGCAGTTAAGGAAAATTATTCTGTATTTAATTTAGAAGGAGGGTGTTCAGCTGTGATGTAGGATTGAGAAGTCAAATACCTGAGTTAAAACTTGTTAAGAGAACATGTAATCAAGTGCAAAAGGTATTGTGGACTGGGATTTCTAAGACTAGATTAAGACCCTTCTTTGGAGGGTTTCAGGTCGCTTTTTCTCCATGTGCCTTATTTTCTTTTCTGTAAGATGAGGTTTAGTGCTTCGCTTCTCTTGAACGTGCTGTTGGATCTACTGGTATGCAAGGAGATATGTTTTCAACAGGGTGTTTAAATAGCTTAAACTGCATCTGTATTGCCCCTCTCCAATATGGTGTATCCCATTTATAATGGAGTGATCTCTAGCATAAACTTTGGTAAAACAGGGTTTGTTTATTCCTATTCATGCCTTCCTCTATTATGGGATGGCAGGGTTGGCAGTTTAATATTTCAGGCTTAGGAAATGTGTTCAGATGCAGTATGGTTTGTTCAAAGTGTGTGCTTAGAGGGTGCTTAAAGGGTCTTGGTAAGAGTATGACTGCACTTAGGGCATGAGAAGGTAAGTTATTTAAAGCAGGACTCTGAATTTCCTTACATGTCTGACTGGTTAAGATTATAGCGGATGAGAAGATAGAAGATAGCTTTGTCATAAACTCTTCTCAATAACCTTGTCAAAACTCTAGCTCGTTACCCAAAAGCATCTGCTTGCAGTTCAGTACCATGTTACAAAATGCAGCAGAATGAGCTACAGTGGTGTTCTGTCTTAAAATCCAGTTTCAAATTCTGTACATGAAGTCATCACTTTTTATTCTCCAAAACAAAATTTCAAACTAAACTCCAAAAGGAGAAAGCTTCTCAGTCCGTCCTTTGTATACACTATTAGCCAAGTAAAAACTGGATAGTATTCAGGCAGAGGGGACAGTAGTGTTGGTCTGGGCTGACTTAAGCTTCGCTGAAGTTTAAGCCCCTGTATGTAGCTTTTGGGAAGCTCATGTCTTGTAAGAGGATTTTACATTTCAGTCCAAATCATCTGCTTATAGCCTATAGTGACTTGTGCTCAGTTAGAACAATCTGTGTTCTTTTTAAGCTGGGTGAGCATTTATTGCTGGAAGTTCAGATCTGATGTCCTGTTTTTAAAAAAAAGTGCTTGAGGTAGTCCTATATTTTAGTCCCTAGAGAAGAGTGTAAGTGGATGCTGTTCCCCAACTATCTACAGGGATAGCTAAAACCAGATGTTTGTTCTGTCATTATCTCATGGTTAGGCAAAATAGGTTTGAAAGTGTATAGATTAACTAGGATGCCTCCAAAGGACACTGAACATTTTTAATGGGACCTGTTGTCTTAATTTGTCTTTTGCAAGGGCCCTGCCGTTAATTTTTTTTCAATTTAGATGGGCCCATTAATTGGTTCTACAGATGCTTGGGCATTCTTTCTTGAAGAATCTAGTCTAAATGAGTGAATGCAATAGTGAAGATGAACTGATCTGCAAATAGCCCAAAAAATTGAGGTTTCTGTTTCCATTGGACTTCAGATATCTAATTCCTATGTAAACACAACAGCTTGTCATGTGTTGCACGTACTCTAGCTGTTTGTTCTTACTTCCCTTTTGTACTGGTATTAGTGCTAGTATGAGTAATGTGATAAGGATGTATGGCTATGGATGTGAAAAGGAGAACATACAGATTAAAAAAGCCATACTGTTTCTGTGTGTTTTAAATGTTTATCAGTGAGACTGCTTTCTATTATAATTCATGTCACACATCTTAGTATGGTTAAAGGGCAGTGGTTTCAGTATGCTAGAGTCAGGCAACATTGTTCCAAGTAAAAATATAACAAATTTATTTAAAAATGACAAAAGGCTTCCAACCCTTAAGTAAGCACTGTTTGCTGTAACATGTGAACTAAGAATCACAGGCTTTAAATGCTGCCTTGGCAACTTTGTCCTTTAAGGTGAAATTTCATACTTGGGAGATCAGTCCAAGACTGGTAGCACTGGATATGATCCATACTCTCACTGCAGTATTACCACTATAAAATACTGGCACGTGTGCAATTAAGAAGGGTTAGCTCTGGTTTAAAAAGGGAAAAAAAAGGTGTTTTATTTCAGTCCCATAGTATTTTGCTCAGGAAAACTTGCATGTTGATTACCAGTGTGTTAAGCTGCGTGATTAGAATCCACTTAATTAAGAGGGTGTATGATGAATGCAGTTAACACAGTTGTGGGTGAAGTTTTCTTAAATGGGTAAGATTTGCTTAGATGTTCTAATGCAGCAAGCAGCCTTTAACCCTGGCTTTTTCTTTCTTAACTGGCCAGAGAAACAGATGTTTTGTTGAGGTTTTTAATCTGGAAGTTCCCCAGAACTGGCACAAGTCAATGATTTTCTTAAATGGTTGTTTTTTTTTTTTTCAAGTTTGATGAAAGCTTTCTAAATCTGAGAAACAGAATGACTTGTGCAGGTTTGCAAGAATCTGAATAGACACTATCTACCTTGGAAACTGGCTAAGCTGTCGAAAATTGCTTTAATTTTGTGTGTCTAATTGTTTCTTCTGACATTGAGAGATCCTATCTTAAGGATAGGCATGAGCATTAGAAAAATTCTTTAAAAGTATACATCAATCTCACTGCTTTTCTGTGCAACGCATGCAATACTTCTGTTTTCACCACTTGGGATAAAATGTATACAAACAACATCACTGAGTGTGTTCACGGTAAGTCAGTAACGTATTGTAGGACACCTAAAACACTATCTTACCACTACTGATCTTGAGAAATAAGGCAATATAGTTATATATGGCCAGAAAATGTCTTTTATCTCCAATTATAAAATGTGCCTTTTATCTTCACTGGGTATTAGTTTGAATTCTTAATCCTGTTTTGACAGCTCTTTGACAGGTTGAGAGAGGAGCAGCCTGACTTCAAAGAAAAAATAATAGTAATTACAAGTGAACTTACACAGCCTGAACTGGACCTTAGTAGCCCGATCAAACAAAAACTTATAGACTGCATTAATATTATATTTCACTGTGCTGCTACAGTCAGATTCAATGAGACACTAAGGTGAGTTTAAAATACTGTACCTTCTAGTTCAGTAAGCTGATGGTATTCAGAGGGAAGGAGTAATTCAGGTGTCTGCAAAATCTTGCAAATATTCAGGCTGTCTGACTACTAATCTCATTTTGTTCTTGTGTGTCTGGTCAATTCAATGATTCCCCATCAGGTATTAACCTTTTCTCCCTACCTAAAACTTGCTATTGGGTGTTCATTTGCTTTTCATAGAAACACAGAAGATACATTATTTAAACCTGCTTTGCCAGCAGTTAGAATACACTATTTGACATGGAAAAAAAAATCACATCTTGAAAAAGCTTTAGGCAAAAAGACATCTATTCATGGTGCTTAGAAGCAAAATAAATGACTTCTGTACTGTTATAGGCCCCTTAGTGTTTTTTACTAAATTTCTGTACCTGAATTTTAAAGCCCTTTTTGAAGGGAAGCTGTTGAGAGAGATTTGAATATGTTGTTTTTCCAAGTCTTCCTAACCTCATGTGTTGCTCTGATTTCTGGGATGGCTGAAGAAGCTATAAATAATCTGTAGCTGTATGTACTGTGCTCACTACTGATACCAGAGCTTTTTTGTGTAAGAGAACACAAACTTTTCCTTTAGCTCCCCTTGTTAGCAAGTATATGTGTTTAGAGAATGAGTTTCCCAAAACTGGGATGGGGGTGGAAACTCTAGTACTTGTTTTCTTTACTTGATGAACAAACAGTGAATTCAATGTTGCTCAGCCTTCAGAAAGTCCACCAGTAAGAAGAATGCAAGTTTGCATTGGAGGGTGTAGGGAGAATTAGGTGTGGAAGGAGAATGCTTAAGACTAAAAATTGAGTAACTTCTATCTTGTACAAAGTTTATTAAAGAAATAAACCAAAAAAAAAAAAGGATTCTCAAAAGCAAGAAAAGATATCTGCTTTTTAGAAACAACGACCTGATTTAGTGATGAAACACTAGAATAAATAAACAATTTGGAGAAATGACTTTGGAAAAATAACTCCAATTTTTATGAATGTAAAGCAACTCTTAGGTAAAGAAAATCTGAGTTGAGAAATATTTTGATTTTTTTTTTTAAATGTTCGCATTACCTCCAAGAGTGCTGTATTGTATACTGAAATGACATAAGGTAGCCCATATTTATTGCTATTTCATGGACCTTCAATGTTGGGGAATTGCCAACCTGTCAAAAGTCTGGAAGGACTTCAATGTGATTGGAAAAACTGGTGGAAAGGTCTTGATTCAGAAAGCTTCTGGCAGTTTTACACTTTCCTGGAGGGCCTAGTACACTGTTTAGCAAAATAGAAAATCAGTTAATTAGTTTCTTAGGAAGGATTTTAGGCTGGAACACATAGCAGATGTGCTAGAATGGCTTTTTTTTTTTTTTGAGGAACCTTACAAATCTGAATATCACTTAGAGCAGCCTTCCTATATTAATTAATAGGATTAATTGATGTAAAGTTCAAAGTATTTAGCTCAGGGTCAGTGATAGGAATAAAGCCAAGAAAGCGAATACTTCAGCTTATTTTGGAACCCTTCCTGATCTGTATTGGCTCTGTATTTCTATATCTTAAAACGATGCTTGCAGCTATGATTATGAACTTCTTTCCTTTGACCTCTTTGAAAGAAGCACTGAAGACTTAAAAAAAAAAAACAAAACAAAAAAACAACAACAACCTTATTTTAGATGAAGTAACTTTTTCAGAAGTAACACTTTCTAGACTTAATTGCTTTGGGATGAGGGTTCCTTGTCCATTGCACACCTGATGTTTTAGTAATAATATGTGATAAAGAAGCCTTAAACTGTAACACCAATGCAAAGATTTTTGAGGTTTTATTTAGCAGTATTCTTAAAACTTAGTTGATTTGTACATTTATACAAGCACTAGCCTTGTTTACAGTTTCTAGAGGCTGGAGAAAAGGTCTGAAATACATAAAAATCATCATAGCTGGTCCATAACCTGTATTCTGATACAGTGCAAAATGTAGAGATACACCTTCTCTCCTACAGTGTACTTAAGGACTCTGTTTTAATGAGAAGCATTGTGAAGGTTGGAGGGATGCAAGTGTGGATCTTGATTTTTTTTTTTCTCCTTTCACTTTTTTTTCCTTCCTGTAATCCTGTTGTACTATTGAGTCTTGTGCTATTCTACATGAAGATCAACTTACTAGCCCCCTAAACCTTCATTCTGAGGCCTTGACCTAGGAAGCTCAAGGCTGCTGTTAAAATTGACTGGCATCTATACCTTTGGCAGCTAGGTGTCCTGTTGCGGTTGTTCCATCACATTTTAGGAAACGCTTACTGGATTAGAATTTAGCTTGAGCAGATCAATATTCTGATATTGCCTGTTTAGTAACAGAGCATGAGGATGCCAATAAGAACAAGGTAAAACTTACAAAAGTTATCCTGAACACAGAAATTTCTAGGTGGAATGTGTCATTGTTTTGAGTAGAAAGTTAGGATACTACTATCCATAGTGGTTTTGGTGGGGAGGGGGTTGAGGAAGGGGTCCAGAAACTAGAATTACTGTATATACATCCACCACCAAAGCATTTAGGAAAGAATTAGGGGGTTGACCAGTTATTCCTTTTTGCTTGCTGTTTTTGTTTTGCTTTCTACTAATCAAGTTTCTGTTTAATCAACAGAGATGCTGTTCAGTTAAATGTGCTTTCCACAAAACAGCTCCTCTCATTGGCACACCAAATGACGAATCTAGAAGTATTTATACATGTTTCGACTGCGTATGCATATTGCAATCGAAAACACATTGAAGAAATTGTTTATCCACCTCCTGTTGATCCCAAGAAACTGATGGATTCTCTTGAGTATGTGTTGCTTTACCAAGTTACTTCAGTAATCTGTAACCACTTACTTCCTAGTAATGAAGTACCAAACAATGATTAAGAAACAGATGAAGAAACTGGCTTATGACGTTCTGTTAGTCTAACGTAAGGCTGATGCTACCCTTTCCTGTAAGGGCAATAGGTTAAGGTTTCATGGTTTCTTTTTAAGCTGAGCTAGGTGTAGAACAGTGCTGAAAGAGGGGAGATGCTCCAGGCTATTCCTGAAGCCTTCTGTATGAGGAGCTAGATCAGGAGCTATTAAAAACAAACAGAAGAAAGCTGCAATGTTCCAAATGTACTGGTGCTGGTACTGTGAAGGACAGAGAGCTAAGTTAGCAGCTCACCTTTACTACCTTCAACCTTCACTACCTCTATCTAAGGCCATTGCAAGATCAGTCTGATATACTGAAATACTATTATTTAACTACTCAGAAACAAATGTACAAGCAGTTCTGTTAGGTCTTTAATGTTGGTGCTTTCTGAATACCCATGTTCTATAGACTTTTGTATTGGATATTATTAGGGGAAAGTTATTTGTTCTGTATTGTCTGTGTACATTTGCTGTCCTGAGATCTTACGTAGTAGTCTTATTTAATAGCTGTCAAGCCCTAAGTGAAAAGGACAAGTGTGAGACGAGTCATATGCAATGTAAATAATAGTAATCTTACATATAAATCAGTCTATCACTTCCTCCATGTCATACAAAATCTTACCTTCTTGTAAGTTAATCATTTTTAGTTTCATAATTATCAAGGTAAGGAAGAAATCTTACTACTTACTATAGATGTAATAGCATTAGCATTAAAAATGAACTGAGGTAATGATAATACTTCTATGTTTTCCTGCGTGTTCTTTTGAAGAAAAGATTGTATTTTAATTGCAGAACTATTTTTGATTGGTCTGGCTATCATTTTTCCTTCACTTCCCCCGTAAAATAGTATGCAGTAACTTATACTTGCCTCTTATTTTGTTTTTGTAGGTGGATGGATGATGGCCTAGTGAATGATATTACACCTAAACTGATCGGCGATAGGCCTAACACATATACTTATACAAAAGCCTTAGCTGAATATGTAGTACAGCAAGAAGGTGCAAAATTAAACACAGCCATTATAAGGCCATCTATTGTTGGTGCTAGCTGGAAGGAGCCTTTTCCTGTAAGTTGAGTTTTAACATGACTCATGCCTGTAAACGGTAGCACATACTGACAGCTTGTGTATGTAGTGACCTTCGTAGAGGAAAATCTTTTAAACTTAAAGCTGTGGCTTGTCTGCTTCTGGGTAACAACTCTCATGCAGAAGATACCAAATATCGCATTTGTATATGGGAAGCTTAGGTGGATAAATTACTTCTAAGCATAGAACAATACATTTCTGTTACAATGGGAGATACTATTTTACACACAATATAGTTATACAGAATCTTGAAGTAAGAAAGGTAATTTCATTTATTTTCCCCTCTTCAAGGTGCTTTGGTGTGTCAATAGCTGAATAGTATCATTAAGGAATCTGGGGTCTGCAGGATGTAAAAATGTTTGGACTCCACTTCTTTTAGCCAAGACAGGAGATAGTAGAAGCTTTATGTACTCTGTTATATTGATGTATGGTATATATGCTATGTGCTTCTTCCGGTATGGGAGATAGTGCTGGAACAGCTTTTCCAGTTCAATGCTGAATATTTCTTAAGCACTTAAAAACACATCAACATCACATGCCTTTTTGAGTAGGTACAATGTATGTATATGTTAGACAGTAAGTATATAAGTTTTAATTAAACATATAATGTTTAAACGTTAGCATTGAAGTTGAGTGAAAATGTCTGTGAAACTTAAAAAAACAAAACAAAAAAACAAAACAAAACAAAAAACCAGAACAAACAAGCAGTTTTGCTATGGACTGTTAAACTGAGTTGATATAAGCTAGTGAAATATTTTCAACACAATGTATTTATGTAGGAAGTACTTTGCAGTTTATTAACTAAAAAATAAGCATTTGGAGGAGCCAAATGAAACTACAGATGGATCTCATGTTTGAGTTGTAGCAAAATCTGATGATATAACAAGTTACTATGGAAGAACTTTGTTTAGAGACATGGAAATTGGTATTGCTCTCCTGTGTTGTCAAGTTTTCACTTTAAACTGTTGACTTCACTACACTAACTAAAACCTTTCCTTCCTACCTGTGATAGGGATGGATTGATAACTTCAATGGACCTAGTGGCCTCTTCATTGCTGTAAGTAATGGGAAAAAAATCTTTCTTCCTTTTAGAAGCAGCAAAATTTCATGTGATTTACTGGTGGGTCTTGTCTTTTTTTCTCTTTTAAGGCAGGAAAAGGAATTCTTCGAACAATGAGAGCTACCAATGGTGCAGTAGCAGATCTTGTTCCAGTAGATGTTGTTGTCAATATGACACTGGCTGCAGCCTGGTATTCCGGAGTTAATAGGTACAGCGGGTGACGATAGAAAGTACTGAATACTTTGAAGTGATGGTACTGTGCATTTTGATAAATCAGTCTTCTATTGAACTTCTAATCAGTGTCCTGCTGTTCATCTAGGACAAAGGGGTTCTAAGGTTTTAACAGCATTAGTCCACCAGAGTGTAACTTAGGATAATGGCCAACATTTAATGATGAAGAGGGAGACATCACCTATGATTCAATTGTATAAGCTATACCTGATTTCTTTTTTCCTGGGCTTCAGTGCAATCAGTATGACTTAAAATACTGTAGACAAAGCCTTCTCTAGGGAAAAAATATACATTTGTCATTTATGTATATATAAACTGTGTGTATATATACATACGTAGTTATAAGCTATCATATATACAGTAGTTAAAGATGGCTTAAAATACTGGAACGATTCAGGAAGCAAAAAACCTAATGTGAGGCTGACAACTTTTGCTTTATGTAAATAATGGTGAGGGCAAAGGTAACTTTAGATATGGCTTTTGATAAGTTTTGTGTGTTTTTTGGTCTTCTGATGTGCTCTTTGGCCTCTTTCCCCTCCAGACCAAGAAATATCATGGTATATAACTGTACTACAGGTGGTACCAACCCTTTCCACTGGAGTGAAGTTGGTATGCCATATTTCTTTTTTTTTTATGAGCTTTAATAGAAAAATAAGATCAGTACTAAAAGCACAGGCTATAGTTGAAATTAGTATAACAGCCATAACCCAGTTTTGCAGTGCATTGTGCTTTTTCATTCTCTTCTGTTAATTTTTTCTCCTTGTAGAGTTATCACTTCCATTTTGTTCTTTGTTTTTTTTAATTCAATTCTTTTAAAGTATGGCAGAACTGATTTTTCTGCTTTATGCTTCAATGACTTAATCTGTAGAGTGCGGGTAGTGTGCAAAGAAAAGCATTGCCAAAAGGAGTAGTGCTAATGTTGGGTTTAATGCCAACCTTCCTGTAAATATATGGGTAAACAGCTCAAAATTGGGATTACTTTATACAGATGCGTAATTGAGGGTGTATGATAATTTTTGCACTTGAAGCTTTTTTGTTACGTCTAGCTTCATTTAATTGTTGGTTGAGGTGGCTCTTAATCTTTAGATGGTTATATGAGACTTCCTCTATACATGCTGAGGGAAAGTAATCTCTAAGAAAGTAGGGCCGCCTATTTTCATCTTAGATATCCTGACTAAAATGTAACCCACATTTTGAGAGCTCTGTAATAGACTTCTATAATAAATAGCAATGCAAGCTGGCTGGTATGGTAAAGCTGTTAATTAGCTCTTTTTTTTTTTAAGAAATAATTTCTCAGTTAAGATCATCATTTTTCCTCTATCTTAAATACTTAAATCCATGTTATTTCTCTTGACAACTTTCTTCACCCTTTTTTGCTTTTGCTGATTTATGTATCTATATTTATAAGCCTTATCACTTCAGCTGAAGTTGGAAAGTTGCTGGCTTCATTTATATTGCAATTCTAATTGGGGTATTTAAAGACTTCCTGTAAGCAATGGAATGAAATTACAAGAGATGACTACAAAGATAAAGTGAATTTTGATATACTTTAAGATGTACATGTCTGCCATGTACAGAATTTTCAGTTGTCAATGAGAGTTTGACATGGAGTCCAATCCTAACAATGTTTTTAGAAAAGCTTAAATATGGATAACTTGTTAAATGTAATTTGAAATGCACTTCAGATGCTTGCAAAGTCCTCAGCCTACTTCTTTAAAGTGTTCTTCATTTAAAAGATTAGAATAGCCTTTATGAAATACAGATGGATATTTGAATAGCTTTACATGCTATATAAACCGAAATTGCTGTGAACTTTCAAAATCAACTGAAGGTAGGGAAGAGGACCAGAAAGAGAAGCTACGGTAAAGCTGCAGTAAAATATTCTGAAGATAAAGGTATGAAAAACTTTGATATAATAAGAACCAGTTTAACACTATCTTAGGTTTAAGGCTTATAGCTGTTTTAGTTTTTATGGTTATTAGAGTTAGGATGGTTACTTAAATAGCATACTAAAGTAAATATTGTACGCTGTAATGTACTTTGAAAACCATTGAACTTTACATGGTTACCATCAAAGCTGTTACGCAACTTTTCTTTCTCAGAATACCATGTAATTTCTACTTTCAAGAGGAATCCTCTCGAACAGGCCTTCAGACGGCCCAATGTTAATCTAACTTCCAATCACCTTTTATATCACTACTGGATTGCTGTAAGCCATAAGGCTCCAGCATTCCTGTATGATATCTACCTCAGGATTACTGGAAGAAGCCCAAGGTAATGGTGACTAGCTCTGTCTCTTCTGTTACTCTTACTTTTAAACAAAGCTATGCTTACACTATGGTATATATTGATTTCTTCTTCCCCTGAATGTTGTGTGACTAAAACTCACCTTTTCTATTTCTTTTTTTTTCTCTTTGAGAATAGGTCATTGAATTCAAAGTGAATTTAAACTTTCTAGCAAAAATGAGGATGTTTTTTGTTGGATATTTTGTTTGGTAGGGTTGAGTATTCAAGGTAAACAGAATATAAGATCTAGAAAAATTATGTTCATTCTTGAATGATAAATAATTAAAATGTTGATCCTTATTTTTTCCTACAGTAAAGCACCTATATTTGAATTACACGGCAAATCCGTTAAACAGTGCAGTAAGGCACCCTAGCATGAGTCTTTGTTCAAACCCCCTTTTGCATCTCTGTCGGACCACAGTCTCCCATACATTGCCTGCATTTTTTCACGATGTTTTGCTCAGATTGACAGGTCATAAGCCATGGTAAGAAGGACAGGGCTAAAAATATTTTGATAAGGTGGTGGAGATGAAGATGACACAGCATGGGTACTACCTAGACTTACTAACTATAAGCAATAACAATCCATTGACTGCATTTCTAAGAGATTAATGTCTGACTCACCAATGTTGTCCAAGATGTATCTCAGGTCAGAATCCTAGTCAGTCATTAAACTCAGGGAAGTGGTTGGCGTTAAGATTGTTGTTGCTATTATAAACTGAAAATGGAAGGGAGGAAGAGTAAATAACTGTGGGTTATTCCTGTAGATGATACAGCTTGATCTGGCATACTTTGTATCATCTCAACATTCCATTCAGTTTATAATAATTACACTACTAGCTGGCTAACTTCTGAAGTGGTAAAAATTGCATAATTCTGCCTAAATAGGCCAAACTAGATTACATAGAAAAAATATAAAATGTCATGACAATTCGTTTCAGATTTGCCAAGCCATATGATCTTAACTCATTGCATATATTATGTTTTCAAAAGTATTTGTCATCAGACTCTAAAATCTTCACTATGGTGACAGTATTAATACAAGTGAGTATTCATTCATTGTCCTGTAGTCTAGGTCTATCTTACATTGCTACCTTTTACTGATCCAGTCCTAAGTATTAAATAAGTTTTCCCCTCCTTGTATTTCATTTGTAGGCAAAAACTTCTAAACTGCCTTGGTTTTCATTGTTCCAAGCCTAATCAATAGCATAGCACTCACAGCAACAGTAGGGACAGGCAGCTGTGCCTATGCAGGCACATTATCTCTGCGTTGAAAAGATTTTAAGCTCTATGTATCAAAGCATGAATTCCTAGCTTTTTAGGTTCTTTTGCAATATAAAATGTTCTTCATAAAAACTGATAGAAATTCCCTGATACATGTCAAGATTCCATCACTTGCTAAAATAACTATACTACAGATATCAACCTGCTATCTTCCAAATGGGAAATAATGCTGCCAGAGTCATGTCAGTCTTTGGAAGTCCAGTCTTTTAAGTATTTAACCTAATGAGAGTAAAACAAGGCTATAAATAAACACGTTGTTTAGAATACTCAACAGGCATGAAACATTGAATCTTGTTTTTGGCTTTTTCTGGAGTTCCTATTTAGTGTTCAAACACAGAATTTAAATATTAATCAGTACTAGTACAAGAGGTGACATTAAAGATGTATCTTCTGGCCTTTGAAGTATAAATTATATGAGTATTCCTAATTAGTTTTATGTAGTAGTGGCTGGATAGGTTTCCTATCATGCAGAAAATTTCAAGTTTGGAGGAAAGATGGGAGGTTCAATTAAATCAAAAAGTGATTATTCAGTTGCTAAGGTAGCAAACTGTAGCACGTTTTATTCAGTTGCTTGGAATTAAAACTTGAAGTTTGATGCCCAGCATGTAAGCATGCTATACAGCTTCATACTATATAGCTTTCATTATATGGAGATTCTTTTCTTTAAGCCTTTTTAAAAAGCTTTTTTTTTTTTAAATTATAGAGAGGAACTCTGATAGAGGTGCAATTTTAAATCCTAATGGGTTTCATACATTATTTAATAATAGAAGAAAATTGAGCCAGATCTTTATTCTTCTGCTTTTTTTTTCTAATTGTCTGGTTCAAAGTACTTTGAAACCTACTTTAACTGACAGGCTGGAGATGGTACTAGTATAGGGATGTACTACTGTTGCTGTTGTCATTCTGTCTGGTTGACCTCTGGTTTTAATTACCAAGTAGCATGCACTAGGAAACTTCTAAAGCCTTGGAAGCATAATTACAGATTTTAAAGCTTGTTACAATGCTTTTCTGAGTGAAGGGCTAGCTTAATCTAAAATGTGACCTCTGCACTACAACTTAGCAAGAACAACTTGAGTGGTGTAGTAAAAAAAAAAAAAAAAGATGAAATCAGCACAAGCAAATGCGAATGTTGTGTTAACTTGACTTCACATGGTCTACGATCTGCCCTTTGTGTTGAATATGAATATATTTCTAGGCTCTTTATTGCATATAATATAGGAAAAACTAATCAGTGAAATTGCTGCATAGGTTGAACTGCACTATTGGCATACTGTCAGGATATTATACCATCACCATATGAGAAATTCTTAGCAAATAAAACTAATTGGGTTTTATAACCCTTTAGAATTAAAGGAGTATGTTCATAACTATATAAAAAAAATCACCCACAAAAACTAAGTCCTTTCTATTGAAGGGTTTGAATTTTTTTGGAAACTTAACCTATTGAAATCTTTATGCAATATGAAATTGTTCTGGTACACTGTACTTGTGGAAGTAGATAAAGCTTTTAGTGAGACAAAACTTATTTTTCATTGCTTTTGCATCTAGTGAAACATTATTGAAATTAACAATTCTCTGAGTAAGAGTTAAAGAAAATGAAGGAGGAAATAATGCATGTAATTCTTCTGAACTTTGTAGATGGAATAAGTACAATAAGGATCAAATGACATAATGAGGATTTAATATTCCAAACTACTTCAGTAGACTTCTGTAGTATTGTGCTTTTATATAAACAGTGGTGATAATTCTCACTGTACAAGTTTGGCAGTGTTGTCAGTAGCTTGCTTTATGTACTTACTTGCATAGCAAAGCTTATTAATTGCCTAATATAAGGCATAGTTCTTGCCTGTAACTTTGTACAGGACTTACCACAGCAGAACTATCTCTTCTCAAAAGCAGCTAAGTGTATATGATATCTTTAAAGCCATTTGAAAATATGCACCCAGCAGGTCTTTCCAATTACTCTGGAAGAACAAGCACAGGGAATATACCTGAATATGACAGGGCACTTCTTTACTGTGAGGGTGACAGCACTGGAGCAGGTTGCCCAGAGATATTGTAGAGTCTCCTTCTCTGGAGATACTCAAACCCACCTGGATGCCATCTGGCACAGTGTGCTTTAGGTGCTCCTGCTTGGCAGGGGGGTTGGACTAGATCTTCAGAAGTCCCTTCCAACCTCAACCATTCTGTGATTCTGTAACAGAAAGTAGCATGAAACATTGAAGCTGTAATTTATGTGTTTCTCCAGCAATTCATTTTCTGCTACTCCTTCTTAGAAAGCTACAGAGGAGGTAGAGCTGGTGGGTGCAGAGAGGTTTAAAGAGATCACTTCAGTTAAAGTTTCTTAAAACTTAACATGAGGCACCCTTGACATAGTCTCTGTCTTACAAACCAGAAATGAGTGAACAGTATATTTTCATTGAATAGATGACTTTTTTCCCCTTGCAAATACTTTGAAAAAAAGTTCTGCACTTACAAGAACAACAGAACTGCTAGAAACAAAGAATTCCTCTTTCTCTTATACTTCAAAACTTATAGCTAAATAAAAACTTACCATTTTACAAATATGAATACTTGTATCATATACCTTAGGAGGAATCTTTTAATTTTTTTTCCAACTGTCTCTAATGCTTATGCAGAGACTTGCGTATTAACAACGCAGATCTTCTGAAGGATATCTTGTATTGGCTTCAGAACCTTATAGCCTAGAGAAAATAGATGGTGTAAGACTTGAAAATGTGGTAATAACCTTAAGCCAGGTTATTTTTTGTCTGCTACAGAAACATGCCCACCTAATTTATGGATACTTGATTTGTATAACTGTTGCTTAAAACTCAATTTCTGTGACGTGCTTCTTGATTGGTTGTGTTTTGATTGTATTTTGTGCTAATGGCAATAAGGGCTAGCTAGTAGAGGCAAAATTATACCTAGCGTAGGTGAAAGCCTTGCATATTGTCACACTGGCTGACTGCAGCAAGTGTTTGGCTCCTTATCATCAGCAGGTCTGATTTTTCTGTCCTAAGCTTTTGAAGGTGTAATACAGTATTTGATATTACACTGACTTTATATATATAGTTTTGATATTGAAGAATTGTAGCTAACTGTTGTCAAGTGTATGTATCAATTTCAGGCTGAGAGAAAGCCTCATTACATACTTTTCACATTCTTCTTTGTCATCTGTATTGCTATTTGCAGGAGGAATGTGGTGCTATTGAAGTTTGAAAATCTCTCTAACAAAACTTAGTCTGCCAGAATAAGCGTACAGTAAATGACACTTATTGCTGATATCTCTGAATATAAGAGGTTGTCACTATAATTCCTTTTCTTTTGCAAAGTGGGTGGGAGAGGAGAACAGTTTCATGCTGATTTATTGCAGGCTACCAACTTGTCACTGAGGAAGCTGCCCTCCCTTAGCCACATGTTTCTGTCACTTCTTTCGCGTCAGATCTAGCAGTTAAGAGTATGTGGAGACATTTGATTTTTTTGGCTGATATAATGAGAAGCTAATCCTAAAAAAAAAAAAATTCAATTTTATGATGACGAACTTAATTAGCTGGTTCTGTTGCCAGTCACTAAATCCAATGTGAGACAGAATCTGCAGCTGAGGTAAAAGAATTGTCTTTAGCTGCTTGTTTTTTTTTTTTTTTTTTAAATCAGCTTATCTGTATTCTAAAACCATATCCATAAGTAGAGTCAGCAGGATTCCCTGTGAAGGTTAGAGACTCTTCTTAGAAAAAGAGCTAAAAATAATGTCAGGGGCTGGTAGCAAGCTCCAAATTTACACTTATTCAGATTTTCATTTATACCATTTAGTTTTTTCCAGGGACCTAAGTTTTCTAGTACTAAAGCAGTCTAGGCACTCTAAGTAGAATCCAGCTATTCTTCTGGTTTAACATAACAGACTGGAGAGGCACAATAAGTTCAACTACATTAAATAAACTTTAGACTGTCAGTGGGCAGGCATCCACAGAAGAGTCTGCCACATGTAGCTGCCTTGTCCTGTTTTGCATTATTGTTATCCAGGGCATTTTGTGAAGTGCTCTTTCTGGCTATTCTGACCAGTGAGCTCTTTGCTTTCTGAGTCTATGTTTTTGTGACTTTTTCAGACTTATCTGTTAAGACAGCTGCTGGAGGATCATTCCTTTTTTTTTTTTGGGTGTTTAGTTCAAACTTGTTAGCACAGGATATATACTGGACACAGTCTATATTCTTAATTATTTTTTGAATCAGAGGAACTCCAACTCAGCTCCCATACAGCCAACTTGCCCAGCTGGGGAAACTATAAATGGGTGTTAGTAGACATTCCTAGATGCTTTCAAATGAAATTAACTGTTAGAACTGTATTCCAATTTTAGCCTTTAATATGCTCCTGTGAAAGGTTTTAAGAAAGTGTTAATACTTTTGTACTTCAAATACATTTTTGCTTTTTCAGTGGTCTCAGCCATTCGTAATACTCTGTTTCATGAGACTTAGAGGCAATTTCACTATTCCTTTACATAGTGAGATACCAGTCATTAATGTTAGTCAATGTAAATGTTTGGAAGAGTTTCTGGGACTGTGCTGTCTCCTCTACAAGTATGAACGTACCAAGGCAACTTTCTGAGAAAAATCAGGGAATTATATTGCTGCTATGTATTTTATTGAACAAAACTGAGCTTCAGAAAGCCATTTCCTATTACTGCTGGGTTGTTCTGCTTTCTTTGCTTTTCCTATGTGCCCCTCTGCTCTGCTTAAAATGACCATTGTGCCCTCCTGTAAGGATCAAATTGGAAGCAATTCTTTGAGATGGAAATAGCTCAAGCTCCATAAGCAGAAATGTAATAGCATTTCATGTAAATACTACCTAGTACTTACTAAAGCTGAGTGATCATCTGTAGCTCTGTAACACTTTACAACAAGAAAACTCTTTCATCTAAGAGTGGATAACTCATGTTTTTTGGGTCTACTTCAGGTATTCTGATCAAAGGGAAATTTGCCCAAATTGATCCTTATAACATAATTTCTCTGCATTCCAAGTGATATTTTTATAGAGTTGTCACCCATGTGTAATAAAGAATAATGGAAGGTATTTCTGCATATTTTGAAGTAGCCTGGAACTGATCACCCAATTAGCAGGATATGCTATGGTTTATCTGCCCATTGAATAGATCCTGCTCTTTGCTGCAGTAACAGTAGGGGGCAAAGCTCTATTTCTGGTGGTTCTAAGCCTTGGTCTCTTACTGACCATCATAAATGAGTTTTTTCTTAGAGATGTGGCATTGCACAGTGTGCCAGAAGGTTAGGGAAATTTACTCCCTTGATGTGTTCTGCACTGTGTAACTCTATTTTAAACATGTTCATCAAGTTAAATTGTTCAGTACAGCTAGATATTTGTTATGCTGAAATGAGAAGTGTTAAGTATCAAAGTATTAAGTATTGTCCTAAATTACAAAGAAAGGATGGTAAAACTCTGTCTTCTGTTGGCCATTCGTTTTAGAGAGGAAACTTACTGTTCCATGGGGAAGTAGAATTAAAAAAAAAAAAAGCTGTCCAGCAAGTTCTGCTTTCATATCAAGATTGGACAGCTAAACTCCAGTAACATCTTGCTTTAGACTGATAGGATACTTCTGTGTATTAACTTTTTTCATGGTTTAGATACAGAGTAGGATGGGTTATGTTGAAGGAGAGGTGCGGGGTTATAGAACTTTTTTTTTTATTTACCACTGTAACCTATACATTCTGTTCCTTGGACTGTAGGATGATGAAAACAATATCACGTCTTCATAAGGCCATGATGTTACTAGAATATTTTACGAGCAATTCTTGGATCTGGAATACTGAAAATATGACTATGCTAATGAATCAGCTAACCCCTGAAGACAAAAAGGTAAGTAGCTGTATGGTATGGAGACTGAAAGTGAAGTACAAACTTACTGTTCTAATATGACATGAATCAGTAATGCTGCTTACTGCAACGTGGAACGAAGCATGGTAGGAACTCAGTTCTGGATAGTCTTGCCACAGCCATTTGAGTGTACCAAGGTGTTTTGTACAGGGCTGTGTTGTAAGCCAGATCAGTGGTCTGATCAGAGATAAGGACAGGACTCCTTGAAGGAAGCTGTGTACAAAAGACAGTTGTTAGGGTGGCTTGATCATACATGATCAGGTGTTGCCCTATATGTCAGTCAAGTAGCCAAGCTGTGTTACTGGTTTAACTTGCATCATGAGTAAAACAAAGCTTTATTTCTTGACCACTATCTTGTTTTTCTGAGGAACAGGAAGTAGTTTTTGAGGTTTTTTTTTGTTTCCTTTTTGTGTTTCAAACTAGTGACAGTCTCTGGGTACACTTTTCGTGCTTTGGCAATACAGCTACATGTCCTCAAATTCTCTCACTCATTGTGAACTAAAACTGCCCTGTGCAATGGGGAAGTGTACCTAGAAGCAGGATGACAAAAGTCCTGAAGGTGGTTGAGGAGGAACAAAAACTGTTGTTGAACAGAGGACCTGAGTTAAGAGTGAATGAAACTTCTCATAAGAATTCTCATAAGAAATACCTTATTCTTCCTGTTGTTCCATCCTCTCCCCTTCCAGATTTTGATAGCTTTTCCAGGATTAGGTATGTTATTTTCTGAAACACAGTGGAATTGTATATTTATTGTTGCTAACTACATTTTATAGCATAAGCTGTAGTCAATTTCAGACTTGCCCTGTTTGACATTTCACTATCAGCTTGTTCAAATGTCATTAAATACAGTATTTTTAGTAGTTAAGCATCAGATTTCCCATCTCTGCTCAGCAGATTATTTTTTCTGCTCTTTTAACATGTTAAAGCTTATCACTGAGCACTGCAAGACATTTAGTGTGATCATGTAACCGAGGAGGAACTGTGAACAACAGAGGAGTGAAACTTGCAGAAACAGTAAACAAGCTGTTGTATTAGCTTGCGGTTTCATAGAACAGTCTTATTAGGCAAGTTCTTACAGAGCAACGTTTAAGTGTTTTGTTCAGAAACTGTGAGCTAGAGGTTTTATTGTCTTTATTGGGACTTAACTGGCTGCTGTACTGTAGTGTTGTTTGAGATGGAGGTAATGGACATCAGTGAGAAACTGAAGTTGTGAAGTTACCGTAGTAACTTCTGCAGCAGATATTCTTATGACTCTTTACAACATAGTGGTACAACTACAAGTACAGTTAAAAGAACTGCATCTCTATCAGTGAACTTAGTACAGAGCAGTGTGCTTATTCCATAGTATGTGAGAATTATTTCCTGTCTGGAAAGGAAACAAGTAGAGTTCTTTATGGACAGATTAAATGTGAAACTAGTGTGCTTGGAAGCTGAGAGAAGAATGTTACTGAAGAGGGAAAAACAAGGCATGGAATAGTTGAAATTTGCAGGAGATGGATTGTATGAGAATCTGGTGGTTGAGTCACAGATCTTAATGTGAATTATTCTTATGATTAAAGACAAATTTTTTGTCATTGCAATGAAATTGATCTGATGTAAAGAAAATAACTACCTTTCTATCTTTATCAGAAATGATTGACTTTATGGCAGTTAATAGTGAAAGCTTTCAATTTTTATGCAGACTTTTAATTTTGATGTTCGACAACTACACTGGGCAGAATACATGGAAAATTACTGCATGGGAACAAAGAAATATGTGTTGAATGAAGAAATGTCTGGCCTCCCTGCAGCTCGGAAACACTTGAATAAGTAAGTGTACATCTTATTTTTGTTTCTCTGTCCTTGTCAAATTTCGCTTTCCCATTTTTATAATTTACTGTTCTTAATAGCATTTGTTTAGTTCCACCAGAGTTCTTCTATTCCAGGCATGTTGTCTAAAGCATTTTCTAATGCTTTAGTCAGATGCCATCTTTCTTCCTTCATTTGTAGATCTTGCGTTATTCTCTATATTAGTAATCCTAGTACATCTTGGTTTATGGCCATAGCTCTGATTGCTAGTGTATGCTGGAATCCAGGTTTCTGATGTTACTTGTGTATCCTTTCTGGAACATCAAAAAGGTACACAGGGTCAGAATGGTTTGTTCAACTACGCTAGTTTAATACAACAATAATTGCTTCTTTTGGGAACATGACTGCTGGAAGGAGGCAAGTAAACAGGCATGGACTTTCCACTGCAGTGCAGGAAACTTTGTTGATGCTGTAAGATGAAGTCTCTTAGCCTCTTATCTGTGACTTAACTCCTCCAATTTAAATGCATTGTAATTATTCAGAACGTTACTGGTATAGTGTCACTTATTTTATTTTTGGGTGATTCATAAAGACAGTTGATATTCTTTAAAGAGAAAAATCAAAGATTGAAAAAAGAACAATTTATCTTGTTCTGCAATATTGCTTGTCTGTTATGCTGACAACCTGAGGGTAAGTGGTTTAGGTCATCTTCAAAAGAGATTGGCATGGCACAATCTCAGTGAGAATTTTGGCTAAACTTGCTAGTGTTAACCTTACAATAGCATATTCAGAGACACAGCTGTAATACATGCTTGTAATATACACATGGTATAGCAACAAAGTAATCTGAATTTGTGAGAAATTCTGGGTTTCAGCTAGATGTGTTGTAAGCCTGAATTACATTTGCAGGCTGTTTTTAATGGGAATGAAGGTTTTCTGGATTTCCAGAGATTAGTTCTGAATCTTGACTAGGACTTGACTGACAGAATTAACGCTGATAGAAAAAGACTGAAAAGTGAGGGATCTAGAGGACCAAGTAAATATCCTTGTATGTTTAGTTTGACTACGTTTTTCCTGAATCCTCTTATGATGAGGCTCTTTTCGAAGAAGAAAATAGATGATTAATATCTCTAAAAAGTATATTTGAGATTTTAAATTTCATCTTTGATAATGGTGGGCATAGCTGAAGAGATGTCCCCTTCTAGTTTTGGATTTGGATGCAGTTCAGAAATGCACCGAACACAAGTGACATTCTTTGTACAAAGGATCACGCTAAAATAACATGAGAAATAGTCCTATATTGGAATGGCATCTGGTCATCCTATGTAAAAGAAGGCCTGGTGGTAATAACACCCGGTATACCTATGCAGCAACGTAAGACCAGTGAGTATTTTCTTAAAAAGAGCTGTCTTTCAAATACAAATTTTTATAGTCTACTGAACCAAAGATGTCATGTTCTTTTTAAGAAATCTGAGCAAATTCTGGTTTCAAGTCATCTTGGAGCTTCTATTTTTACATGAGAAATTTGCTAAAAATCACAGATACCCTAAAACAGTACTTCCTTTTTTCCTAATCCTTAAAGGATTAAGGAGGAAGTTCTCTGAGAAGGAACAAGTTTAAAATTGCCATAGAGACTATGAACTTTGTAGCTTGAAAAATCTTGAACTTTTTTGTCAGCAGTAATAGGTGTTTCTACAAATACATTATTTTAAATACATTATTTTAAATGCTTGGAAGGGAGCTAGGGTGAAACTAGCCTGGTTTTGGGTGAGTGGCTGTCTTGAGGTGAGTCAGTGTGTGTGACCTTGGCATTCAAAGGTTTTACCAAGCAACTCTGAAGCAGTAATACATGTAGTTAGCTACAAGGCTGGTTCTATTCCTGAATTTTCACATTTCTCTTTGAGCAGTGAACAATTGGAAAGGCCTTCTCTGCTTGTTCTTCAACTTACTAGCTTACTTAATACCCTAACTTAAGATACTTTATTAAAGTGGTGTTGAGATGAATAGATGAACAAGTTAAATTCTACATTATAAGTTATTTTAATGCTCTTTACCCTGTAGTTCTTGGTACCTTGGCTTTTACGTGTTTTTTTTTTTCTTCCCCCTTAGGTTAAGGAATATACGCTATGGATTCAATACAATTCTTGTGATCCTGATCTGGCGTATCTTTATTGCAAGATCACAAATGGCAAGAAATATCTGGTACTTTGTGGTTAGTCTGTGTTACAAGTTCCTCTCATACTTCAGAGCCTCCAGTACTATGAGATACTGAAGAAGAGAACTGAGCATTAGGGCATCTATGCATATGGTGGTCTAACTACACAAAGCCTGTAACGTAGTCATCTCACATCTTGTAGAAGCATTATTTCATCTTAAATTGGAGTGCAAAATATGGTATGGTATATGTACTGTTAACTGTATATCTTCCAGAAAACATAGAAAATAAAATGGTCAAGTGCCGGTCTGAATTGGCGTTAGACAAGCATTTAAATAACTTTAAATCATTGACCTAGGGAGAGAATGTTTTAGACCACTGACCAACATAACTGTGCAATTTGGAACATTTTGATTGAAATCTGCCTTAACATACTTATTCTGTTAATTTTTACACCACGTTAGGGAAGGTAAATTGTCATAGTAATCGCTAGTTTATTAACTATTCTTTTTGAAATCCTAAAACTACAAAGGATTTTGAGTTTCAGAGGTGTATAAATGCTGGTGGATCTCCTAGAAAAACTAGTGGAGTACTTCTATAATTTCTTTACTTCTTTCGCTTCTTCCCTTCTCAAAGTATGGTCATAATGGTGACTACTTTGCTTTTAAAAGGAAAATAAATCTCCCTTCATTATGGAAAAGCCTTTTGTTTTATCTGGTTTTCAGAATGCACTCAGTAATTCAGTTCTGTGCTCAAAATCAGCCCCATTCTATTTGTGTTTATCAGCATGAGCAATTTGCTTTTCCAAAAGCAGAAGTGATCCTATCTGAAAAAGATGAAACGGAACATTACCATGAGGGGGGGAAAATATTTGTTGACCATCCTCTTTTTTTTAATGATTTTTGTTGGGAATACAGAGCCAGCACTTGATTGTTACATTTCTGACTTCAAAAGGTAAATGTATTTAAAAAGAATTTATTATGCCTAGTTGATACTTATATTATTGGTAACTGTAGTTGGACAAACTGTAGGCTTTCATTGAGAGATACCTGTTCTTAAATTCTAAGTAATGTTAGCAAATACTTCATGAACTAATAGCTTTTCAAAAACTCTGAGCTATGAAATTTGATGCATGGATAGACCAATGCATAAGCACACTCATCTATGTCCCAATAAAACCCTCTTGTTTCACTGGGCAAGCAGAGCAAGAGGCATCTTGCTTCAAAATTTGAAATATATTAACAGATTTTAATTTATTTCTTAGATTTCTTCAGATTTAAACCTAATAATTTAAACTTTCTGTGTAATTTGTTTTGGTAGGTAAAACTCAGACATAAGAAGTTGTAAGAAAAGCCTGAGTCCCTTTTTAAGGCAATACATAAAGATTCTTTGAAACTCTGGTTGCACAGAATTCTATTTGAGAACACTGTTCCTCTTACTGATGCACTGACCAGCACCCTTGCCCAGTGTGTGTTCATTCAATTTATACTGTATGTGAATGTTCTTGAATCTGCTTGGAAAGGCAAATAATGACTTAATTACACAAGAGCTACATTATACTTGCCCTTGGTAGTTTTTTTGTCCTATTTGAATTAAGTATGTAAAGAACTTATTTTGCTATTCTTGTGGAAACTTACTTTAAAGAGAACACCTTTCATGCAGGTGTATGCCATTTTGAAAAGATAATGGCTTCCTTGTTGAAGCTAAGTATTCTGTAGTAAGTAGTAGTTAAGCTGTAATTCCTTTTTAAAATGACCTGTGTGTATATATATATATATATAAAGCTAGCGATGGAAAGCCTAAAAGGTCTAGGACCACACCTTGTGTGAGAGACCTTACTGTGGCTGAAAATAAATTATGGCTTCTGTGACTGAAGATGTTATACTTTAACAGATACATTAGGTATGTTACATTTTTAGTTACCTCCAGAAGCATCTTACTAGATCTGAAAGTATGCTTAAGCATTCCTGCACTGCAGACTTTTTTTTTCAGAGGTGCCTACAATCCAGTGATGTCCCTCTTCCCGTGTTGGCATGTGACTGGTTTGCAAAAAGACGTGCATCATATTCTGAAAATTATTTCTGTGAAGCAGTTGACTTTAGACTTTTTGTTCTTTATCACCATTACACGTAATACTTTTATTGTTGATTTGTTTATACTGGGAACTATGAAGCCAATTAATAGATTACTTCTGATCCATGCTACTTAGGAATCTATTCTGTTGAATACATAACTGAAGAAAAGGATTGCTTCAAATGTAAGGACACTTAACCTCTCCTCTTAAACACTTGGCAGTTTAGAAAACCATCTTTATCTTTGGGGGCTGTGGTTATCTGTTGACTATTGGTGTCTTAAACCCATCAGTCATTCTATTTAATTGACAGTAGATTCAGTGTCACACTTGTTACATCTGTTTTTTGTGGTCAGTCTGTGAAATTTCTATCTGAAGATAATATTTTATTTCCATATCAGAACTCTGTTTTATTGCATTTCTTCATAAGTGTTTGCATGTAATGGATGTTAGTCAGAAACAGACTTGAACTTTATTTTTGATAGAGAAAGTTTGATTCTCTGTACTGACTAGCAAGTTACAGAAAGTATTCTAATTGGTTAAATAGGAGAAGCAGTTGAAACAACAACATGGTCACTTAACAGTTACTGATAATTAAATTTGGGACCAGGGAAAAACTGCTTTTTCTTGTAATGTTTTTCTGCTATAGGAACACATGTTTGGAAACAAATGCTAAATCTGTGAGCTTTTATAAGACAAACAGAAATATTGGGTGCCTTTTGTTTGTAAACCAAAAATAAACAAATCCCTTAAAAGTGTTGTTAGTGTTTATTGTATTTTTGCTGGTTTTAGTGGAAAACTAATGTATAAATTCTGTCTTAATATACATATATATGAACATGGTCTTTCCTTTATGAGAGACTTGGAAAATCAAGTTAATGGCTAAAATTGCATTTAAAAATAATAAAAAAAAAAAGCAACACCTCCTTTCTCCCCCAGCATCCTCCCAGATCAACCCAAAAATAATCAAAAGGTAAAAAATTAAATCTTCATGAGGTGATAATGAAACATATGGTGCGTGGTCATGGAAGCTTACTTCAGGTAGTTTTCTTCTTACTGTTACTGACATCTCACTTGTAATATCAATTTCAGTTTTGTTTAAATAGGTAGGTGCTTTTTTCACGTAAGTTAAAAGAGCACTGTAGTTTACGCAGTAGCTTGTGGATTACCACTTCAACAACTGCAAGCAACCACAGCTGTTGTAGCATCTACATTTTGTGGTGAGGCAGAGGAAAGTACCACTGTTAGTGTATTACCTAAATGCTGTGGCTTAGTCTGTTTGGCTTCTGTTTAAAATGTTAATTTCTCAGAATCCTCAAATTTATGGGATAACAACCTTACAGTGATATCCCTCATGTTTTGTGCTCTTAAACATTTTGCCCTTTCTGTGTAGTATAGTATTACATAGTGTATTTTCAAAAATGATGTACAGGCTGACAGTGGTAACTTGAATCTGGAAAGTATTCTGTACAGTGTTGGGAAGCATAACTCTTCATATTACTATTTTTTCATATTTCAACAATCTGCTGAGCAGACTAAAAGAAAAGTGAAACAGTGACCGGAGAAGGGCTACTCAGGAAAAATGTGGGTTGCATTAAAATGTGTTTTGCTGTTTGTCCATCTCTGTGCTGATATATGTGAGATTTGTTTGGAGTCTTTCATTGTGTATTTATGAATAAATCCATAGAAATCTTAAAACAGCTCCACAGGAGCTACTATTGTCTACCCCAATTTTTAATATATACTGTAACTAAATTTAAACACTAAAGTTGGCAGGTCTCACTCTTTACTTTAAACTCTAGGTTTTCTTGCTTTCTTTTTCTAGAGCATTCTTCAGAGCTTCTTCAGACACCTTTGTCTTCCTTTCTGTCTGGAGATGACTGCAAGTTAAAGGCTGCTTAAACAAACTGACTTAAACTGAGCTACTTCTGTCATCTTGAACTAAACTTAACCCTGTGCTGCTTTTTAGATATTTGTTGTGTTCCCTTATGCTATCCTGGAGCTTCAGTGCATAGTTGATACATATTTTGGCTTTCTTTGCTTTGCAACCGCTATGACTCACTAGGAGTAATTATACAATTGGTGATAGTAATTATACAACTGGCTTTTCTGGAATATTGAACAATGACAGCTTTGAATGGCTTTTATTCTGTATGTGTATGCTCTTAATTCAGCTATATTCACTAATCACAACTGTAGCGATTATTACCAGTAGCCTTTAATTGCATTATAATTGACTTTTATTTTTTTCAGGATGGTAATTCTGTTGTTATAATCACTTCCAAAAAAAAAAAGATAATATCCTGGTGTAGAAGCAGGACCTATTGGTTGCTTTTTTTTTTATGGACACAAGGAAGATTAAAGCATGAACTTTTATCCTCAATCATCAAATTTCCCTAAGGTTCTTTGAGGAAGTGAAAAGTTTAAAAAAAAAAACAAAAACAAAACAACAAAAAAAAAAACACACAACACTGCTTGATTAACCTTTTCTGGATATAGGAAAAGGATTAAATCTTCAATTGCTCTTGGCTCATAAGGTATGGCATACAAAAGACATATGGGACAGTTCTATCTGTAAAAACAGCAGTTCAGCCTCCTACAAGAAGGGTCAGAAAGTAGGTGTACTCTTGTTTTGTGTTGACAGAAGTCTGATTTACTAGTTGCACTTCAGTGCAAATTATTTAATGCTTAGCCGCTATTAACTTTAAGTAGCATGTTAGCCTTAATCCAGATTCAAGACAGTGTCATGTACCTGAAAATTTTTATCCTTAGGAAGTTCCATATGTTATCTGTTCCTTCATTTCTGATGAAATTATCTCACAACTGGATGTCTAGAGACAAAAATACTTATGGTTTTAGAAACATAACTAAGGCAGAATTCAAGAATCTGAAGTTAGGAGGCATGATTTCCTCTATTATAGGTATTTTCTTACTAAGGTTCAGAATCGTAAGGCAAATGCTTAAACAGGGTCTTCTCAAAAGCAGTCATACTGCAAGGTGGAGAGAAATACTTCCTTTGGAAGTGGAAGGAAATAGTATTAAGACTGTTCCAATCATTCAACTGTCAGTATTTGTTCTCATTTTAATAGGTATGTGGTGTTGTAGCTGTTACTGACACTGCTGTTACATGGATCATAATTTGCATTGTATATAAAGCTTCTTGTCCAAGAAGATCAATCAGAGCAGAAGCTAACTCTAAGTCTCTCATCAGCTGTGTTCTCACTTAATACATGTATACTCTCCTTGGACAGTAGTCATTCCAGGATAAGGGACAGCAGCTAAGGAGATGCCTGTTTACAATATTGCTTACAGTGCATAGAAGTCTGCAGAGTCTGTGGAAGCTGAGATCTTTGCAATTTATGGCATAGAAACTTTTTTGCAAGTTTGTTTACATGACATAAAAGGCAGCAGTGTGTTCCTCAAACACACATTAACCACTCCTATGCAATATTTCAAATGGGCTTTAAAAAATATCATGTACTTCAAGGAGCTAACTAATCTTGAACAAATTGCGTAGGCTAGAACAAGACATCTTGGTATCTACTGCAAGTCTTTAGCAGGAAGAATGGATACTTCCAGATCCATTTGCTGTACTGTAGACTTCCTTGCTTCATGTTCTTTCAAGGATGTCTTGTTCAACACACTTACTTATTAATTTACAATTTAAAAATTATAATTATTTAGTTGTTAGTCTAGCTTTTTCTTTGCCTGTATCTTTCAAATCCATCTACCTTTTCAATTTCACACAGGCCCTCCCAATTTTCAACAGAGATGCTTTTTGTTGCATAAAACACACAGCACATACTTTCAGAGTTTTGTGCATAGTAACTAGGAAAAGGATTCAAGCCTAATACAGGCCAGAACAGCGCAATCCTCCTGAATCTGATGAGCCTTCACAGAGTAAACTGTGAATCAACAACATATGCTATTCTGACTGTTCATGCGATGTTTTCCAAAACTGCAAGTGAAAGACCTCTTTTATAATTCTGTGTTGGAGGACTCATAAAATCATTTTCCACTACATTGTTTGTTGTCAGCGCACTTGTCTGTAATCAACTATTTAACAACAGTTAGGTAGCTTAGGATTCACAATCATCACTTGTTTCTGTATCATATTATACAAATGACAATCCCGTAGGTTGCTTCTGTGTTTGGATTTTTACTCTCCCATTTCTGAGGGGGTGCTTTTTTTGGCTTCTTGGGTTTCTTCCCCCACTCAAGTTCTACCATTGTTTCCTATGGTCTTGCCACCCACTCAGTTGACTGACCCTAGCCATGGTGCTCGGCCTATTGAGATTAAAAAATTGTATGTTTTTGATGGTAAATGCTGCACTCCAGGCACTGAACACATCAGGAAATTGGCCAGTTAAGTTTTTTTAAGAAAGAATATTAAAATCTGACTCTTGGAAACAAATGAAAGACTTCTAGTTCCTCTGTGATAACAAATATCCGTCTAAATTATACACTTGTATGGTCACTTAGCAGAACAGATCCCTCTACTTCTCAATCTGTGTGTGGTTTTAAGCTGCAACTAATCTTTCCTTACCAGTCGCACCTATGTTTTTCCTGTTAAATATTTGATTTTGGAAGAAAAACATGTAATGTAACTTCCACTCTTTGACTTCAATTTAAAACCAAGCCTATTCATTTTTAATAGGAATGTGCTGCTCTTAGGCTAGTAAGCCAGTTTCTGGATGAATTAGTTACTTCAGTGCTGTTTTGTGTGCCATGTAGTTTCTGTGTTTCAGAACCAATAGGTGCTTAGCATCTATATATACATATTCAAAGAGTATGAAATTACTTGAAATTAGAATAGTAAGCTGCTGAAAATATTTTATAGTCTTTCCAATAGTATTCTGTGAAGGCTTTCTTTATAAAAACCTTTAGCTAGAGAGAGGTGAAGAACACTCGACTTTTACAAATGCTAAGTGATACCACTTTTAGATCTGTCTCCACTATTAGAATGGAGAGAGAGTTAAACCACTAGTAGGAAATACTAACTAGCTATGTCTAAATTAAACTATTTTTAGCTCATTAACCCAACTTCATAGAAGAGGAATACTGGAAGAATTCAGAGCTGCGAAACATGGAAGCAGTTGGTGCTTTTCTCTTTAAACGTGGTGCCAATACCTATCAAATAACCAACCAGAACTTGACTGCTACTTTGTTAGTTCTTTTCCGTACAAACCCAACACCAGAAAGGAAGTACTGGGGGTGGTGGTGTGGAAATCAGTCCTTGACACTTTTTGTTCTTCTGGAATTAAGTGTAATCTTGTCATTTTAATCATTCTGTTGTAGACTCAGATTTTGTGCTTCTTGTTTGTCTTTTGTGGAAATGTCAGGAGTTATTACCCTGTGTGCCAGCAGTGGTCGCTTTAGCTGGCATATTAAGCTGAAATGGGGAATCTGAAACAGATGCTCCCTTCACTCATGGTAGCTTCACAGGTAGTTGGCATCCAGATTTAGTAATTAACCTTTTTATGTCTTACATCTCTTAGATTAAAGTGGATATGAAGCTGGATATGCAATGTAATGGTAAGATAGCTTGCCTGAAAAGGCCATCTCTTTCAGTCACTTGTGGTGGGGAGAGCAGAGAAAAAATTACCTAGAATAGCCATGCAAAGTGGAAAGTCAGTGTCAATGCAGTGTCACTGTATATTTAAAGTAATACCCTTTCTAACTCCTGAGGTGGTGTTACCACCCATGAATGTTTTTGCATTTGAATGTTTTGCTCCAAGACCTGTTAAAACCTAAGTGAGGATGATGACTTGTATCTTGATATTTAAAGCATGACATCTCTTTCAGGACATCTATCTCCTAATTCTGCTTCCCACCAATGAAAGTATTGGATGGCTCCTATGTTATGACAGATTGTGTTAGAAATCCAGGTGGGAGAGTTTAGAACAGCTACTTAACATTTCTTTTTGTAAGAAGACACAGGCGTTGCACATAATTAACTGCCTGGGGCTCTGATATGGAATGAGAAGCCCACCTGGGCCCCCAGTCCTGGTGAAAGAATAGGCTGCCACTGCTTTCAACTGAAAGTATCCGTTGCTGGTCTTTCTGCACAGTTTGCTTCCCATTCCTTTCATTCCTTGATCTCCAAGGTTGTTTGCTGCTGTATCTTCTCAATCACTTTTAGACGCTTTTGCTTACTGTTTTCATCAGCTTATTTCATAAGGTTCCATAGGAAGTAGGTCTGGAGATGGACATAGGCTTTCAGGTAAGGCAAAAGCACAAATGAGTGTTGTTTCTCTACAAGGAGAGAACAGAAAAAAGCTGAGATATTTTTCTGAATAGCAGCTTGGTTGAACTGACCTGACCCATGGTGAACTCCTTGCTGATCTGCCTCTTTATCTATTCCATGTAATGGACATGCCCCTCCATGCTGGCTTGTAAACAGTTGCTTCCAAAATGACCGTTTGCTTCCTCTACTTCACTGCATTTAATTAAAGCATTTGTCCTCAAATGCAGGCCTTTTGGCAAGCGTAGCTCTTTTGATATGACAGCAATTTTTTTTTTCTGTTGGAATTTATATTGTTTTAGCTGGCATTCGAATTTGTTTAATGGATTTTGGGTTTTGTAGAGCTTCTCAACTGTCCTAATAAATAGACTGCAAATGACTTCCCTTATGTAGTCCTTTATCAGTTCAGTGCTTCAGTGTCCTTAGTTTGACTGGCTGTGGAGATGCAGTTCACCAGAAAAATACTGATGTGATTTTTTGTGCACAGTCAGCCTTCTGTAAGGTAAAACAGATTTTTTTAATGTGAAATATTGTATACTGAAAAATTACTCTTTGTCTTTTCCAGATGTGTAATGTCCTATTTTTTAATTGATAGGTTTTATGTAACTAACTTTACATGCAGTACATATAGTTTCTGTTGTCCAGCCTTCTGGATTATTGCTCTTCTATTTACACTCCTTGGAAATAGTCTTTGGCAGAACTTGATTTAGAAGTTGTTTTGTTTCACTGAAGTATTACTCAACTGTGTTAATTACAATGCAAAAACTAATACTAATTTGCACGCATAGTATAGTAACTTAAGAAACTTCCGAAATGCGTGCATGTCTCATCTCAATATTCACGCACATGCATATAAAGAACAACGTATATATGGCCAGTCTTTCTCTGCTCTGTTTTTATTCAGGGTTTCTGTTTTGCTGTTCTATCAGGGACTATTTCTGGAAATAAGGGTGGAAACATTGTTTTCAAAATCTAGCTGCTTTATTAGAAGGCTAATTATACAATGCCTATGGTAACTTGTGTGAACCATTGAATACCTGGCTTGTATCAAAGCTGCACTAGTCTGGTGTCCTTTCTCTGTGTTATATGAAGGAGCACCCTCTGGTCTGAGAAGAAAACATGAAGTTGACCTGGGCATAGTATTACTTGAAACTTCTGGGCTACTGACTTGATGCTGTGATGTAGAATTAAATATTCTTAAGCATGTGTCTGCCAGTAATCTTCTAAAGAAGGCCTCTGAAGCATACACAATTAATAGATGTTAAAATGTTAATAGATTTAACTTAGTTTACTGCAGGCATCAGAACTGAAGTGATGGAAGCACAGATTGTCACCTGGTATCTCTAGTGTGTTCATGTAAAGCGAGGGAGGGGAAAGAAAGAAGCCTTTTACTCTTATTGCAGGAATTACTTCCCAAGACTCCTCTAAAGCCTTCTGCCTTGCCACTTCTTGAAAGTAAGAAGCACAGGAGCTTAAAAGAAAATGTGAAGTGGTTAGAAAGTATTATTTTATACAACTGATTTAATACAACTTGTATAGCATGTGGTAATATCTTCACTTCTCCTTTGGAGAAGTGGAAAATGCAAGTTAAAATGGAAGCTGGATGATAAATCAGCTCTTAAAATATTTCAACTGTTGTTCTTTTAGGGTGGAAAATATAAGATTTGTTTTGAAAGTAAATATTCTTACTAAGTTATTTCGAAGACTGATTTTACTCATGCAGGAACTGATCCATAGTTCATTAATAAAATTGCTGTTGGATGATATTTCTTGGGCTTTTGAATTCTGTTCTGCCAAAATAAAATATTTGTTGGAAGACAAAACTTTAAAAGGCTGTAATTGAAATTTAGTTTGTACGGCAGGTTTTGATCAACAGACTTCTGGGCACTGTCTGGGATTGCTTTGAGCTAAAGTAACTTGAATACATGTGGTGTTAACTGGTATACTCTGCTTAGATTTAACTGCTGAATCAGTTTGGACTGCATGCATTAATAAGCATACCAGAAGAGCAATATTCAGTGTTCTAAGGAAGCAACATAATAATTGTCTTTATGAACTCAGACTGTAATATTATCACAGTAGATTTTCTGACATCCCTGTTCTTTCACCTTTTTTTCTTTTAGAATAAAAGAATGACTATGAAGATTAATTGTTGGAAACTTTAAGAAACAGATCCCAGATCTCTGTTACCTGGCAGTTAATTTCTTTAGGAAAGAGTCTTGCTTCAGAAGACTAAGTGATGTATGTCTGCCCTTATAGGGTTTTTAAAAGTACTGCAATGAGTCATTAATACAGTCAGTATTTTTTCAAATAAATTGAAGTTTAGCGCTATGGATAATACCTGCTATATTGTGATTTTGCCAGAAAGCTCTAACTTTAATTGAATTAAACAACTTCCATGTCATTAGTTACTAAAATACTAGCCCAATACTTATTTCCAAATAAAAATAATCCTCTAAAATACATGACTTCCTTATTTTTTGTCTAAATTCTAAGCATGTGTATGCATATACATGTATGAATGGCTTCTCAGTGTTTATCTCTAGCAACATTCTCTAGAAACATAGCAAACATTTGCAGTTCAAAGTGTATGAGAGGATTTTCACTGCTTTACAGAACTAAAAGGTTTATCATTATAGGTATATTAAATGTAATATGCAGTTTAGACCCATATCATTGTATTTTTGATATATTATTAGCTATTGCATATAGAGACAGTGATGCATGTAATGTTAGTTCTGCTCCAAAACAATTTAATTTTGAGTAAAAGTATTAAGAGTTTGGAAATACTAAAGGCTGCAAGTAATTTTTTTTTTTTTTGACTGCATCAAGATATGTAGGTTCTAGTTTATTTACCGTTGGGTTTGAATGTTTGATCACTAGTAAGTAAACCTGCATGGAGGCTGTCAGAATTTTAAACACACCTACTACATGCTTAAGCAGGTAGCAATAAATGGAAAGGTGAGAGAAGAGTAGCAAGTTCAGCTGCAGTCCATGAAAGGCACTTTCCTGCTGCTACTTAATGAAAACAACCTGGGAGTTTGTAACTGCACGTGCATGCTTTGTGTGTGTCTATTGTTTTAGTTTTATTTTTTCCTGCAGCTCTGTAGAAGCTATATTCTAGGATTAATTTTTAGAGCAATTTAAATATGCATCCAAGCAGAAGCTGAGTGAAAGTGCTGATACACCAGTAATGATATTGCAGATACTGTTGCTTCAGTGAGCTTATGGGCTGGCAATTCATTTGAATTGAGACAGCATGCCAAAGGAGGAAGTTTTAAAACAGGGATCATACAATAGACTGTTGTTGCACTGCAAACTGTTAGGTAAGCAGTGATAAATAGACTGAGTGCACGTCAATGGCAATTGCTGTGTGCTGTGTTTTGAAAATGTGTTTTCTGACAAGCCACTGCAGTAGTAATGCTGTATTAAGACTATTGTCTGACTTCCTTGGTGTAACAGAATTCCCTGGGGTTGGATACCTTGAGACAGGCATTTAATTTTTTGTTTCATATACCTGTTCATCTCTTGTTACGTGGTAATACTTACTCTTAACAGGTGGCATCACTGTGAATGTCCTGCTCTGCAGAGATGAGAAATTCAGATGTCTGGCTTTATTTATTTATTTATAGTTATTTATGTTTTTGTGAGGTCACTCCAAGCCCCTGTTGTTACAAAACTGTTTCTGTAGTAAACTCCAGGTCTGCTGCCTGCCTTCAGGGTGGAACTTGGCCAGGCCTGATTTTGCTGCTGCTGATCTCAACTGCAGGATCATGAATAAAAAGAGGGAGTAGGGTCTTCTGAGAAGTTTAAAACAGATTCTGGATCACGGATACCTTACATGGCAAAGCCAACTCTTTCCAAGGTTTTGTGCACATGTGCACACTAAACATCTTTTTGGGGAAGAGGATTGTTCTGATTAAAGGTAATTTTCCCAATAGAGAGGGGAGGAAAAATGACCAAGCAGGCAAACAACGCAGCTCAAGTGCTGTTTGAGGCTGATGGCTGATTAAAGCCACAACGCAGCAGATGACTTTGCCTAGCAAACAGTGAGTCTACAAGTATCTTCTGTGACTCAAGGAATCATAAGCTACTAGAGAGAACTTCATGTTAGTGAAGACTGCAGTGCTTGCTGGGAGTTTGTGTACACAAAGCATTCCAGCTGTGACAAAACAGAGCTTTCCGTGGGCTTCATTGTTCTGATAAGAAGTCAAGATGGTTAGCCTAAGAGCTTGGAGAGTTTAGGATATTGACACTTCTGGGTGATCAAATAGTCAATGTGTGTAAAATGACATGCAACATAAAAGTGATGTTACAGTGTATTGTTGTTTTGACAACAATTGATGAATTGGTGTTTTTTTCTTCTCTCTGATTCTAAGTTAATTTAGCCATTGTGCTATTCTAACCTTTGCAGTGACCACTCATACGAAGTTAATTTTGAGAGTT